>NC_072015.1:38693583-38993583 GCF_027791375.1 Indicator indicator | reverse complement strand
GCCCAGGGAGGTGGTTGAATCCCTGTCCCTTGAGGTGTTTCAAAGAGGCAGAGATGTGGTGCTGAGAGACACAGTGGTGTTAGGTTGATGGTTGGACTCGATGATCTTAGAGGTCTTTCCCCACAGTAACAACTCTGTGATTCTGTGAATTCTAGAAGCAGATGATTACTTTATGGGTACTTTCTTTACATGTCAGAGTAGAGGTGCTGGTGAGGCTGGAACATGATGCCCAGAGAAGTTGTGGCTGCCTGCTTCCTGGGAGTGTTCAAGGCCAGGTTGGATGTGGCTTTGAACAACTTGGTGTAATGAAAACTGTCCTTGCCTATGGAAGGGGGGTGTGAACTATCTGATATTTGAAAGTCCCTCCCTACCCAAACCTGTCTCTGACCCTGTGTTACAGACAACTAATTAGCCACCACAACAACTCTTCCTTTGGTTTTGCAGTACATAGACAAACATCTAAGCAGCAGTAGTAGTAAAATGAAAGAGTAATTTGTTTTCCTTCTCTTTTATAGTTAGCTTTCAGTGGTAGTGTAGGATAGAGACTAAAAAAGGATTGTTGATTTGACTGTTCCTAGACACTGGCTTAGATTTAAGACTCCTTATACTTTCTGGGTGAGGATCAGTGCTTGTATAAGCATTTGGGATTGGCAGAACTCCCCTGCCTGGCAAAACAGAAGAATCTGGAAAGGGGAGGATTTTGTGATTCTTTGAAGGTAAAATCTTCAGTGCCATATGGATAATACCAGATCATCCACTTCTCTGAGATCATTCCAATGCACATTGCAAAGGCAAGCTCAGACTAGATCTCCAAGGCCAAAATCTTAAAAGCAACTTTTAAATTTGCACTCTCTCACTCAGAATTTGCCTGTATCTGGCATCTATATTTGCAGCCTTGAAATGAAAGCCATGTAAGGCAGAATTAGGGATAGTAAAGTAGAAAGAATGAAGGAAAGGGTTTAGCAAAATGTTAACAAAGTACATTTATCAGCAAAAATGGGAAAAGGTACACAGAGAGGAGTCCTTAAGAGAGAAGATGGAAGAGAGAAAGGCATTGCACAAAGATCAAATTAATAAGGTCTAAGAGAATGCAAGAGATAAAAAGCACAAGGCAAATACCAGAGATGGGGCTGGACTGGAAGAAAGACAGCACAAACTAATGATAAAAGGCAAAAAGTCATGCTGGAAGTGAGCTATAAACTATCAATTAAAAGTTTATTTTCAGGCTTAACTGCTCTAAATTCCATCTGCTTCTGCAAAGGGGATCCTTCTCTTTCTGTCCTCCAAATGATGTACTGCAACTTGTAATATGAAAAAACAGTGGAAAGTGAAGAGGGAGGGAGGTGCTCTTCTCCCTGGTACCCAGTAATGTCATACATTGGTATATTTCAAAGCTGTGCAGGGGTGGTTTAGACAGGATATTAGGGAACACTGAGAAGATGATAAAAAAATGGAACCCAATGCTCCCCTCTCCCCCTCTCCCCCTCTCCCCCTCTCCCCCTCTCCCCCTCTCCCCCTCTCCCCCTCTCCCCCTCTCCCCCTCTCCCCCTCTCCCCCTCTCCCCCTCTCCCCCTCTCCCCCTCTCCTCCCCTCCCCTCCCTTAATATCACAGCATTAAGACTGATTTCTATGTACATGGACAAGTAACTTGACTTTCTGGTTTTCTTCCATTTAAAGTACAAAGGCTGCACTTTCTCATTTGAGTGTTTGTAGCACTGAATCATATTTGTCCTGCAGACCTGGGTGTGGAAGGTATTCAAGATCTGTGTAGGGGAGTAGACAGCCTGTGTGCATGTGTGCACAAAGCTTGGGGCTGGAAATTCCCATCCCCTGAGGATGGGAACTCAGAGGGTCCCATCCTGAGTTATAAACTTTGAATATAGGAGACTCAAGTTTGACCTCAGTCCATTAGATAGTCAGAAATAGCAAGATTGATTAAGAGAGTTGAGTCCAAATTTAATGTTTCTCACCACAGACTTGAGGGTTGTTTTTATATATATATATATATAAACAGCCTCATCAACCTGGATATTGCTCTGAACTATCACCTAAAAGCCACATGGGAAAGTAGGTCTAGACTATTAAACCACTTAAAATAAAAGTATAAAAAAATGATGGGACTAGGGGGAATGGGAAAAAAAAGATAGAAATGGGTAGATTCAGATTGGATGTTAGGAAGAAATTCTTCCCCATGAGGGTGGTGAGACACTGGAACAGGTTGCCCAGGGAGGTGGTGGAAGCCTCATCCCTGGAGGTTTTCAAGTCCAGGCTGGATGTGGCTCTGAGCAACCTGATGTAGTGTGAAGTGTCCCTGCCCATGGCAGGGGGCTTGGAACTGGATGATCTTTGAGGTCCCTTCTAACCCTAACAATTCTGTCATTCTATGTTTAGTTTGAGGTTTAGTTAATTCTTCAGGCTACAATGACTCCAGTTTTTTTTGAAGCAGACATCTCCTGAGTCACAGAGTCAGTAGTCTCCTGCTGAGACCAGCATCCCTTCAGCATCATGCAGAGTTTGCATTGTCATAGTGCTTCCAGAGGGTGTTTTAGCAATGTGACAGGCTTGCCTTCAAACCTCCTGGCTGCAGGTTGCTGACAGTAACCTCGTGCAGACACACCTATGTATTTCAAGGCTGAGCTTTCTGGGGTTAGCCTGCTTAATATTTTGATTCACTCTAGCAGATCTCACTTGAAGGCTTGTTTGCAGACTTTCCTGAGCAGCAGAGTTGTGATGAAGGTGCCTCCTTGGCAGCAGATGGACTGTACTCTTCCTGAACTTCTGCTTGAGGCCAGCAATCCTGGCCATGCTGAGCTTGGATGGTCCTTCCACTTGCAGGCATAAGTAGTTTCACAGAGTGTATGAAGGCAGTGGAGTCCAATAATAACTAGAGTGAGGAAACAGGGGGATTAGCTGGCTGAAAACTTAGGCCTTTTGGAAAATCCCTCTCTAACATGTTTAGTCTCTAGCTTCTGTCAAATATTAAAAAGGATTTTATGCCAAGGACCTTTCTGGAAATCCTGGTGACCCTCTGTTTTTGTTGGTATTAGATGTGGATATTTTAAATCAGTGTGCATAGCTGCTGGGTTTTTTTTTTTTAGACTCTGTTTTTTCTGAAAGGCTGATGGCAATCTGCTTCTTGCCTTCCTCTTCTTGTTTCCAGTAACTCTTGTGTCCGTTTGACAATAACAGCCACACCTGCCATGGGGCTGCAAAGCTCAGAATGCAATCCTGTCTCAAGTTTCTTCCAAGTGTGTGCTTGGGCAAATGAGAAGAACACACTGACCCCAAGAGGGAGACCACGGTTTGTCTGTGACGGGCCCCAGGGAGACCTTTGGCACACTCCAACCAGCATGTCAAGTCGTATGGCTGGACCTTCTTAGACAGCTAAGACACTTGAAATGAACACAAGTTTGTAGAAAAATAAGGTTCTTTAATGCCCTCTGTGTAATGCTTTTGCTCATAACCCTGATGTATGGTAAGCATCCATGCCCTTCGTGGCTACCCTTCACGTTTAGGGATGCTTGGCATTGTGCAGACCTCTCTTTTCTGCTACAGCTTTTGTTAGAATTGTGTCAATTTCCACTGTCCTTGCAGCTTCTGATGCCTTTCGAGTGGTTACCTCCTTCACTAAATAATTTTGAGGAGGGTGTTGTTGTGAGGTTTGATGCAGAAAAGCTGGAAGAAAGGCAACTTTCTTTGTAGCCCTATTTTGAGGATGTCTTCTGACACATGAAACTTTCATTACACTTTAATTATTGATAGGAAGCATTTTCTTACCAGTGTAGCACTTACAGTGAAATCACTTTTCAGGAGAAATGACTGCAAGGAGGTTTTGGATGAGTTTCAGTTTTGCAAATGGCTTAGGGTTTCTTTTTTTCCCCTTTGTTTTCTTTTAGTACTCCACAAATTAAAGCACAAATGATAAGCAAGATTGTTATGCTGTCGTGAATCACTCAAGTTCTAATGGCCTAATGCACTAAGCCTTAATTAGTAATACTGTATTTTTTATTTTATTTTAAAAAGACAATATTGTGAATTAAATCTGAACTGGTTTTGACTGGGGTTCCCAGAAGGTTTTAAATGGATTCCTCTGCATAGTGTGTTTTTAAATAATTGATATGGCCACTTCAAGCCCTTAGTAGACAAATGAATTATTGGCTGCCAGTGCCAAAATTTGGTTTGGGCATAATAACTTCACAGAGACGTGGCACTGCATAGATCTGCTGCTCTAATTAGAAAGTTTGCCTGCAGTGCTTTGTATCAGAAAGAGTGGGGGGAAAATAGTGCTGCACAATCTGTTGTAACAGAGGTTCCCCAAAATGTGATCTATGAAAGGTTTCTGCTTAACAGTTTCACTTCCTCTGGAACACTCAGATGCCCTTTCAATAAATTTTATATATGCAGCAGGGAGTTTGCCTTACCTGAATGGGCTGCCTGCTTGGAAAGTCCACTGTTACATTCTAGATTTAGAATGTAATTCTGAATGCCACTGTTACACTCTAGATTTAGAATGCTTGCAGGTGTGTTGGTCCATGGTACAAATGACCACTGCTGCTCTGTCCTACAGATCATAGAATTGTAGAATTGTTAGGCTTGGAGGGGACCACAAGGATCATCCAGTTCCAACCCCGCCTGCCACAGGCAGGGACACCTCACACTACAGCAGGTTGCTCACAGCCACATCCAGCCTGGCTGCAAAAACCTCCAGGGATGAGGCTTCCACCACCTCCCTGGGCAACCTGTGCCAGTGTCTCACCACCCTCATGGGGAAGGACTTCTTCCTAGCATCCAACCTGAATCTACCCATTTCCATTTGTTTTCCATCCCCCCTAGTCCTGTCATTACCTGACACCCTAAAAAGTCCCTCCCCAGCTTTCTCTAGCCCCCTTCAGATCTTTCTTGTAATAGGGGCTCCAGAACTGGATGCAGTACTCCAGGTGGGGTCTCACCAGAGCAGAGGGGGAGAATCACCTCCCTCACCCTGCTGGCTATGCTTCTCTTGATGCAGCCCAGGCTCTGGTTGGCTTTCTGGGCTGCAAGTGCTCACTGCTGGCTCACCTTGAGCTTCTCACCCACCAGTACCCCCAAGGCCTTTTCTTCAGGGCTGCTCTCAAGCCAGTCCCTGCCCAGCCTATATCAGTGCTTGGGCAGGGACTGACCCAGATGCAGGACCTTGCACTTGGTCTTGTTGAGCTTCATGAGGTTGGCTTGGGCCCGCCTCTGCAGTGTGTCTCCTAACATGTCTACTAACAGGCTCTTGAGCCACTCCTGCCAGAGAGAATAAAGCAGCAATTGCAGTTCCTGGTGCTTTCTGGAATAACGTTTTCTACCCAGGCAGTGAAAATCAGGAGTAACAGCATAAAAGGAGTTTTCATAATCCAATGACAGCCACAGGGGAATCTTGGTAGATTGGGGATGAAAGTGATTGCTGTAGGACAATGTTTAACATCTTCATCAATGTCATTGATGAGCAGAGGACAGAGTCTGCTCACCAAGTTTCCTGGTGATATGAAACTGGGAGTCTTGGCTGAGACCTATTCAGACTGCGGAGAGCTGGGCAGAGAGGAACCTAATGAGGTTCGACAAGGATAAGTGTAGAGTCCTGCATCTGGGAAGGAAGAATAAACTGCAGCAGTACAGGTTAGGAGGTGGTCTGCCAGAGAGCAGCCCTGTGGAGAAGGACCTGGGAGTGCTGGTGGACAAGAAGTTCTTCGTGCGACAGCAATGTGCTCTGGTGGCCTTTGGGGTGCATGAAGAGGAGAGTGTCTAGCAGATGGAGGGAGGTTCTCCTTCCCCTCTACTGTGGCCTGATGAGGCCCCACCTGGAATATTGCATCCAGTTCTGGGTTCCCCAGTTCAAGAGGGACAGGGATCTACTTGAGAGAGTCCAGTGGAGGGCTACGAGGATGATTATGGAACTGGAGCACTGCCCTATGAGGAAAGACTGAGAGCCCTGGGGCTGTTTAGTCTGGAGAAGAGAAGGCTGAGAGGGGATTTAATAAATGTTTATAAATATCTGAGGGCTGGGTGTCAAGAGGGAGGGGACAGGCTCTGCCCAGTTGCACCCTGTGATAGGACAAGGGGCAATGGATGTAAACTACAGCACAGGAAGTTCCACCTCAACATGATGAAGGAGAACTTTACTGTAAGGGTGACAGAGCACTGGAACAGGCTCCCTAGCGAGGTTATGGAATCTCCTTCTCTGGAGACTTTCCAAACCCACCTGGATGCATTCCTGTGCAACCTGCACTAGATTATATGGTCTTGGTGTGGCAGGGATGTTGGACTCAAAGAGGTCCCTTCCAGCCTCTGTGATCCTGTGAATGATCAAGAGCATCTTGTCTGATTGGGGGACGCACAGTACTTGAAACTAGATTTTTCCTACTAGAGTGGTTGTGTCTCATCTGGTCAAACAGCATTTGGGTAAAAATAAAGGGTTGTGGTTATGGGGTGAGGTCATCAGAAGTGTACAAGTGAGACTGGCTTTTGCTTGCTTGCTGACTTTAATTTACCAGTTAATTGAATATTTCTTGGGAAGAGATCAGTTTCAACAAATACTCCTTTTGAGTGTTTAAAAACAGTTTTGTTTTGTTTTGTTTTGTTTTGTTTTTTTTCTATAGAACTAAAATTTATTCCAGCTTTCTGGAGGAATGTTGTAGGCTTTGTGGAGAGTATGGAAAGCTAAATCATGTTCTCCTTAGACCTTATTTAATTTAATAAATAATCCCAACTTTTGAAGATTAATCAAAGTGGAATTTGATTTAAAGAAAAGGAAAGGAATTATCCTGAAATCATTTATGCCTTGGAGAAAGTGAAATGTAATCAACTCTGTGAAATTCCCTGTTATGAACCAATCCAATTTCCAGAGTAGTTAAATGTCATAAAAGCAAATCTATGTGTTATGGGAGATGCAACTCTATTTTACATGCCAAATTAACTTTTCATACTATGGTACTGCAGAACTCCAAAGAGGCAAAGCAGCTCCTTAGATACGCTGAGGAAATGTTTATTACAGAAAAACCCAGTGTTGGAAACTGGAGAAATATAGTAATGTGATAAGAAGGTGTACTTCTGAAGGGTCCTACACCTGGGGAGAAATAACAACAGGCACCAGGACAGGTTAGAGGCTGCCCTGCTGGAAAGCAGCTCCACAGAGAAAGGCCTTGGAGTGCTGGTGGACAGCAAGATCTCCATGGAACAACAATGTGCTCTTGTGGCCAAGAGAGCCAATGGGATCCTGGGGTGCATCAAGAAAGGTGTGTCCAGCAGGGCTAGGGAAGTTCTTCTACCTCTCTACTCTGCCCTGCTGAGACCACAGCTGCAATCCTGTGTCCAGCTTGGGGCTCCCCAGTTCAAGAGAGACAGAGACCTGCTGGAGAGAATCCAAGGGAGAGCCAGGAGGATGCTTAGGGGACTTGAGCATCTCCCCTGTGAAGAGAGACTGAGAGCCCTGGGGCTGTTTAGTCTGGAGAAGAGAAGGCTGAGAGGGGATCTGATCAATGTCTATCAATATCTGAGCGGTGGGTGTCAAGTGGAGGGGGCCAGGCTCTTTTGGGTGGTTCACAGTGATAGGACAAGGAACAATGGGTTCAAACTTGAACATAGAAGATTTCAGCTCAACAGGAGGAGAAACTTCTTTCCAGTGAGTGTGACAGAGCACTGGAACAGGCTGCCCAGGGGGGTTGTGGAGTCTCCTTCTCTGGAGACTTTCCAAACCCACCTGGATGCATTCCTGTGCAGACTACCCTCAGTGATCCTGCTGTGGCAGGGGAGTTGGACCTGATGATCTCTTAAGGTCCCTTCCAGCCTCTGATATACTGTGAGACTGTGATACTGTGATCTGATGTTCTTCTGAATTTCCCTTATCAATAACTTTCCAAAGAGTTACAAAGAATAAAGTAATATGCTGAGGGACTTCATGCATTTATAGAACATTCTGCTTGACATACAGCTGGATTTGAATTTCTTTCTTTTAGAGTTTTAGGCTTTAGGTAATCCAAGCACTTAAGTCTGTTGTTAACTCCATGGTAGGTGTAACTATTTAAGTATTTATCTTTTTTTCAAGACCACAAATTATGATCAAGGATGTTGAACAAGCCTGGTCCCATTACTGAACCCTGAGGGGCTCCACTTGTCCCTGGCCTCCACTTGGACTTGGACACATTGATAGCCACTCTTTGGGTGTGACTATGAAGCCAGTTCTTTATCCACTGAATGGTCCATCCATCAAACCCAGACTTTACCAGCTTGGAGACCAGGATGTGTTGAAGGCTTTGCTCAGGTCCAGGTAAATGATGTCAGCTAAGCCTTCATCTGTTAATGTTGTGACCTTTTCATAGAAGGCCACCAGGTTTGTCAGGCAGGATTTGTCCTTGGTGAAGCTGTGCTGATTGTACCCAATCACCTCTTTTTTCTGCCTCTAGGAGGATCTACTCCATGATCTTACCAGGCAAAGAGGTGAGACTGCCTGGTCTGTAGTTCCCTGGGTCATCCTTCTTTCTCTTTTTGAAAATGGGGGTTATGTTTCCTCTTTTCCAGTCAGTGGGAACCTCCCCTGGCTCCCATGACTTTTGGAATATATTTAATAAGGAGTGTTTTATTTAAATATTTTAAATGGCTCTGTTAGAGTGAGTTCAAAAGATGATCTCTCTGACATGCATTCTTCAAAGCAAGACTACATTTCTCTGCCCAGAAAAAAAAAAAAAAAAAAACAAAAACAAACTTTCTTAGCCTTTCTTCTTCCCTACTGTAAATTGTACCAGAGCTGTCACTTTTTTTTTTTTTTTTTCTTTATCAGTAGGAATAGTTTATAAAAAGGACCTACATTCTGCTATTTGGCACACTGGAAACCCTTCAGTTTTCAGTTTCAGGGTATAAATATCGATCCTGCACCTCCCAGGTTTTCTTAGTTACCTCAAAGGTGATGTGATGTTTCAGCCAACAGGTAAGTGCTCAGACATATCTTATACTTCACTGGTCCTTTACATGTCTCCCCTCATTTTGTACTTTGGGGACTCTGAGCTGATGAAATAGTGACAGACAAGACAAGACAGACAAGACCTCTGCTACAAGGACAGGTTGAGGGAGCTGGGGGTGTTCAGCCTGGAGAAGAGGAGGCTCCGGGGAGACCTAACAGCAGCCTGCCAGTACCTGAAGGGGGCTACAAGAGGGCTGGAGAGAGACTGTTTGCAGGGGCCTGCAGGGATGGGATGAGGGACAATGGCTTCAAACTAGAGAAGAGCAGATTTAGATTGGATGTTAGGAACAAGTTCCTTACCATGAGGATGGTGGAACCCTGGAACAGGTTGCCAGGGATGTGGTTGTGGCTCCATCCCTGGAGATATTCAAGGTGAGGCACTGGGCAACCTGATCTAGTTGGGGATGTCCCTGCTGGCTGTGGGGTGGTCAGACTGGATGACCTTTGGAGGTCCCTTGCGGCCTGGACCACTCATTCTATGATTCTATGATTCTAAGAAAAGCTAACATTAACTGTGTCCAGTTCTGGACTCTTCAGTTTAAGAAGGATGTTAAAATACTTGAACATGTCCAGAGAAGGGCAATGAAGCTGGGGAGAGGTCTGGAGCACAGCCCTGTGAGGAGAGGCTGAGGGAGCTGGGGGTGTTTAGCCTGGAGAAGAGGAGGCTCAGGGCAGACCTCATTGCTGTCTACAACTCCCTGAAAGGAGGTTGTAGCCAGGTGGGGGTTGGTCTCTTCTCCCAGGCACCCAGTGACAGAAGGAGAGGACACAGTCTCAAGCTGTGCCAGGGGGAGTTTAGGCTGGAAGGGAAGAGAAAGTTCTTCACAGAAAGAGTAATTTGCCATTGGAATGTGCTGCCCAGAGAGGTGGTGGAGTCACCATCCCTGGAGGTGTTCCAAAAAATATTGGATGTGGCACTTGGTGCCATGGTTTAGTTTGTCAGGAGGTGTTAGCTATTAGGTAATAGGTTGGACTTGATGATCTCTGAGGTCTTTTCCAGCCTGGTTGATTCTGTGATTGATTCTGTGAGATTTTTTTTGTTTAATGAATGTTTTTAAGGAAATAAAATACTGCACCTTCCTAAAAAAACTACATTTTTCTTTCACAAAGTGACCATTTATTCCCAGCAACTAACCATAGTCTGCTTGGGATATTATGACCTGGACCTGATGTGTTTTGTTACTTAAGAAACCATACTAAAAAATGACCACAACTGATCAAGCTTTGCAAAATTTGTATTCACATTGAAGTCCTCAAAGCACTTAATTGTCTTGTTAGATCTGGATAGCTATTCTTGATTTTATTCCTGTGTAGCAGTTTACTCAATTCTTTTCATGTAGCTTTAGATTAAAGATGATTATTATTGCTCATTAGAAGCACTGGATTTTGCAGGGCTCACTTGGCTTCAGATTTCTATTTTCATTATGCCAAGAAACAAGGAACAGAGGAGGAATTAGAACTGTGAAGGACCTCTTGCTTTTATGCAGTGAAAGTGCTTTTCATAATGAAGCCTTAAACCTACTTACTCATGGAAAAACTGCACTTTGAACCTTGGGCTCAAGCTGTGGGATTTGCTCCCTAGAAGCCACATTTATGGCTTGATGACCATCCCTCACTCCTGTTCTTGTGAACCTGGCTTCAGAACTCCAGCCAGTTGGAAAACACTTCTGTAACCAGATGAGAACAGCCTTAGGCAGAGGATGCTTGGCAGTGTGAAAAAAACAGCTTCAGTGTTGTGTATTTCAACATTTCAGTGGAAGCTGAGTTTTGCAGGCAGCCATGGCTCAGCTGCCATCAGTTCCTCCAAAAACCAGTGGACAAACCCTCAGCTTCTCAAATCAGGGAAACTGCTACTGTCCTGAATATTTGCTTGATTACTACAGAAAGAAAAAATTGCATTAAAACTGGAACTGATCCAAATTTTCAGGTCTGCGTTTTTTAAGTCTTCACTGTTTGATACCAGGAAATGTTTCTGAAAAAAAAAAAAAAGGGGGGGGGGAGGTTTGGCTCATAGATCAGGAAGTTCATTTTTATTCCTTTGCAAGAGTAATTTTCTTCCCTTTCCCTGTAAAAATTCTGTGCCTTACTTCTCCACTGAATAGTAAGGTGTGAAATGCCACCTCTGACCTAGCAGCAATTCTTCTCTTCAAGTATATTCAGATTAGATTTGGTAAGTACCACCAGTCGTACAATATCAGCAGGTAGCAACATTTCAACTACCCTGGCAAGATATTCTCTGTCTTCAATTTGATGAATTGCAGACTTGATGGTGACCCCCAGCAAATGCGAGAAACAGATTGTCTTCATTGTGTTGAGATTTCTGAAGGGACTGTGGAAAGAAACTCAGGGAGAGCGAACACAGCGATTCTCATAACTCAATAGTACCTCCTGATTTTGTCACAAATAACTGTTTCAAACACATAAAAGAGAAGAATGTGAAATGAAAGGAAAAAGCAAGTAGTCTTGTGTCTGCAGTTTCTCCTTCTACAGCCTTCCAGAGAGTCTCAGGAAGTGCTCCAGGCCAAGTGAGGTTTTTCACCCTGTGAGCCTTGAAAACTCATCCATAGGGTTCCCCAGTAACTCCCACAGTCTTGCCTAAATGGAGATTGCTCGATCAAAGCTTCCTGTCCAAAGTTTTTTCATGCATTAGTGAATCCTCGCATTTCAGACTTGCAAGAAGTCACTGAAGACACCCTGCTCAGAGCCACTTCTTTCTTAGCATTGTTCCTTTCATATTTTATTTTGAAGCTGTGCAGCAGGGCATCCACTCCTAGCTCTCTCCGTCCTCCTTCAGGCTTTCATGCCTTCATGTTTCATCATCATCATGAAGAAAGCCTTTCACACTCACCTGCAGTGCCTGTGTGACTCAGCTGCAGTCTTCATTTGGGCCAGCAATCCAACACCAGGTATACAAGCATGTCTTCACAGTTGCAGTGATGACAATTTTCTCTGTCTTTTAGTCCATAGCTAGGAGCAAATGTTCTTGCTGTGCTATTCATGTAATCAGAATTTGGGTTTTGCATCTTTCCCTTTGGGTTGTTCCTGGGCATAAAGAAGGCTCAACTTTTCTCTGTCATAGTTTAAGTACTGCAAGTTCTTTGGTCATTGAAAGTGCCAACCTTACTACAAGTAAACAACACCTTGCTAGCCCTCTCAGTGAAGATGAAGATATTGCCTCTCCATAACTGCCTTCCAGGAATGCAAGAAATATAGGGTAACAACTTACAGCAATTACCAATCCAGTCACTGTCTGAATAAGGCAGTAGCTGTCTCAATACTGAAGTTAGGAGTCTCCATTTCTTTTATTTCTGGCAACAAATCCTTCAAGAAGTCAAGGGATTCAAAGGTGAGAAGTGCTACTAGCTTACCTTGCTGTGATGGTTGTTCTCGTTGTAAACACTTGTGCAGATATGGAGAAAATAACAATCCCAGCTAAAGATTCTGCCCACTGTTTATTCAGCTTTCATCTTCTTAATTGTCTTGTATTTGTGCCACATTAGCAAGCAAAGAAGCTCTGTCCTCCTGTGTCTTTTGAGATAACTATTTTCGAAGACGGGCTGTGTAAAAATTTTTAGCATAATGACCTTTGGGGTGTGGTGGTACTACAGAAATCTTACTGTTGATGGAGCTAGTAGGAAGAAAAACCCTTGGGGTACATATTGAGCAGACTTACTGATAAATGTTGGTTCAAACCTTCTCAGCATGTGTGCACCTCTTCTTTCCAGAATATTTGCTTCGTCCTGCTCTGCATCCATTTCCTGCTATGCATTGGTGCTCAGCATCTGAGAAAATCAAGGGGAGAAAACGCTTAGAAGAAGAAAACACTTTTCTCCCTTCTAAAAAACAAAGTTGATGTTTTTAAGCCAAATGTAAATAACCCAAACAATTCAAACTTAAGACCTTAAACATCAATAGTTTGAGCCCTTGGCCACTAATAAGGCCATAGCCTTTCATGCCCTTGCTCTTGCCCTGTGCTCAGCCCTGGTAAAAGTAGAATTCCTAGCAGTCAGGCAGGCAGCTCTCCAAGACTGATGTCCAACCATCAACATTCTTGATTGATTTTGAACTGACTGATACAAAATGAATTGCTTGTTTTGATCAACGTGATGCCTACAAAAATCTGTGTAGGAATCTGTTGAACAGATTCCATCATCTTTGAAAGGTTATGGAGAGCAGGTGAGATGCCTGAGGACTGGAGGAAAAGCAATGTAACTCCAGTCTTCAAAAAGGGCAAGAAGGAGGACCCAGGAAACTAAGAGCCAGTCAGCCTCAACTGCATCCATTTAAAGGTGATGGAGCAGCTCATTCTGGAGGTCATCTCTAAGTATATAGAGGAAAAGATGGTTATTGGGAGTGGTCAACACTGATTCCCCAAGAGGTCATCTCTAAGTATGTAGAGGAAAAGATGGTTGTTGGGAGTGGTCAACACGGATTCCCCATGAGAAAATCATGCTTGAGCAGTCTGATAGTCTGCTGTGATGGCATGACTGGCAGGGTAGAGGAGGGGAGAACAGTGAATGTTTTTTACCTTGATTTCAGCCAATCATTGATTATAAATATTACATATTTCCTTCTCTTGAGCAGCTAGCTGTTAGTCCATGTGAAGTGCTAGGCACTTCCAAAGGTCTATCCAGTTATTAAATGGATTAAGATGCCCTCAGTTTTCAGAGGATGATATTTCCTTGGTAAATGAAGCGTTTAAATTTGTTCTGCAAAGACTTAAGTAACATTTCTGTGAGAAGAGAAATAATTATTGTAACATGGATCACAATAGTTTTCAGAGATGCTCTTACAGACCCCAAGGCATCTGTGGACTTCTCCTAAGGAAACTGTGGCAGATAATTAATGATAGCAATCCACTGGTAGAACATTTTGTTTTGTAATCTAGGGATCCACACATTCATCAGAAAATTACTGGGAAATACAAACAGAAAAACACTGAAAATATCAGGGGGCTGCTGCATCACAGCTCAGTGGTGCTAGCAGCTGGAGAAACAGGCTAAATTATGATGCAGGAAAAGCTATTTAAAGATTTCAAAATGATAAGGTGTTCTGTCAACTCCTCCTGGGAGTTCTCTTTCCTGTATGACTACTTCTTTTTTTCCACAAGGCTACCTGAAGCTACGTTTCTCCTTAAACTCAATTGTCCTGAAAGAGTTTTGTGCTTCTGAGTCAATCCTTCCAGTCATATATTTCTGAGAAAGAAATGAGATATTTGAAGGGAGGTGCTGCAGTTGTCCATATGCTGTCTGTACCATCTTATTGCCCAGTGGACAAAGAGTGAAAGCTTTTGAGGTGCTGTTTCTTGGAGATGATTCTGCTCACACTGATTGGAAGTGAATACAAAGCTGTGTAACGAGAGAGAGTCACAACTCAGAAGACCACAGCAAGTGAAAGCAACAGGAATGTCTAAACAAGTGTAGCAGGAGGTTTTATTTGCAGGGTATTCCGTCAGACAGGAAACCACTGATTTACTTTTATATACTGCAGGTTTACCCTGCCTGAGGTTCTCACAACTGATGAAGAGAGATAATTTACATCTTTACAGAGAACTACTTAGGTAGAGTGATGCAGGCAGACAATTTCTTTTATCAAGTGCATCAGTCAGATAAATAAGAAAAAAAAATCCACACAAAAGAATTCTGTTCAAAGAATGAAATCTACAAATGAGAATAAACTACTCACCCCAATATTTAGTTTAACCTGAAAATTGTGCCTGTGCAACATTGTGGTTTTAATAGAAATTCTCAATAGAAATGCAGCCAGTTTTGCAAATAAAAATATGATAGAAGTACATTAGAATAATTACTTATGGGATCCTGGGATGCATCAAGAAAGGTGTGTCCAGCAGGGCTAGGGAAGTTCTACCTCTTTACTCTGCCCTGCTGAGACCACACCTGGAATCCTGTGTCCAGTTTTGGGCTCCCCAGTTCAAGAGAGACAGAGACCTGCTGGAGAGAATCCAAGGGAGAGCCAGGAGGATGCTTAGGGGACTTGAGCATCTTCCCTGTGAAGAGAGACTGAGAGCCCTGGGGCTGTTTAGTCTGGAGAAGACTGAGAGGGGATCTGATCAATGTCTATCAATATCTGAGGGGTGGGTGTCAAGTGGAGGGGGCCAGGCTCTTTTTGGTGGTTCCTAGTGATAAGACAAGGAACAATGGGTTCAAACTAGAACACAGAAGATTTCTTTTTATCTTCAGGAACATGAAAATGTTTCTGATGTTTTAGCAGTTGTCTTAAGAGGTCAAATGCCTCGTAACTGGAAAAATATTTGATATTGTAGTCTGAATCAGGCTTTGTATATGCTTTGTTGATGGCTGATTGGTTGTACAGAAATAAATTGAAACCTTCACATTCATGTCTTGTCTTGTCAGCACATGGATATGGCATTCAAATTATGCAACAAAAGCCCAGACTGCCTTGGCTGTGAGGTGTTCTTGGGATATGGTAATCTAGTAATGACTGAACACCATGGAGTAGTCTTATAATTTTTTATAAACCCTTATTAATTATATGAGCAAAAGAAGGTGAGATTAAAGGACCTTAAAACTTTGTCATGTTGCTAGTTTCCTCTTGTGAGCTTTTATAAAGGAAGCAGTCAAAGTGGAGTCTTAGCTGGTATGGAAGCTAATTGATTCTTCAGGAACAGAGCCATGAAAACCTTTAGGAGGCAGATCCTTCACTCTAGAGTGGTACTTTAGTAACCCATTAGATTTCCTCAGAAGTGGTTTCCATAAAGCTATTAAATCAGCAAACTGTTCTTCTCCAATTTCCCTTCTTGGTTCTCAAAGACTTCTCTTTAAGCAGCAATATGTAATGCTAGAATAAGAAGGAAAATAAAAGGGAGAGTTCCTATGGCTTACTTCTTCTCTGTCCCTATGTCTAAAGATGATTAGATGTGACCTCTATGCAGCCATCTGTTGTTTTCCCAGAAGATTTCTGAAATCCTCTTCTCGTGAAATGATTCTCCAGTTCTCTATCCTAAACCTACAAAAATGTTTGGGTAGCTGTGCTGCCACACTGAACTGCTGACAGGAAAAAAAGTATGTAGTTCATCTCTCTGCCTCATGAGCAGGCAAGGAGTTCCACATTTAGGCTCAAGACTAAATCAGGACTGATGGTCTTCAGCATTTATGGCAACTATTGCAAGCTTTCTGGTGACATCAGGAGCATGCTGACATTTGGAATGATGAAGCCATCAAAGAGTGCTGCAAATCCTATTCTAGTTTGAAATCACAGAATCAATAAGGTTGGAAAAGACCTCAAGGATCATCCAAGTCCAACCTGTCACCCAAGACCTCATGACTACTAAACCATGGCACCAAGTGCCACGTCCAATCCCCTCTTGAACACCTCCAGGGATGGTGACTCCACCACCTCCCTGGGCAGCACATTCCAATGGCTAGCAACTCTCTCGAGTGTGTATCCTCTAAAACCTGTGCATGTTTGCATACAGACACTACCAAAGTGAGTGGTCATCTTAAATGTTTTAAATGACAAAGCTTTTCTTTCCCTTTTCAAACTGGTTTCACTGAAAATGATGGCACACTGTAGACCAAAGGAGTTTCAATCAAGTGAGGCACTTCAGTAAGCAGTTCTAGAATCCCTGGATGAAAGCCCTTGATAGTGCTAATTAACGTTAGCCTTATGGGCATTGAATCTTCCCACATGTAGGGAGCTCTTGATGAATTGGTTGTTACATGTTTCATCATTGGAAATCTTTAGAAGTAAATTGTGATAGTGGCAGTTCTGCTGCTTCTTTAGTAGATGAAGGGTGCATCAGGGGTGTCTCATAAATATCCAGTTTCATGGTTCAGACCTTGAATTCTGGCAGGTGTGATTACAGGCCTAAGGTCTACTCTTGCCACAGGTTGTTTTTCATATGAGCATCATGTCTTAGTTTTTTAGCAATAAATTAGTATCTCAGTCTCACAGTATATCAGGGGTTGGAAGGGATCTCAAGAGATCAGCAGGTCCAACCGCCCTGCCACTTAGGGTAGTCCACACAGGAATGCATCCAGGTGGGTTTGGAAAGTCTCCAGAGAAGGAAACTCCACAACTCCCCTGGGGAGCCTGTTCCAGCGCTCTGTCACCCTCATTGGAAAGAAGTTTCTCCTCATGTTGAGGTGAAATCTTCTATGTTCAAGTTTTAACCTATTGTTCCTTGTCTTCTTATCACTGTGAACCACTGCAAGGAGCCTGGCCCCCTCCACTTGACACCCACCCCTCAGATATTTATAGGCATTTATGAGATCTCCTCTCAGTCTTCTTTTCTCAAGACTAAACAACCCCAGGGATCTCAGTCTCTGCCACTTTCTTTACTTGAAAGAGTTCTCAAGCACTGGAAAAGATTAGCCAGGAAGTGGTTGAGTAACCATCCATGAAGGTATTTAAAAGATGCAGCACTTAAGGGACATTGTTTAGTGGTGGAGTTGGGTTTATGGTCAGACTTGATTATGGTCTTTTCTAGCCTAAATAATTCTATGATTCTTTGATTCTATGCTTTATTTTTAGGGGATGTGGCTTAGATAACAAGATTATAAGTGGTGTATAAGAACCTAGGCAAATATTAACAATAAGTTTAAGCAACCAATGAAACAAAACTGAATGCAGAAGAGGTGATTCTCCCTCTCTACTCTGCTCTGGTGAGACCCCACCTGGAGTACTGCATCCGTTCTGGAGCCTCTATTGCAGGAAGCATCTGGAGGTGCTGGAAGGTGTCCAGAGAAGGGCCATGAGGATCATCAGAGGGCTGGAGCTCCTCTGCTATGGAGACAGACTGAGAAAGTTGGAGTTGTTCAGTCTGGAGAAGAAGTGGCTCCGAGGAGACCTTCTTGTGGCCTTCCAGTATCTGAAGGGGGCTACAAGAAAGCTGGGGAGGGACTTTTTAGCATGTCAGGTAATGATAGAACTGGGGGGAATGGAACAAAATTGGAAATGGGTAGATTCAGATTGGATGTTAGGAAGAAATTTTTCCCCATGAGGGTGGTGAGACACTGGAAGAGGTTTCCCAGGGAGGTGGTGGAAGCCTCATCCCTGGAGGTTTTTAAGGCCAGGCTGGATGTGGCTCTGGGCAACCTGATGTAGTGTGATCCATGGCATGGGGGTTGGAACTAGATGATCCTTGTGGTCCCTTCCAACCCTGACAATTCTGTGATTCTATGATTTCAATTCACCTTGCTAGCTATAAATGCTTTCTTTTGTTGCTTCTTAGAACTGTGAAAAAAAAAGACAAGTTATTGTAAATTGAGCAGCAGGGAATATTTTTTGCCCCATGAGATAGTGCAGAGACACAACTTCAAAGTTTTATAACTTTTTTTGGAGGGAAGGGTTAAAGTTTTCTGTCTTGAACTCTTGCAAGGGGTTGTATGGATCACAAAACAGAGAACAGCTGAGCAAATGTTTAGTTAAGTGGGTTTTCGGGTGACCTATGGAAGGTATAGATGGGTTTTGATGGTTTGCTTGTTTGAGCTGGTTTGTTTTACATCAGAACATTAATCTTTTGCACGTTCAGCCCTCTGTAATCGAGATAACTCATGTTTGTGGTGCACTGAAGTTGCATGTCAGGTGCTGAATTGTCAGTCAAGCTGATAAGTATGTACCTTGTTCACTATTTCTATCAGAACAAAGGTGATGATGGAAATCACAGGGGGTCTTTTTTGTGCTAAAAATTTTCCAAATTGCTCATTACTTGAATTACTTGAATTACTTTTTTTTTTTTCTGTTAATGGACTTATTTGTAACATCTCAAGAAGAGTCTAATTTGAATGGATGTAACTTTGATTTGTTGTTTCCCTGCCCAGACTAACCCTTCTGCAATTTTGCATCATGAGCTTTCTCTCTCTTCCATCTTCTCTACTACTTTCCTTCGTAGGTAGCAGTGAAATTCTCCTTGTATACTCAACTAGGTATTATTCTGCCCTGAACTTGTCTGCTGTCTGTTTAAAGGAGAAATAATTATTTTTCATATTCTTACACTATTCCTAATCTTTAGGCAGTGTAATGGTTACAGAGTATGTTAGGACACGACTTTGACTATGAATAATTCATGCTGGCTTGTGTTCTTTTAGTGTACATTTGGCTTAGTGGCACAATTCAGTGTTAGTGGTGCTGAGGAAGTAGATTTCACTGGCAACTGAAGAAGAACAATTAGATATGGCTTTTTGGATTCTTAATCTCATTCAGTTTTGTTTAACTTCTGGTCAGGAATCTTCTCTGAGGTTTCGCCACCTGCCTCTCTACTCCCTGGTAGGGATTATTCCCCAGTCTTGTGCTACCAGATACAGTTTCAGTGACTAAATCAGTTTTTCAGTGACTAAATCAACCTACCTTTATTGTAGGTAAAGGTTAGGTCTAAGTAAGTATGATATTTGAGAAAAAGTGTAAAGACCAAGAATGTCTTTGTTTGAAATGTTTTTTTTTTTCTTAATTATTTTTAGGTGTAATAACACCTGTTTTATTTGGTGTAGTGACAGTATCAGTTTCCTAGGGTGGCTTTGTTGGTTAAGAATCAGCTTTTGCTGCAGTTCAGAGTGATGATCCATCTGAGTACTATGAGGTGATACTTTAGGTTGAGTGGTTCATCCTGCAAAACGGCATTTTGGGTGAACCAGAGGCTTGAACAGTGTAGTGATAAATGAGCTGATACACTAACCTTATTCATACTGCTAGCTAATAATACCTCTGTGCTGGTCTGCATTGACTCCCCTGACAAATGCAGGCAGATAGTGTTATGACTTTCATGTGTTTCTAGTTTGATTTTCTTCTTCATTTTTTTTTTTTTTCATTTTCATGTGAGGAATACTGAAAATTATATGCTGGAGCTACCACTTGTAAGAAAAAGTTGGTATTCATTTTGTCAAGAATCCAAAAGTGAACTATTAAATAGCTGTTTGAACCTCTGACAGGAGCATTGTCAAACTCCTTTTCCTGCCAGCTGTGCTCAAGTTACTACTAATGTCCTGTGCTTTAAATGACATAAAAGGAAGGAAGCCTCTTGAAGCCTCTTCTTGAAGGAAGCCTCTGTGAGACATGCTGGTTCGATTCCATCCTTTGAAACCATAGCAATCCACTAAAAAAGAATGAATGAATGTTAACCACAGCCCCCCTTACTTTAATCCTTTATCAATTATTTCTTTGCTTGCTGATGCTTTTTACTCCTATTTGGATCACTTCTTCATCTGTCATTTTGGGGAAGTCTTACCTCATCAATGATGTATTTGAAACTCAGGAGCACCACAGTGCAGTGTAGTTAATAAAAGCATCTTCCTGTCTTACAGATTCAGTACTTTTGCTATAACCACTAGCAACTTAATTTGCTAGCTGTATAGCTTGACATGATATCTATCTGCAGTTTGATTTCTCCAGAAATTACCATTACCAATTGGACTGATTAGGAGCAGGCTGCCCCATCAGTCACTGCATTTGGGTAAGGAGTGAACATGAGCCAGCAGTGTGCCCAGGCAGCCAGGAAGGCCAATGGCATCCTGGCCTGGATCAGAAATAGTGTAGCCAGCAGGACAAGGGAGGTTATTCTTGCCCTGTACTCAGCACTGGTCAGGCCACACCTTGAGTCCTGTGTCCAGTTCTGGGCTCCCCAGTTCAAGAGAGATGTTGAGGTACTGGAACGTGTCCAGAGAAGGGCAATGAAGCTGGAGGGGGCCTGGAACACAAACCCTATGAGGAGAGGCTGAGGGAGCTGGGGGTGTTTAGCCTGGTGAAGAGGAGGCTCAGGGGAGACCTCATTGCTGTCTACAACTACCTGAAGGGAGGTTGTAGCCAGGTGGGGGTTGGTCTCTTCTCCCAGGCAACCAGCAGCAGAACCAGGGGACACAGTCTCAAGTTGTGCCAGGGGAGGTATAGGCTGGATGTGAGGAGGAAGTTCTTCACAGGGAGAGTGATTGCCCATTGGAATGGGCTGCCCAGGGAGGTGGTGAAGTCACTGTCCCTGGAGATGTTCAAGAGCAGACTGGCTGAGGCACTTAGTGCCATGGTCTAGTTGATTGGCTAGGACTGGATGATCTTGAAGGTCTCTTCCAACCCAGGTGATTCTATGATTCTAAATGAGCTTTGACTTTGCACTATGCACCCTCTTAGAAGGAGCAGAGAGAAAGGGTCTGCTCTCTAACGCGGTCATCATTGCCCTCATGAAGGCAGTTCACCTCACCGTGTATCACCAACAGCATTTCTCCAGCAGTTTTGCTTGGACAGAGGCCTTGCCACTGGCTTCTCTTGTTTTGGTGTGCTCTGCCTCACAAGCTACCAGTCCATGGCCACAACAGGCCAATAACCCCAGCCTGGCTGCTAAGCTGTTAAGCCACACAGTTTACTACCTCCTGCTCTGTTTCAAGGGCACTTTCTGGCAGCTTGTCTGCCCAGAGATGTGTCTGGAGGATGTATGATTTAGAGGTGTCACACAGAGCATGGTGCCCTCTTCCATTCCCATAATCACTTTTGTCTTTTCTGTTTGAAAACAATACTTGCTGATATTTTCCATGAAAAACCTCTGAACAAATATTTATTTATTTATTTATTTATTTTTCCTCCCACTTTGGTTCGATTAAGAAATAGATTTTTTCAACAAAATATGAACACCAGCAGAAATCAATGTTCTTTTACTTCTCTTTTGATTTCCTTAGGTTTTGTGTTTTGTTTTGTTTTGTTTTTTATAATGTATTTCCCTTCCCCTACAAATAAATCCCAAACCTGAAAGTCAGAAAAATATTTCAGCACTCTTTTTGTCACCATGGTACAAAAGTTTATGCGATGGAATGTAAGGACTTGTTCTTAGCTAACTGATTTCTTTAATAGGAAAGTGTTCTGTGGGAGAACCAGCGTAAAAGTTGACCTGTGCAGTGATTCTTTGTTGTTAAAATACTCTTGAAAATAACTACATGTTAACAGGAATGTAATGGAACAGAGAGTGGGTAAATATTTTCAATATATAGTCTCTGGTGTTCGAAGGCAAGGGACATCTTCACAGCAGGACCATGATAATTTCGCTTCTCACTGTAACAAAGAGGAAATGAAAACATTTAAGGAGGTAAGATAAACAAGAACATTCACTGCAGCATTAGGCACCAAAAATAGTGAGGTACTATTCTGAAGAAAAATGTTGTAAATGCTGTGATAACTGGCATTATTTTTGAGCTAGCATTCACAAAGTTTATCTTTAATCAGGATATGTTGCTACTGTCGCAGCTGAATTTTAACTCTACAGCATTTCAGCATGCTCCTTTTTTCTTTGACCTAAATCTGTCTCATTTTTTTGTCTTCATTAAAAGGCCAGAACAAAAGCACTACTGTCCCTTAAACTGTGTGCAAGCAGATCAAGGAGGTTTGCTTTGCTAAGCAAAGCCATATACATTTTAGTCATCCCAGAAATATATGAACTCTACACAATTGAGTGTCCACATGATGGAAATGTTAACTGGTTTTGCTTAAACCTGTTTGTAAAACAGGTAGCCCAATCAGGGAACAAAAGAAGGGGGAAAACATGAAACTGTAATTAGGCATAATAACACTTAAGCTTAGAGAGGAGGAAAGCATTTCATTTGTAGAAGTAAATTAAATGTCATTACAATCTAGTGTCTTCAGCACGCTTCTTCATTTATGTTGGTTAACATTAGCATTTCTTAAGGATGTTTTATTATAGATTTTTTTCCCCTAAAATGGGAGATTGTTCAGAAAGGCATGGCTGCACTTTTGCAGATTTTGTACAATAGACACTTCCCAGTCCTGTGATTAAGATTTCTATTCTAGCCAGAAGAAAATGGAATGCATTTTCAAACGCTGTGAAAATGAACAGAATACCCCTGTATGCTAACACATTGAAGAGAATTCCTAATGATATTAGTAGGTTCTCTTTTGTTATTTGAAAGTTTATTCTATTTCAGGACACGTTTTCGATTTAAAACATTCTAGGCTGTTGGTTTTGTTTGGTTTGGTTTGGCTTTTCATTTGTGATTTTGTTTTTGGGGGATTTTTGTTTGGTTTTGGGGTTTTTTGGTTGGTTGGTTGTTTTGGTTGTGGGGTTTTTATTGTTTGTTTTTCTGGTTTGGTTTGGTTTGATTTGGTCTGGTTTGGTTTGGTTGTTTCGGTTTGGTTTGGTTTGGTTTGGTTTGGTTTGCTTTGGTTCGGTTTGGTTTGGTTTGGTTTGGTTTGGTTTGGTTGTTTCGGTTTGGTTTGGTTTAGTTTGGTTTTCTTTGGTTTGGTTTGGTTCGGTTTGGTATGGTTTGGTTTGTTTCCATTTGGTTTGTTTCCATTTGTTTCCGTTTGGTTTGGTTAGATTTGGTTTGAGTTGGGTTGTTTTTTTTCCCCATGAAAGCAGACGGAAAGAAATTCTCCTTGCAATCCAGTGTTCAGTCACTGCTCACCAGTCTTGTCCTCTGAATAAGTCATTAAGCCTTGAGGCCAGATAGTGCCAAACCAGGAAGAGATGCCTGCTTGCTAGGTGGCTACCATTTCTTTTTTTAAGGTGGCTAATGAGTTGGAATTCTAGGAGAAAGGCTGATGTGAAGATCTGAGCGTTTCTCATCAGCCATGTGAACCAAAAAGGAGGAATGGAATTGAAGTAATTATGAAGGCTTCAGAACAGAGAATGTCCTGCAAGCTACAGTGTCCATTGCAAGCCTCATGGGCTGTTGGGTGCTCGAAGATCCTCCAGTCTCCTAATCCATGCATATGGACCTGGTTCACATCTTCCTTTGCAAGATGCCACACTACTGTAAACATGAGGAGTTACCAGTAACTTTTTTTTAAACTCTGCCAATAAGCTCCAGTTATTTCTGTCTTAAAAACTCCTTTATGAACCTTTTCATTAAGTGATTTTCTACGTTGGATCTACAATTCGGTGTTGAATGTATGTCCACTGATTACCTATAGAGTTTTTCTCAGAATATATGTAGCTACCAGACAGCTTGCTTCTGGATTTTGTGTGCTCGCTACCTTCCTACAGATAAACCTATGGACAAATAAAATGTATCTCTGGAATGCAATGAATATCTGAATGGAGAATTGCACATAAAAATGATTGCATGTGCATGGTCTTGCTGCAGAGAAGATGTGTAACAAGAGAGAAGTCCTGCTCAGTGCTGTCTGTCCTTCTCCCAGCTGGATCAATTTCTGTGGATTGAGACACAAAGGTAGAGAGTTCCTTTTATTCCCAGAAATATTTGCCATACAGATTGAAGGAAGATGGAACGCCAGACTGAACTTTTTGGCATCCTGCTTGTGTGTGCAGAACGCTGATGTAGCCATACCAGCACGAGCCCCGTGAGGTGGATTATTTCTGAAGGTAGGCAAAAAGGAAGGAAGATCTGCTGACACTATTTCAGGATTGCTTTGTCACATCTTTGTTCCTTGGTGAGGAATGTGTTTACACTCATATGGTGTTAAACTGGTGACCCAGACAGAAAGAGGTATGTAACATCTTGCAATACCCAAGCCACCCAGTTTCCTTCTCATTGCTTTTATTATCCTGAACATTTCCCATCTTCTTCATGACATCTAGTTGTAGATAAGGCAGAGGCATGTTGGTTTTTTAGCATGTCAGGGTTTCATGTGTGCTGATGATCAAGTAGCCTTATTTAAATGTTGGCAGTGCTTTTTCAAATGTGATTGCATGGTATTTATTATGAATGTCTGTTGTTTGGAACAGGCTGCCCAGGGGGGTTGTGGAGTCTCCCTCTCTGGAGATATTCAGGATCCACCTGGATGAGTTCCTGTGTGACCTGGTATAGATGATCCTGCTTTGGCAGGGGAGTTGGACTGGATGATCTCTCCAGGTCCCTTCCAGCCCCTAACATTCTGTGATTCTGTGATTCTCTGATTCTGTATGTTATACTTTGTGTATTTTGTCCTTTTAAAAAAAAAAAAATCTGAATTGTCTGATTTCACCTCAACATGAGGAGAAACTTCTTTCCAGTGAGGGTGACAGAGCACTGGAACAGGCTGCCCAGGGGGGTTGTGGAGTCTCCTTCTCTGGAGCCTTTCCAAACCCACCTGGATGCATTCCTGTGCAGACTCCCCTAAGTGATCCTGCTCTGGCAGGGGGGTTGGACCTGATGATCTCTTGAGGTCCCTTCCAACCTCCAACTGTGAGACTGTGATCTGATGGTTTTGTCTTTTCTTTTTTGGTTGGTTGGTTTGGTTGGTTGGTTGCTTTTTTTTTAAGTGCTCCTTCCTGGAGGTTTTCTACTTAGCTAAACACAGGTACAGCTGACATCATCTTGTCTTAGGGCTACTCCTTGCTTTGAGTGGGAGGTTAGAGTGGATGACCTCTAGGGGTTTTTTCCTACAACTGTTATTTCTTTGATTTGTCATGTATTAGTTATTTTCTGTGTATCAAAGGTGTCCCTAACTTCATGTGCTTTCTGTGGCTTCTTAACAAGCTTGTGGCTGTGGGAGAAGTCAGTTTCTGCCGCGTAACAGCAGGTTGAGATACTCAAGAGACACACACTTCTGTTAGTGGCATGGATTGCCTCTTTCCTATGCTGTTGGTAAAAATCAGAGTGCTTCTGTAGTTGGTGCCTGGTCTTTCCCCCAGGGAAAAAATTCCTTGCATGCTCACAGTGATGGGGGAGACCGGAGAAATTCTGTCTTCAGAGCAATTTCAGTGGTTGACTGAAAAGCATCACATTTTGTGCCCAGCTCTGGGAGGGTAGAGTTTGATTAAGTGGAAAAATAGCAGAGAGGAAGAAAAGAAATTATATTACTAGAAAAAAGGAGGTAGCAGTGGACAATACACATAGAACTTAATTCACAGGGGTTTGTGCTGTACTGTGCTATCTTCAGTGTTGACAAAGGAAAGAAATTATTTGAGACTCATAGTCATGATCTGGACCCTTAATATTTGTTTGTAAAGAAGTTGAGAATCATAGAATCAGTCAAGGTTGCAAGGGACCACAAGGATCATCTGTGCCATGGGCAGGGACACCTCACACTAGATCAGGCTGGAGAGAGCCTCATCCAGCCTGGCCTTAAACACCTCCAGGGATGGGGCCTCAACCACCTCCCTGGACAACCCATTCCAGGCTCTCACCACTCTCATGGGGAAGAACTTCTTCCTCACTTCCAGTCTGAATCTCCCCACTTCCAGCTTTGTTCCATTCCCCCTAGTCTTGTCACTACCTGATAGCCTAAAAAGTCCCTCCCCAGCTTTCTTGTAGCCCCCTTCAGATACTGGAAGGCCACAAGAAGGTCACCTCAGAGCCTTCTCTTCTCCAGACTGAACAGCCCCAACTCTCTCATTCTGTCCTCATAGGAGAGGTGCTCCAGCCCTCTGATCATGCTTGTGGTCCTTCTCTGGACACGTTCCAGCATGTCCAGATCCCTCTTGTAATAGAGGCTCCAGAACTGGATGCAGTACTCCAGGTGGGGTCTCAGCAGAATGGAGTAGAGTGGGAGAGTCACCTCCCTCACCCTGCTGGCTATGCTTCTCTTGATACAGCCCAGGATGTGATTGGCTTTCTGGGCTGCAAGTGCACACTGCTGGTTTGCAGAACTGTGAATGTGATACCTGTATTGATTGCTGTATTGATTGGTCAAGTTGTAGCATCACACTGAAATCACCTCTGGTCGACCCTGTACTTGTGCATTTTCACAGGGCAAGAGATAAACAGATTGGCAATGGGTAACAGGGAAAAATGAGAATCAGTTGGGGAATGTCAAAAGTTGATTAATGAGCTGAAGATAAAAAAATTAATTAAATTTATTTGCTAAGTGAGAGACAGATGGAAGAAATCTACAACTTTTGGGGGTGTGAAAGCTCTCCTAGAATATGTACATCTGTTGAAATCAAAATGTTTTACAAAAGCAGGTCAACTGCACTAGATGTTTGCTTCAGAAATAAAAGAAAACAAAAGGATGTCAGAACACATTTCAGTGTTTTGGAATATGCTATTTTTAATTTTTTTTGTTTTGAACTAATCCTCTCGGTTTATTTTTTTATCTACTTTGATTTCTTTAGAAATAAGTGCAAACAATACACATATAAACACAGGTGCTGTGGTGGGGTGAAAATTCCCTCCCAACATTAAATTTGCCAGACCAGCTCAGTTGGAAGCAAATGGAAGCTGTATTTACAAGCAAAACCTACAATGGAATGCAATGAATAGACAGGATTTACAATATTTACAGGTATTTACAATTAATGAACAGCACAAGGACCTTCCTGGTCAAAGACCAGGGGAGCTGTAACAGCTTCTCCCTCCCTGACCCCCGTATCCCCTTGTACACAAAAGGAACAAGAGAAAGGAGCAGAGAGATACTTTCTTAGACTTAGCCAAAACAATGCAGCCAAGGTCAAGCAGAAGCTGGTTAGTATCTCCCAGCCCAAGGAACGCAAGAAAAGGAAGAGATTGTTTTGCACAACTACTTTAAGTCTTTATCTTTCTCCAATGGGATTGTTCAGAACTATCATTATTTTCCTTTTTACACCAAACAGTGATTTATTTACATTCTACCATAGAATCATAGAATCAAGCAGGTTGGAAGAGACCTCCAAGATCATCCAGTCCAACCTATCACCCAGCCCTATCCAATCAACCAGACCATGGCACTAAGTGCCTCATCCAGGCTTCTCTTGAACACCTCCAGGGACGGTGACTTCCTGGGCAGACCATTCCAATGACCAATCTCTCTCTCTGTGAAGAACTTCCTCCTAACATCCAGCCTATACCTCCCCTGGCACAACTTGAGACTGTATCTCCTTGTTTTGCTGCTGGTTGCCTAGGAGAAGAGACCAACCCCCACCTGGCTACAACCTCCCTTCAGGTAGTTGTAGACAGCAATGAGGTCTCCCCTGAGCCTTCTCTTCTCCAGGCTAAACACCCCCAGCTCCCTTAGCCTCTCCTCACAGGGTTTGTGTTCCAGACCCCTCCCCAGCCTTGTTGCCCTTCTCTGGACACGTTCCAGTACCTCAACATCTCTCTTGAATTGAGGAGCCCAGAACTGGACACAGGACTCAAGGTGTTGCCTGACCAGTGCTGAGTACAGGGGAAGAATAACCTCCCTTGTCCTGCTGGCTACACTATTCCTGATCCAGGCCAGGATGCCATTGGATTTGCTGGCCACCTGGGCACACTGCTGGCTCATGTTCAGCTACTATCAACCAGCACCCCCAGGTCCTTTTCTGCCTGGCTGCTCTCCAGCCACTCTCTCCCCAGCCTGTAGCGCTGCATGGAGTTGTTGTGGCCAAAGTGTGGAACCCTGCACTTTCTGTTCAAGATCTGTGAAAAAAATTAAAGACAGAGCCTAAAACTACCACAGGACCATAGAATTTTCTGTTCCAAGATTATCTGACATGTTTCAGTTTTGCTGTGATTTGGAGCCAGGCCAGAGTGTAAAAGTCTTTGGAAATTGCTCTGAGCCTTTCAGTTCCCAGGAGGCTTGAGGAGGGCTGGTGTTCTGAATCACTCTGCACCTAGCATCTCTGGAGATGCAGAGGCTCAACTAATTGCCAGCAGCCAGACTATAGCTCATTTGCTTTGCACTCCACATTGCAAGAGACTAAATGTGCAAGGGACTAAATGTTCAGGTGATTTCAATGTCCCCCTATGCTCGATGTTGGGACTGCTACTCCTGTCACACTGCAAGGAAAAGTAGAAGTTTTCTTCCTTTTTTTTTTTTTTTTTTTCCCTGCTTACTGCACCTAATCTGCTTCAGCATCAAAACAATTGTAAGAGAGGATATTTCTGTTGGCACTTTCTGAGGACTCTATAAGCTCCTCTCCTATGAGGATAGACTGAGAGAGTTGGGGTTGTTCAGTATGGAGAAGAGAAGGCTCCAAGGAGACCTTCTTGTGGCCTTCCAGTATCTGAAGGGGGCTACAAGAAAGCTGGGAGGGACTTTTTAGCATATCAGGGAGTGATAGGAATAGGGGGAATAGAGCAAAACTAGAAGTGGGTAGATTCAGATTGGATATTAGGAAAAAAGTTCTTCACCATGAGGGTGAAGACCCTGGAACAGGTTGCCCAGGGAGGTGATGGAAGCCTCATCCCTGGAGGTTTTTAAAACCAGACTGGATGTGCTCTGAGCAACCTGATGTAGTGTGAGGTGTCCCTGCCCATGGCAGGGGGATTGGAACTAGATGATCCTTGAGGTCCCTTCCAACCCTAACAATTGTATGATTCTAAGATATTTATTAGAGCTTTTCTTTCTGCTTTCCTTTTTGTTTTTCCTTTCCCAGATGTCTGGGATAAGTGATGACTGGAAACAGCTTGCAAGAAACAACTTGGTTCTGGTATTGGCTATTAACTAATTGGTTTTACCTCACTGAGTGATCCTTCATGTGTTTGTATATGAAGAGTTCTGTGGTACAGTCTGGTGTCTGAGTGCTTGAGGTGTTTAGTGCTGGAAAAGTTTTTGTTCTTGTAGGTATTCAGAAGAAAAAGTGTCTTGGAATAATGGTTGCTGTCACTGTATACTTAACACAGTCTAGGACAGATCTTTTTCATGTTGATTTGAGTTCCTACCAGACACATTTGGGTTTTTTTTCTGTCTTTCATTATGTCTTGTAATCAGGGTATTAAGAGAAACACATAGTTAGGGTCTCATTTAGAAGTCAAATAATGGAATGAGGGTTTGAACTGAGTAGAAAAAAACAGAGAAAAAAGACTTGTAATTTTCATCCTTCTGCTTTTGCAGAGCAACCTTTGGATTCATGTGGTACGTGAAATTTAGCATGAGCCATTCAGCAGCTTTCTGTCCACTTTGCTGCAGTGCTGTGGTTGCTGTGAAATCCATGTTCAGGAACTTTATTTTTCTTTTCAGGCACACACATGACTCCCACTGTGGATAATTGGTTATGTAGCATAGGAGGAAGGTTTCTCTTAAGCATTTACAAAGACACTGCTTCACCAGCTGCAGTAGGTATCTGCTTTGGAAGTGGGGAAGTGTCATGTTGGGGGTTTCCTTTTTTTTCCCTTCTTTTTAATAATTGATGAGTTAATCTTCCTTTAGACTTAGTGACCTTTAAACTAGCAAATACAAATTGCTGTGTGATTCAAAGACATCATGTGGCAATTTGAAGTGCTACTCAAGAGTATTCTGTGCATTCAAGATCAGTGGCCATTTACTGATCTTCCTAGCATCAGAAATGCCTTTTTGAGAGACTGTCTAGGAAAAAAAAGTAGTACAGTTGTTCTTTGCATCACTGTAACTGGGATTCATCCTGTTTCAAATAAATGGATTTTGTTCTAAAGCAGGAAGAGAATGTTCTGTTGTATTAATGGGATTGAATGCTTTGTAACTATAAATTACTCTTAAAATCACAGAATCAACCAGGTTGGAAGAGACCTCCAAGATCATCCAGCCCAACCTATCACCCAGCCCTAGCCAATCAACTAGACCATGGCACTAAGTGTCTCATCCAGGCTGCTCTTGAACACCTCCAGGAATGGTGACTCCACCACCTCCCTGGGCAGCCCATTCCAATGGGCAATCTCTCTCTCTGTGAAGAACTTCCTCCTAACATCCAGCCTATACCTCCCCTGGCACAGCTTGAGGCTGTGTCCCCTGGTTCTGCTGCTGGTTGCCTGGGAGAAAAGACCAACCCCCTCCTGGCTACAACCTCCCTTCAGGTAGCTGTAGAGAGCAATGAGGTCACCCCTGAGCCTCCTCTTCTCCAGGCTAAAATTCAGATAAATTACATGAGAGAGGGAAAGGGAGAGAAAGCTTTAGTGTTTCTATACCTATGCAGAGAAGGTACTGAAGGGTTATTGTGTCTTTAAGAGATGATCACAGAATCACAGAATTAACCAGGTTGGAAAAGACCTTCAAGATCATCAAGTCCAACCTATCACCCAACAACATCTAATCAACTAAACCATGGCACTAAGTGCCTCATCCAGTCTTATTTTAAACACTTCCAGAGATGGGGACTCCACCAACTCTCTGGGCAGCACATTCCAATGACCAGTCTCTCTTTCTGTGAAGAATTTCTTCCTAACATCCAGCCCAAACCTCCCCTGGCACAGCTTGAGATTGTGATTAGCATACATAGCATGGCAGTTTGCAAAAGGTAAGGATTGCATTACAGCCAAAGTTGCAGTTAGAGCTACAACTGTAAAAAGCACAAAAAAGGGAGCTGTCTTCAAAGTGAGACATTAAGAAATTCATAATGTAGGTTTTTTTCCACCTTTTTTCTTGTTTGTTTGGAATTTGTTGGTGAAAAAGACCAAGAATCAGCCAAATATGGAAAAAAAAAAAAAAAGGTATTTTGTACAAAAAGCATCTAATAGCTTTATGTAATATCACCTGAGTGGATTGGTTAGGTGCATCCTATAAGCTCTATTTTGTCAAACTGTAGCTCTTTGTGCATGACAAAGAGATTTTCTAATAGTAGATGTGAAAGAGGTGCCAGAAATCTATGCCAGTCTAATGACAAAACAAGTTATGAGCTCAGCTTTATTTAGGACTGAGAGCAATGCAAGAACAAGAGGAGGGCTATTAAAGTTTACTAAATTTGTCTAACAGTATCAGCCAGAATTAAGTTTTTCAAAAATGTGTTCTTTATGAAATATGCCCAATCTGGAGCTAGTTTGCTTTCAGATTTCTCCTGTGGAAAGTAGCCCTTTATTTGTCATTAAATGTCTAGATCAAATGCATTTTAAAGTGCTTAAGGAGGTATTTCATGCAGCAGCTGGAAGCAATGTGTGGTCCTGTTGTGATGCTTTTGCATTCATGAGAGAGAATGTTCTTTTTTAATATGTCAACATTGAATTTGTAAAATGTATGTAGAAGAGATGTAATAAGATCCTGAGAGCTCCAGGTCAAGACTTGGCTTATAAAAATGTCTGTGTGTGATGCAGATGAGCTCCTCTAAAACAGATAAGTCAAACAATTGTGGTTCACCAAGCATGGTCATGAAAGAGGCTCTTCAAAGACAGTGAAGTCATATGCCTCAGCCACCTTCTGAGGAGTATCTTCTGGGTAGCATCACTCCTACCTTGATTTTTAATGCTCTCTCTTCACGTTTCTGTTGCTGTGGCAGCAAATCTTTGCCCTTATGATCTGTCATGCTGAGGTTATCTCCTCCAGCTTCTGGAATTTTGAAGCTTGTTGTTGTCTTCATTCATGATTCAGAAGACAGTGAGGCTTGCAGCAGCGGGCAGAGCTTTTTCATAATAGTCATCCCTCATGAGCTGCTGAAGAGGGCAATATACAGAATCCACCATCACCATGGGCAGATGAATAGGAGAAAAGGGACTGAACAATCAATTTTTTTTTTCCCCAGTCCTGTATGGCATGCTTTGTGTTATTGAAGAGTCCTCAGAGAAAGACATTTTCCTGACTCACATACCCTGTCCTTCATTTCAGGCAGCTTCACAACCAGTTCCAAGCTGGAGAGCTCCCATAGAGCACAGTCCCTTTTTATTGCCCTTCCTTTGGACCATTGATCTGCAGTGCCTAAAAAAGCATATGCTTGTTTTACAAGAAGTATTTCTCAATGGGATGAATCCCTTTACTTCCCAGCTATAGCAACAATGAGATTTATGATTTGCATTTCCAAACTCCAGCAGTGGAGTTACATAAATAGTATTTGCCCTTCTTACTTAAAGAGCTTTTTGAAAAGCTGATGTTATGGTTTTCCTTTCTAGACTGACTCCTGAATCCTTCCCTTTTTCTTTTTTTTTTTTTTTTTTTTTTTTAAAGACAGCTGTTGTTGAAATAATTGTTTGGAGGGAAAAAAATTACTCTTAAGACCTCCCATTATTCTCTCTTTCCAAGTAAGTTTCTTTTTCTATTCCAGACTGTCTGATTCTCAAGTTCCTGTGAATGAGTTGTATGTTTGCTTTATGAGTTCTGCTGGTAAAAACCAACAACCAACCAACGAAACAAAAAACCCCAAACCAAAACAAAAACCCCCAACAATTTCTTAAAGTTATTCTTTCAGGGGAAAAAAAAAATTACTCTTAAGACCTCCCACTATGCCCTCTTTCCAAGGAAGTTTCTTTTTTTCTTCCAGACTGATTCTCAGGTTCCTGTGAATGAGTTGTATGCTTGCTTTATGAATTCTGCTGGTAAAAACCAACAACCAACCAATGAAACAAAAAACCCCAAACCAAAACAAAACCCCCCAATATTTTCTTAAAGTTATTCTTTCAGGGGAAAAAAATTACTCTTAAGACCTCCCACTATTCCCTCTTTCCAAGGAAGTTTCTTTTTTTTCTTCCAGACTGTCTGATTCTCAAGTTCCTGTGAATGAGTTGTATGTTTGCTTTATGAGTTCTGTTGGTAAAAACCAACAAGCAACCAACCAAAAAAAACCCAAACCTAAACAAACTCCCCTAACAATTTCTTAAAGTTATTCTTTCTTCATAGCTGCACATGTTGATATTACTTGTTAGCATTTCCTTCTCAGTGTGGTCAGTGACCAGTTGTAGAACTGGAGTGACTTGACATTCAAGATCCATGCAGAGTTCCCCAGGCAGGGCATTGCTCATTACCTTTGCAACAGGCATCCTGTGACTGCTGTGAAGTTGCAAGAACAAGGTATTTTGTATTCAGCATGTAGTCATGGCACGATGCTCACTCACATGACAGAAATGTTTGACGACCTTGCATCTAGTCAAAGGTAGAGGATGTAATAAACATAACTCCAGAGGTGGGCCTTGGCTTCCTTGCAGGATCTCATGAGGGTGGTGAGACACTGGAACAGGTTGCCCAGGGAGGTGGTAGAAGCCTCATCCCTGGAGGATTTAAGGCCAGGCTGGATGTGACTGAGCAACCTGATCTAGTGTGAGGTGTCCCTGCCCATGGAAGGGGGGGTTGGAACTAGATGATCCTTGAGGTCCCTTCCAACCCTAAAGAATTCTATGAATCTATGATTCTCTTTAGGTTTGATTGTTATAGCAGTTCTGCTCCTGCTGTGAAAATCTCAAAAATATCTAAAAGTTTTGTAACTACTAATCACACTGAGATTGTATAGTAAGGACAGCTCATGGTTAAAGCCTGCTCTGCTGCCACTGAAGCTTCTAATACACATTTTTTGTATTTTTTGCACTGTAGGCATTTGTATCAAGCTACAAAGTGGTCCAAATTTCCTCTCAATAAATTTCTACTAAGATTTTGAGTTCACACAATGCAAAGAATGTGGAACATATCTAATAAGGCTAGCTGGTGCTACCTTGAGTGAGGAGCAGGGAAATCATTCTGCCTCTGTACTCAGCTCTGATTAGGTCACACCTTGAGTGCTGTGTCCAGTTCTGGGTCCCCCAGTTCAAGAAAGATGTTGAGTTGCTTGAACATGTCCAGAGAAGGGCAACAAAGTTGGTGAGAGGTCTGAAGCACAGCCCTGTGAGGAGAGGCTGAGGGCGCTGGGGGTGTTTAGCCTGGAGAAGAGGAGGCTCAGGGGAGACCTCATTGCTGTCTACAACTGCCTGAAAGGAGGTTGCATCCAGGTGGGGGTTGGTCTCTTCTCTCAGGCAACCAGCAACAGACAAGAGGACACAGTCTCAAGCTGTGCCAGGGGAGGTTTGGGCTGGATGTTAGGAAGAAATTCTTCCGAGAAAGAGAGATTGGCCATTGGAATGTGGTGCCCAAGGAGGTGGTGGAGTCACTGTCCCTGGAAGCATTTAAAATAAGACTGGATAAGGTACTTAGTGCCATGGTTTAGTTGATTAGATGGTGTTGGGTGATAGGTTGGACTTGATGATCTTGAAGGTCTTTTCCAGCCTGGATAATTCTGTGATACTGTGAACAGCTGACTCTTGCTGTCCAGACAGTTTTACTCTAGCTGCAAACATTTGAATGTTGGAGATGCTAAGCCTTAGCATAACAGAGCCTCTCCAAAACTTGTAAGATCTTTTAGATCTTTTAGACATGCTAGTTTATCTAAATTTTAACACTACATATGTTACTAAATATAAACTATTCATATGTTTGTAAACTGAACTCTGTAGGAATGTGGCAATACTTCTGATGTCTCTGGACACAGCACTTTTTTATTTGATGTTTCTTTTCAATTGACAGATAAATCAACTCACAAGTAGCCAGGCAGCTCCTAGCTGAATATAAATTTGAGATGGCTGATGCATGCTGCTTAGTCTAAAAATCTATAATAAGTTACTCCAAAGCTGTTTGCCGTAAAGTTATCACAGTCTCACAGTATAGCTGAGGTTGGAAGGGACCTCAAGTGATCATCAGGTCCAACCCCCTGCCAGAGCAGGATCACTGAGGGTAGTCTGCACAGGAATGCATCCAGGTGGGTTGGGAAAGTCTCTGGAGAAGGAGACTCCACAACCCACCTGGGCAGCCTGTTCCAGTGCTCTGTCACCCTCACTGGAAAGAAGTTTCTCCTCATGTTGAGCTGAAATCTTCTATGTTCTAGTTTGAACCCATTGTTTCTTGTCTTATCACTGTGAACCTCCCAAAAGAGCCTGGCCCCCTCCCCTTGACACCCACCCCTCAGATATTGATAGACATTGATCAGATCCCCTCTCAGCCTTCTCTTCTCCAGACTAAACAGCCCCAGGGCTCTCAGTCTCTCTTCAGAGGGGAGATGCTCAAGTCCCCTAAGCATCCTCATGGCTCTCCCTTGGATTCTCTCCAGCAGGTCTCTGTCTCTCTTGAACTGGGGAGCCCAAAACTGGACACAGGATTGCAGGTGTGGTCTCAGAAGGGCAAAGTAGAGAGGTAGAAGAACTTCCCTAGCCCTGCTGGACACACCTTTCTTGATGCACCCCAGGATCCCATTGGCTCTCTTGGCCACAAGAGCACATTGTTGTTCCATGGAGATCTTGCTGTCCACCAGCACTCCAAGGTCTTTCTCTATGGAGCTGCTAGAGATGCCAGTCTTTACAGGATACACATAAATAACTTTGCTCAAAAACTTAAATCTACTCTCCAAGTTAATCCATATGCCAATTTCAAGATCTCCAGCAGAAGAGCATTCAACATTCTGGTGGGTTGAAAATTCCTCCCCAACATTAACTTTGCCAGACTAGCTCAGGTAGAAGCAAATGGAAGCTTTATTTACAAGCAAAATTACAGTCTACAATGGAATGCAATTAATATGTACAAAATAGACAGGATTTACAATATTTACAGATATTTACAATTAACAAACAGGCATAAGGACCTCCCTGGCCAAAGACCAGGGGAGCTGCAACAGCTTCTCCTTCCCTGCCTCCTCCTTACCCCTATGTACCCAAGGGACAAGATACAGAAGCAGAGAAGTTAGTAAGTCAAAATAATACAGCCAAAGTCAAGCAGAAGCACACAGTTGCTATCTCCCAGAGCAAAGAAACAAGAAGAGAGAGAGAGAGAGATTGTTTTGGGAACCAAATCTTACGGTAGATATTTCTCCAATGGGATTGTTCAAAATAATCTTTATTTTCCTTTTTACACCCAATAGTGATTTATTTACATTTTACCACTTTCTCTTTGAGATCTGTGAAAAAATTTTAAAGGTGTAGCCTAAAACTACCACAGACCATATGGACCCTTTCTTAATATTTTGGTGGAGCACATGTTCGATAGGAAGCTGCAGCCCATGCCTCCAGGGGGCTGAGTCAATGGAATGACTTCTGTTCACCTCCACAGACTGTTGCTCAGACACCATCTGTCTGGATTATTCCCCATCTTGGTGGTAGGCATGATCATTTGAGAGCAAGATTAGGTCTTATATAATATTGTAGTGTGTCAAAGGGGCCATTAAAATACACAGAGTCGAAGTAATTGTTTGGATAACAGTCTGAATAAAACAAAGAACAAAAAGTGCTGTTCCCTCTAGTGAAGAAGAAATCCTGTTAGTAAGAGAGAAGTGCTTCAGAAAAAGACAAATCCTTCAGATGAATGTAAGACTTGCTTATAAGAAAAAAAAATACTGAAAAACTCAAGAATCTCAGACAGGGACATGAGAGAAAAGAAAATCTGTTTCTTTCCCTTTCTCCATTTATTTTGACCAGACAGGCACTATGAATCATATGCCTTTTGACACTTTCAGGAATGATCTTAGTGTCCAAATGTCTTACAGGGAGCTTCACAAGTAAAGAAAATGATCAATAGGATGAGATATTAAAACAGGAATTCTTGCCTTGCAGCACTGTCAACTCTCTATTGAATTTATGATGTACAGGAAATTAAACACTGACAGCATCAGCAGCAAAGATAAGCATGTATTGCTTAGGGTTAATGACTTACTAGATTTTCTAAGTCAAGCTATGTATACATTAGTACCTCAGATGTTTATCAAGTGACTGTTGGCAAGTATCACACTCTCACAGTATATCAGAGGTTGGAAGGGACCTCAAGAGATCATCAGGTCCAACCCCCCTGCCAGAGCAGGATCACTTAGGGGAGTCTGCACAGGAATGCATCCAGATGGGTTGGGAAAGTCTCCAGAGAAGGAGACTCCACAACCCACCTGGGCAGCCTCTTCCAGTGCTCTGTCATCCTCACTGGAAAGAAGTTTCTCCTCATGTTGAGCTGAAATCTTCTCTGTTCTAGTTTGAACCCATTGTTCCTTGTCTTATCACTGGGAACCACTGAAGAGAGCCTGGCCCCCTCCACTTGACACCCACCCCTCAGATATTGACAGACATTGATCAGATGTCCTCTCAGTCTTCTCTTCTCCAGACTAAACAGCCCCAGGGCTCTCAGTCTCTCTTCATAGGGGAGATGCTCAAGTCCCCTAAGCATCCTCATGGCTCTCCCTTGGATTCTCTCCAGCAGGTCTCTGTCTCTCTTGAACTGAGGATCCCCAAATTGGACACAGGATTGCAGGTGTGGTCTCAGTAGGGCAGGGTGGAGAGGTAGAGGAACTTCCCTAGCCCTGCTGGACACACCTTTCTTGATGCATCCCAGGATCCCGTTGGCTTTCTTGGCCAGAAGGGAAAGTTCAATGGAGAACTTGCTGTCCACCAGCACTCCAAGGTCTTTTTGGAGCTGCTTTCCAGCAGGGCAGCCCCTAATCTGTACTGGTGCAAGTAACAATGGGTAATGATAGCAAAAGAAAATTCCTTTCCTAAACAACAGAGTTGTGCTGTTACATTTTAAGCTCTGGATTTCTAAATGTCTGTCCTGGCAGGGCTCATTTACATGTGTGCAGCATTTTGTTTGGAGAACATAATTACTATGTCACCCTCTTCTGTGCACACGGAGACTTAGACAAAGAATTAGAAATGTTGCAGCAGATTGCAGTCTAGCAGATTCAGAAATGTGTGTCCATGGTAGATTCCAGATTCCATATTTATAATTAAGCACTGAAATTAATGGCTTTATTTACAAAGCTGCTGAGCTCCCAGGAGGTCCTCTGCTTGTTTAAGATACACTGGTCTTGAAAGCAGACACCAGCTCATGGTTTCTTCAGCTTTAATCAGATGTTTTTCTTAAGTTTGCAACTTCCCCAGTGCTGCAGGCTCCTTTGAGCTTGAGGCATAAACAAATTGATTGAGCCTGGGACTTTTTAGTTTGTTTCTTTGTTAAATCATGTAGCAGGGGCAGGCTGGTAGACTTTTCCTTTCAGTAATATCAAAGACTGGCTGCCTTGTTGACACACTAGAAGAAGGCTCCTTGATGACTGGAGTGTGATGTCCTTTGTGAAAGCCACCTCCCAAGACTGGTGATGATCAGTGGGAATTGTTTGATAGGGAAAACTGTTGTGGTATATACACAGACACAAGAGCATTGCTAGACAGATTAGGTATCTGAATTTCAGGCAGCAGTTCTCCATTGTGGCTAAGTCAGGGTTACTGTAGATATTGTTAACTTACTGTTGTCTGTATGCTACCTATATAACCTATTATTTTCTCACTAAAATTGAAGGAAAGAGTTGCAAAACAGTTTTGAAGATATAAAACTCCCCTGGATGCATTCCTGTGTGATCTGGTGTAGGTGATCCTGCTCTGGCAGGGGGGTTGGACTAGACGATCTTTTGAGGTCCCTTCCAGCTCCTGAAATTCTGTGATTCTGTGATTTATATATATATACATAATTTTTTTTTTTAAGTGAGAAAGCAGGCAGAGAAAAAGCAGTTTTGCCAAAACTACAGGAAAAAACTGCAGAGCAAAGAACTTCTCCTTTAGGCTGTGTGATGATGGTACACTCAATCTCCTTTTCTTCCTTTTCTTCCTTTGAAGGCCACTGTTGAGGCCATGGTCAGAGGCAACCTTCCCATGCTTGTGTGATCTGAAATGATTAAAGCCTGAATTGGTTTGGTATGCTTGGATGATACTGCTTTATTTTATTTTTTTTTTTAAAAACTGTATTGCTTGAAGCCTCTGAGGGGTGACACAACAGAAGGAGGAATAAAATCCAGGTCAAGTACATCACAGAACTCTGGCACTGGATTATCAGGAGAAAAAACCCTCCATACATAAACACAGTAGATGAGTAAATTTTCCTTAGAAACCATACAAGAAAATAAGTATTTTTTAATAAATGTTTTCTCCATCTTTCTGCATCATGTGTGAGACATTTGTAGTTTGATCGGTGTTTTACAAACAGAATTACAAGTATCCAAATAAGGATATCCAAATATCATCAATACAGACTGGAAAATGAGAAAACTCAGACCATTCCTTCCTATGCTTCTCATTCTCCCACAGCTGCCACCAAATTTCAATTGGTCAAAGCCATAGCCAACAAGATAGCTCAGAGACAGGATTAAATAGAAGATGCATTCTTCATTCCTGCCTTGAAGGGTGCTGAAGTTTTGTTATGAAAGATGAATGCTGTGACTATAACAGCCTTGTCATAACACCTCTTCCTGCCCAAGAGCTAACGAGGTTCAAACCATTTGGATTTATCAGTCAGATAGAAAGCTAAAGAAAGTTTGCCAAAACAGAAGAGCAGCAGTCTAACCCACTCATGTTACCTCTCTGTTAGTGAACCTTTCAAAAAACCTGTCCTGGAAATTAAAAGTTCTTCCTCATAAGAGTGGTGAGAGCCTGGAATGGGTTGTCCAGGGAGGTGGTTGAGGCCCCATCCCTGGAGGTGTTTAAGGCCAGGCTGGATGAGGCTCTGGCCAGCCTGATCTAGTGTGAGGTGTCCCTGGCCATGGCAGGGGGGTTGGAACTAGATGATCCTTGTGGTCCCTTCCAACCCTGACTGATTCTATGATTTCATGTGATTTCAAGAGCACAATTTGTCTGCATCATATGCCCAAATAATACTGTAGGAACATTAATCAAATTTCAAAAGCTTGTTACTGTCAGGTATTGAGCATTTGTGGCAATATGACCATCGGTAGCAATGGGCTTGAGGTGAGGAGAAAGTTCTTCACAGAAAGAGTAATTGGCCATTGGAATGTGCTGCCCAGGGAAGTGGTGGAGTTACCAGCCCTGGAGGTGTTCAAAAAAAGATTGGATGTGGCACTTGGAGCCGTGGTTTAGTTGTCAGGAGGTGTTAGGTATTAGGTAATAGGTTGGACTTGATGATCTTTGAGGTCTTTTCTAACCTGGTTGAGTCTGTGATTCTGTAATAGCAAGAAAAATACTGATAGGAATGCAGGGTCTCCTATCCCAGTCTTTAACTGTTTGCTCTTTGAGTTTTGGGTAGGAGAACTGAGTATATTTCTATTGAGGGGCAATTCAAGCAAATTCTTAATAAAACAAAAGTACATGTAAGATGGGTAATGGGTAAAAAAATACTAGTCATCTTTTACATCAGGTCTAGAATCATTTAGAAAGTCAAAGACCAATACACCACTCTGATACCTAAGAGGACTCAAATTTCTAGTCTCATAGAAAAATCCTGAGAATATAGAGGGAAGAACAGGGTCTTTCTTTCACTTGTGGAAGTGATGCTGTCTTTTCTCCTCTGACCTAATCTGTTGGATTAGGGCTTCCCTTGCTTCTGAGCAGTAGCTGTGGTAGCCCTGTCATTTATTTGCATGCTGCAATCCTCAAAGAAGGCTTTCCTTTCAGAACACATAAATTATGGGAGAGAAAACTATTTTTTTTCCTATTTCTGGTTGTTGCATGCAACAGGCTAATCACTTGAAAACTGTACCTGCTAAGTCTTGGATGGCCAGTTTATGAAATATACTTGTGATGGGGAAAATTGTTATAGTGTACTCAAATCCAACAATTTCATAAAATATTTAAAGAAGATTTTCCAGATGAATAGATTCTTCAAATAGACTGGAGACACTGTGTTTTCAGAGTTTAGGCCTATGGAAGATCAACTTCTACAAATTTGTTTGTAGAAAAAAAAATTCAACCTGCAACCAGTCAGAGTGTCATGATGTGTTTAGTACCTAAAGAAGCTGGTAGGGCCATAATGGTAGTTCAGAATGATGGTGTTAGTAAAATGCTTGATCTGATGTTACTGGGTAGAACTGATGTCCCAGGAGGGGAGAAACAGGAGGTCTTTAGAGCTTTTGATTCCTGATGTGTTTTTAAGAGTTTCTGTAATATGTAACACAGACTTTCAAGTGCTTTAATAAAAGCAGTTCTTGGCAAAATTCCCCTTAAACACTAATCCATCTTAATTAAAAAAAAAAAATGTTGGTTAGACTTTTTCTGTTCATAGGTTTGGGGTTTTTTTTGTGGTATTGTGGTTTGGGATTTTTTTGTGGGGGGCAGTTGTTTGGTTTTGTGTGGGTTTTTTTTTGTGCTTTGGTTGGTTGGTTGGTTTGGGTTGGTTTTTGGTTGGTTTGGGATGGTTGCTCTTTTGGGGTGGACTTAGGGTAGTCCACACAAGAATGCATCCAGGTGGGTTTGGAAAGTCTCCAGAGAAGGAGACTGAGTATGAGTATATATGAGTATGAATATTTGTCTTTCTTATGTTCCTTGACAACTCATTGTACAAGTCCTGGATGAAGAGAAAAACAAAAAAAAAACACAAAAAACAAAAAAAAAAAACCAAAAAAAAAAAAACAGGAGATGCTGCTTTTTATCAGTATTATTTGGCTTTGCATCTATTAAGAGAATTGAGACATTCAGACTTGAAAGCAATTGGTCACAAATTTCTGCAAACTCCAACAGTCATCACTGCAGTAGTATCAGGGGGCATGATTTAAAATACAGTTATATATTTGCTTTCTGGAATGTGCTGAAAAGAGTCTTGTAATAAACTGTGCGTTTCATAGAATCATAGAATCAGTCAGGGTTGGAAGGGACCACAAGGATCATGTAGTTCCAACCCCCCTGCCGTGGCCAGGGACACCTCACACTACAGTAGGCTGGCCAGAGCCTCATCCAGCCTGGCCTTAAACACCTCCAGGAATGGGGCCCCAACCACCTCCCTGGACAACCCATTCCAGGCTCTCACCACTCTCATGGGGAAGAACTTCTTCCTCACGTCCAGCCTGAATCTCCCCACGTCCAGCTTTATTCCATTCCCCCTAGACCTGTCACTACCTGATAGCCTAAAAAGTCCCTCCCCAGCTTTCTTGTAGCCCCCTTCAGATACTGGAAGGCCACAAGAAGGTCACCTGGGAGCCTTCTCTTCTCCACACTGAACAGTCCCAACTCTTTCAGTCTCTCCTCATAGGAGACGTTACCTGTTTAAGAAAGAAAAAGGTTTAGTGTTTCCAAGAAAATTTGTAAGACAAGTAGATAAAACAAAAAGAAAAGAAAGAAGTTACCAGGGGTAGCTGAAGCCTCAGATGTTATGTTCTGCTGGACTGATTCTGATTTAAGAGACATTCTTACTTATTTTTTTATGTGTAGAAGAGATCTGCAGGATTCCTGAGACGCATCAGCCTGATGTTGAATTGGGTACATGCAGTACAATAATACCCTAATGTCTCACAAGAAATAATAGCTAATATCACTCTTTGTGACATATAATGGAACAGATTCTCTTAGTTGCTGATTATCTTGCAAAAGAAACACTGAGAATAATGGCATAAATTAAATTCTGCATCCTGAAGTGAAAAAGCCTCTTTTCTAACAGTGTAGGGGCTGAATGCTGCACATTCTATTTGTTGTATGCACTGAAAAGCATAAGACAAGGGGAGGTGAAGAAACACAACAGGGTCAAGACAAGCTGCCTTGAAGGTGTTGTTCATGGCTTTTGACTAGACAGATAAGAGAGATTTTTGAGTTCTGTTTCCAGCTAGAAAATGTCAAAGGCAAAACATTGCTTCAGCTCAGCCAGAAATTGCTTTGCTTCGATTCATTTTTCAGCCCACTGTTGGCATAATAGGAAGAAGTAAACAATTTCATTTTAATTCAAAACATTTTGTTTAGTTAAACTGAAGAATTGTATTTTAAAATACATTCAGCCCATACCAAACTGTTTATTTTGTCTGCTCTATTCTGATATTTTCCCCTTATTCTTACTGTGGTGCCATTTTTCATGCCTGCAGCTGCTGTAAAGGAATGTCATTGTGTTTTTTCTCTCATCTTCCTATTGACACCAGTGGTGTTTAAGTCCCATAAAGCAATGTAATATTGTCATGCTTCATGATTTTTCCTCTGATACCCATTTTAAATTCATCTTCCTGTAGGAAAAGCACACTTCTACTCATCCCATTTGCAGAAAAAAAATAAATTGGAAACCTGATTCCACATATATTTTTAAAAAGTATCACAAAATATCTACTAGATTTTTTTTTTTAATATTATTTTTTGTAAAGTCCTTTGCAGCTCAAGACATTATCTCCTTTGGCATTTTGCAGTTCTGGAAGTGTTATGTCAAGGTGAATACATGTGAATCATGATAATATTGCTGCTACAACTAAGGACACAAAGGTCTGTGGCATTATTTTTGTGGTTTGCTTGTGCTGTGTAGTTATAGTAGTAGTCTGGGTTGGTTTATAATCCAGGAAAATAACCAGAGGTCTTTTCAGATGAAATTGCTTGGTTGGTTTTGTTTGTTTGATTGATTTTCAGTAATTGTTGTCAATACTGACTCTGTTGAAACAGAGCTGAGATTCTGATGTGAAAGGCTGTGTCTCACTCTCTTCCCTTCTTCCCTTCTCTGGGCAGAAAGAGAAATTAGGACATTCCTTCACTGGATGTCTTACCGCTGTTTTTTAAGCAGAGTTGTGCATTGATCTCATTGGAGAATCTGCTTTATACCAATGGCATAATTTGTCTCTTCAGCAGTGAGGTTTGTTCAAAGAAGAGCAATCTCTGATGAAGTCACAGAAATGACTCCACACTGATGGAACTGACATGCTTTCTATTTTAAACTTGCCTTTGAATTGCCATCCTGCCCATCTTAAAATAAGTGTTTCAACAACTCCATACTTCTTATTTCATACCTAACACATTAGAGTGTAACTAGGACAAGATAGCATTGAAATGCAAAAAAAAAAAAAAAAAAAAGCTTGGAAAAAGTAGATGATATTTTCTTTCTTAGAGCAACTGCAGGATTCATGCTGAGAAATAGCTCTGTGCCCCACCACTAACCCCAGGAGATGGTACTGCAGCTCCGTATCGTGAAGTCCTGCATGTGCTGGAGAGTTTGTGATTTAGCTCAGTCTTTAGACCACTCTAAATGCATTTCTTAGCCAAGACAATGCATTCAGGAGATTAAGTGCATTAGTAGACATCCATACTTTCAAAGGACAGAATCATAAAGGGATGTCTAGTTCAACACAGGTGCTGGCACAAAGTACTTCCAGGAGGAAGTGTGAGATTCGATGCAGATCCTGAGAGAAGGGTACAATATAAGGCAGCATAATAATGGAGTAGCGAGCAATCTGTTTACAACCTTATCTCAAGTCCTGGCTCCATATCAAGTTATCTTTTACAACATGCAGATCCTGCAGGGAAGGGCATTTCAGTAGCTGGAATTTGATTCTAATGCTGGAGTGGACCATTTAATGAAACACGATATAGAAAATACAAACATGAGTGATGTATCTGATGAATCCTGAGAGCAATTAGAGACATTTTTATAATGGCCTAGACTGACTTTTGTGTTTAGATGAGGGAAAAAAGCAGCAATGTTTTAAAATACATCATCTCATGTATTAAGTGGTGCATATTACAGTAACTATTAGATAAGAGAGAAAGTTCAGCACTGACAATTCAGGGTATTGATCTGTAGTTTTACTGTGAAGTCCTGCCTCCCCACACATATTTGTTTTCTTTTGTTTTTATTGTTTGTTTTTTTATTTTTAATTATGTCTTCCGGTGCAGTGGACTTCAAGGTCAGTTTAAATATTGCTTATTAAAATGAGGAAGTATTGAAACTTTCTCTTCAACCAACTTTCTAGTACTTTTTGTTTGTGTGTTTGTTTTGTTTGTTGTGGTTGCTGTAAGTTTCTTGGCTAGATTAGCAAACTCTTTAATAAAAATAGTTGGTTTTCTCATCTGAAATATGGTTTTAAAGTGAGCAGCAATATCCAAATTGTCTGTTGGACAAATTTTGTCATTCTGTTTTACATACTTCTGGTTTTTTCAGGTTCTAATGCCAACTCACAGGTATAAATTAAGATATCCAATGCTAATTATAACAGGAAAGTACTCCTTTGGGAGGTTCAGAGATGATTTTCCTCTTTTGTGTCAGTTAGCAAAACACTCTACATGTGTTAAGGGATAAAACAGTGTAACCTCAAGTAAGCTTTTAACAAAGATCTTCAAAAGCCATCTGCATTATTCAGGGGCAACCTCCTCAAGATGGCCCTGCTTGAGCAAGGGCTTGGATCAGATGACCCTCCTGAGGTCCCTTCCAATCTCAACCAGGCTGCAAGGCTGTGATTCTGCAGTGGTAAATCATTCCATTATTGCATACTGGTGGTTTGTTTGTGGTTTTAGAAACATTAAAAGTACTACTTTCTCCTATTTTACATAGAGGTGTCTTCATTTTGTAAGCACCTGATGCTGAGCTCAGTCATACCAACACAGCTCAAGAGTAATTCATTAGTTTCTACCATTACAGTAGTGTATAATCTGAAGAAGGATTGAAAATCTTGCCTGCTGGGCATATTTTTCCTTGTGTCATAATTTAAGTAATAATGCTGAGTAAATCATGCAAGTCCCTACCTTGGTTTTTTTGTTTTGTTTTATTTTGTTTCAGATTTTCTGGTGTCTTCAGCAAAGAAGACTGCTGTCCCTTGTTTCCTCTCTTTGGGACTCATTCCTGTATAAAACAAGCAGATTATGTCTATAATCTAGGACATTTGTAAAATTATTGTAAATAGTTATTTGCTTGCAGGTGCCAAATAGTGGTTTCTGTTGATCAGCTTTACCTGTAAGGAAGAGCTTGATCTCTGTGAAGCCCTGAGTACACATCTGTGCTATAGAATTTAGTGCTGTGGAGAGATACTAGAGTGAATTTTGAAGCTTGAATAGTCAATGCTGCCTCATCACAAAAGCACAGAGCTTGGTTCAGGGTCACAGCTCCGTTTCCAACATGTGTGGACTTTGTGCTGCTTTGTGCAAAAAGAGGAGGAAAAAAAATAAAGTGTGTTATGAAAATTAAAGAACTGTTCTGGTCTTGTAAGTCAGAGTTGCATTTTGGCAGGAGGTCTCAGAATATGGTGGGTATGGTGGCAGTATAGTAAGTGTGATTTTCAGCTGAGAAAAGTTTAACACTGTCTCTCTGGGTGAGAATGAGGTGGAAGTGTTTGCTTACGCTTACTTTTCTTAGCACAAAGTAAAAGCAAGGCCACATTTCTCAGAATGTGCCAAACTGGGCACTCATTAGAGGGCAAAAAGAGAAAGATTCAGCAGTAAAATATACTGGGTAGGACAGGATGGGAGAACAAAGTAGTTAGTGTATTTATAGAAGCCGTAGATTATCCTGGTACGTCTCTGAATCCAGTTGTATTAGTGGAGGTAGCCATGCATTTCTACACCCAGGCTGGTAGTACATCTTCAGGTCAGGAGACAACACTGTGCATAACCTACTGCTCTTTGTGCAAAAACCATCCCAAAATATCAACTTTCCCAGCTTCCAAAGCATTTGGAGATAGCAATTTTTTTTTTTTACCAGTTAACCATCAGTCAGTACCAGTATGCAATGCTGTGGCAGGTCCCTGATACTTCCATCGTTTAGATGTGCTGCCACATTTTTCTGTGACCTTCTCTAGTCACTGCTTGAAGCTTTGGATTCCTTGAGCTCATTTTCTAACTAGTGATTGCATTTTACTGTGCCAGTCATTACATGTGTCAGTCATACAAACCTCTAAGCCAAATGCCAGTTCCAGCCCATCAAACGTGCCATCCCCTCGATGAAACATGAAGTTTCACACTGCTGCTTCAGTATAGGCAGATGTGAATCAAAGTCCTGGCTGCAAGTGTTATTTCATTTTGGGCTTGTTTTACTGCTTTCACTGTATGGTTCTCTTATGTGAGTAACAAGGGCTTTTTGGGACAGATGTGGGGCTTAGCAGGACAGACAGGCTCCTAGTCATATGGGAACAGAAGAACCATGGGGCTGTAAGCTGCTGGTTTTCTCTCCTAAAGTGCTCCCTTGCCCAGTTCCCATGTCAAGCCTTTAACAGAAATGACCTATCAGGATTTTTTAACAGCTGCATTAAAAAATAGAAGACCTTACTGCCTATCTGTCAGGAGAGGGCATTAGTTAAGTGGGAGCTGCAGAGAGCTCAGCATAACTTGTTGGCTGTAAAGAGAGCTCTCTATAAATTGGCATAGCAGTGATCCTCTTCTTTCCAGCAGAATTATCTCCTGTCCCTGCCCTTTCTGTTTCAATATTGTGTTTAACATTTGTTCCTTTTTGTACCATGAAGTCACTACCTTTACAAATACTACAAGATTGTGGGATTTCAGGGTGAATCACAGCATTTCAGGGGCTGGAAGGGACTTTGAAAGATCGTCTAGTCCAACCCCCCTGCCAGAGCAGGATCACCTATGCCAGATTACACAGGAATGCATCCAGGTGAGTTTGGAATATCTCCAGAGAGGGAGACTCCACAACCTCCCTGGGCAGCCTGTTCCAGTGCTCCATCACCCTCACTGTAAAGAAGTTTCTCCTCATTTTGAGGTGAAATTTGTGTTCAAGCTTGTACCTGTTGTTCCTTGTCTTACTACTGTGAACCACTGAAAAGAGCCTGGCCCCCTCCACTTGACACCCACCCCTCAGATATTGATAGACATTGATCAGATCGCCTCTCAGTCTTCTCTTCACAAGACTAAATAGCCCCTGGGAGCTCAGTCTCTGGCGCTTTCTTTACTGAAAGACTTCTCAAGCACTGGAAAAGATTACCCATGAAGTGTTTGAATCACCATCCGTGAAGGTATTTAAAAGAGGTAGCACTTAAGGGACAATGTGAAAAATTTTTTTCCTCATATTTACGTGAAACTTCCTATGCCTCAACTTCCACCCATTGCCCCTGGTCCTGTCATTGGGTGCCACCGAGCAGAGCCTGGCTCCATTCTCTTGGGACTCACCCTTTACATATTATAAACATTGATGAGGTCACCTCTCAGTCTCCTCTTCTCCAAGCTGAAGAGCCCCAGCTCCCTCAGTCTCTCCTCATACAGAAGATGTTCCACTCCCTTAATCATTCTCATGGCTCCATGCTGGACTCTTTCAAATAGCTCCCTGTCTTTCTTGTACTGAGGCGCCCAGAACTGGACACAATACTCCAGATGTGGGCTTACCAGTGCAGAGTAGAGGAGGAGAAGAACTTCTCTTGACTTACTGGTCACACCCCAGAATGGCATTGGCCATTGGGTGATGTTGTGAAACCGTAAAGTCATAAGTGTTGCTCCTCCAAGCTTTCCTAAGGTAGAACAGTAGGATTTCAGTTGATTCAAGGCTTAATTGCTTGTGGGTGACACTCAGATACCTTACTGTGCTGTGGAACTGAAATTTCAGATGCTTCCAGTCATGAGTGCTGTTGTAACCAGTAGCTCTTGGGCTCACTGGGAATATACTGGAAATGAACTTACACTTCCCTATGTTTTGAAATCACTTTAGAAATTATCCTGTAAATTCCATGCACTGCAACTCCATTCTGGCAGATGACAATTTGTAAGAAAATGGAAAAATTAACTTTTTGACCAAGGAGGAGAAGAGAAGAGAAGAGAAGAAGCCTGAACTGTCTCAGACCTAGCAATAATTCCACATTTCCTAAACTTCTAAGTTTAGTAGCAGTCATGTTCATCCAGGCAGAGGAATTATCTCATTTAACACTAGGTATATTGGAAAGTATTGGAGCATCAAGCCTCAACGAGCACTTAAGTGACCACGAAAGTGCCATGTGGAGAGTTCTCTTAACGTTTCTTTCTGTTTGGCAGCAGCTTCTTCGGATGTGAGGCTATCCCAAGCATTTGTGGTTGAAAGGAGGCACGGAGGGAAGATCAGCTGTGGGAGGAAGGTCCCTGATCATTGCCTTTTAGACAACTGAAGAACTAAGCTCCATTTTGTACACTAGGCACTAATAGAAGTCCTTCCATTAATGGATGTTTCTGGGGTTTTTTTTTGAGTCATCACTTTTTCCAAGAGCACATTATAGAGATTTATGCAGTATATTGTAAGCATGCCAGATGGCAGTAAGGAACCCAGTGCTACTCCTACCAAAACCAATGGCAAATCAGTCTACATCAAAAGATAGACTGAGGGTTAAAATTGTTTGAGATGACTGTTCCTTTTTATGATTTTCTTTTATTACTCCTTCTTACCCTTCGCAGTGCTATTACCATATGAATTTAATCCTATTCTCTGTCCATTAGCTTCCACTGCTGCATTAAAGTGAGCTGGCTATATAAGATATATATGGTATATTGTCCTAGCTCCCATGGCATGTATAACAAATGCATCCTCTCCCATTTACTCCTAATGTATTTACCCACTTTTCTCTGATTAGTTTGATCACTGGCTATATTAATGCTACTCCTGAATAATGATTTGATTTGGTGATATGAAGCATTGAAAACTTACTTTGAAAAGACCAGAAGATGGAAACAGATGGAAAAACCTTGCTGAGGGTGGTGTGTTCTTCTTAGGAACCATAATCTAGCACTATTCACTGATTTGAAATCACCTGATTACCAAAAAGAGGAAATGACATTAAGAACTACATATTTAAGTAATTTTAAGGATACTTTTTTCCCCCTCCAAGTACTGTGATTCATTGCATCTGTTTTGATAACGTTTTCAATCTGCTTTTTTCGTTTGGCAGTTTTTGCTCTACTTTGTGATTATAGTAGTAATACTTTAACTTGAATACTTTATAAAATTTTGGTTGTTGTTCATGATGTTTTATTTTATTTTATTTTATTTTATTTTATTTTATTTTATTTTATTTTATTTTATTTTTATTTTGTTTTAATTTATATATATTTTTAATTTTTATTTATTTTATAATTTTATTTTACTTTATTTTATTTTTTATTTATTATTTTATTTTATTATTTCATTTTATTATACTTTTATTTTATTTTAATTAATATTTTATTTTCATTTTATTTTAATTTATATTTTATTTTCATTTTATTTATTTTATTTTATTATATTATTTTTATTTTATATTTTTATTTTATATTTTATTTTATTATTTTATTTTAATTTATTTTTTACTTTATTTTGTTTTAGCTGTTTTTCATGTTATGTTGGTCTGTGGAATGCAATATAGCATTTCCTCAGCATTCAGACCGAGATTGTGAGGGGTGTATGTGCACTGCCGAACTCATTGTAGAACACTAAATAAATTGTGGCATCTGTGAGCAGCTGAGAATGACAAAGAAGGATGACTACAAGTTTGTGGAGAATAAATGTAATGGCATGATGAATAGTCAAGAAAACATGAAATAATTTTCAAACATAGAATCATGGAAAGGTTTGGCTTGGAAGGGGTCTTCAAAGCTCATCCAGTCCAATCCTCCTGCAGTCATCAGGGACATCCTCCACTAGATCAGGTTGCTTAGAGACTTGTTGAGCCTCACCTTGAATATCTCCAGGGATGGGGCCTCAGCTACCTCCCTGGTCAATCTGTTCTAGTGTTCCACTACCCTCATGGTAAAGAACTTGTTCCCAACATCCAATCTAAACCTACTCTTCTCTAGTTTGAAACCACTGCCCCTCGTCCTATCACTACATGCCTTTGCAAACAGCCTCTCTCCATCCTTCTTGGAGGCCTCCTTCAGGTACTGGAAGGTCATTATTAAGTCTTCCCAGAGCTTTCTCTTCACCACACTGAACAAGCCCAGCTCCCTCAACCTATCTTCATAACAGAGGTGTTCCAATCCCCTGATCATTTTTGTGGCTCTCCTCTGGACCTGCTTCATCAGGTCCATGTCCTTCCTGTATTGAGGGCTCCAGACCTGGACACAGTACTCCAGGTGAGGTCTCACCAGAGCAGAGTAAAGTGGCAGAATCACCTCTCCTGATCTGCTGGCCACACATCTTTTGATGCAGCCCAGGATGTGATTTGCCTTCTGGGTTGCAAAGCATGCAGTCTGCTCATGTCCAGCTTCTCATCCATCAGCACCCCAAAGTCCTTTTCCACAGGGCTGCTTTCTATCACCTCACCCCCCAGTCTGTATTGATAGTGAGGATTGTTCTGGCCCAGGTGCAGAACCCTGCACTTGCTCTTGTTGAACCTCATGATGTTCACGTGGGCACACCACTCCAATTTGTAAAGGTCCCTCTGGATGACATCTTGTCCCTCTGGCATATCGACAACACCACTCAGCTTGGTATCATCTGCACTTGATCCCACTGTCTATATCACTGATAAAAATATTAAACAGCACAGGTCCCAGTACACACCCCTGAAGGACACCACTTGTCACTGTTCTCCATGTGGACTTCGAGCCATTGAGCCCTCTGGATACAGCTGTCCAGCCAATTCCTAATCCACTGAACAGTCCACCCATCAAACCTATCTCTCTCCAACTTGGTGAGTGTGATGTGCTCATTTTTCCCTCTCATTCCCTGCAATCCACTTTTACCCTCCAAAATGAGCTTGTGGTTTTTAAGTTGTGTGTGTGTGTGTGTGTAATACAGAGCTGATAGTCTGTGCTCAGGAAGAAGCTATTCCTTTCAAAACTGTCACATTTACAGAGAAAGGCCAAAACTTGAAGAAGACATTGTGTATGTAAATATGCATACTTCTCTCAGCATCACCTAGCCAGAGGTGTTTGTGTATAGTCATTTTGTGTGTTCACTTCAGAAGAGACTGTACCCCTCTGCCAAAGATGATGAGGTCAAAGAGTGATGGTGAGTGACAGGGACTGAATCTGGCCTGGGGTCTCGTTGGTCTTGGGCAGGTCCTTTGTATCTTCCTAGTGGGTTTGCATTGCTGCCCAGGGCTGACTACAACAATAGGAATTCACTGGAGAGCAGCATGGGACTCTCAGTGAAAGGTCTACAACTACCTGAAGGGAGGTTGTAGCCAGGTGGGGGTTGGTCTCTTCTCCCAGGCAACCAGCGACAGAACAAGAGGATACAGTCTCAAGCTGCACCAGGGGAGGTTTTGGCTGGATGATAGAAAGAAATTCTCCCCAGAAAGGGAGATTGCACATTGGAATGTGCTGTCCAGGGAGGTCGTGGAGTCACCATCCCTGGAAGTGTCTAAAAAAAGATTAGATGAGGCATATAGTGCCATGGTTTAGTTGGTTAGATGGTGTTGGGTGATAGGTTGGACTTGATGATCTCTGAGGTCTCTTCCAACCTGGTTAATTCTGTGATTCTGTTGTACCCACTGCAACTTTGGGAGAGCCTGGAACAAAAGAACAGCTGGTGCCATCCTTCGCAGGAAACTGTGTTTTATACAGTTTATTCTTTCAGTAGTGTTATCTTTACAGAGGAACCCAGGGGAAAGCTAAAAGGAAAGAAATTCTAGCAGGTATTTTGAACAAAGATGTTTATTACTATACTAAAGAAATGTGATGTTTTATACAGTAGTCAGTGCATTAAAGTTGCTTAACCTGTAAACCATACTCTGTTTTATTTTATTGCTGTACAGGATCCTTCTGTTACCAAAATATTTAATGGAACTGGAAATGGCTTTTATTGCCATGTTGTAAAATTTACCACTTTCCTACAGCAGCAGATAACGAGGATTATTCATATATACATTTGTTTAACTTTCCAAAATGTATATGTAGTGCATTTGTTACGGCATCAGGGATATGGTTTTCTGCTGTCAGTTATCATAGAATCATAGAATCAACAAGGTTGCAAAAGAACTCAGAGATCATCAAGTCCAACCTATCACCCAGCACCTCATGGCTTCAAGTTCCATGTCCAATCCTTTTCTGAACACCTCCAGAGACAGTGACTCCACCACCTCCCTGGTCAGCACATTCCAACTGCAAGTCACTCTTTCTGTGAATAACTTTCTCCTCACCTCCAGCATAAACTTCCCCTGGTACAGCTTGAGACTGTGTCCCCTCGTTCTGCTGCTGGTTGCCTGGGAGAAGAGACCAACCCCCACCTGGCTACAAACTCCCTTCAGGGAGTTGTAGAGAGCAATAAGGTCTATCCTGAGCCTCCTCTTCTCCAGGCTAAATGCCCCCAGCTCCCTCAGCCTCTCCTCACAGGGCTGTGCTCCAGACCTCTCCCCAGCCTCATTGCCCTTCTCTGGACTCATTCAAGTATCTCAATGTCCTTCTTAAATTGAGGAGCCCAGAACTGGACACAGCACTCAAGGTGTGGTCTAACCAGAGCTGAGTACAGGGCAGGATGACTTCCCTGCTCCTGCTGGCCACACTATTCCTGATTCAGGCCAGGATGCCATTGGCCTTGTTGGCCACCTGGGCACACTGCTGGCTCATGTTCAGGTGCTGTCAACCTACAATAAATATTGAAATCCTGTGGCAAGGAATGGTATAGGTAAATTCTGGTTTGTTCCTACAAGTGAAATGATCAGTGCGTCTCCAACAACCTCCAACTCATTCTTTCATGTAAAGAAAATCTTACCACAAGGTGGAGAGTTCCACTAGGAATTCTAATATCTGATCAATGTCTATAAATATCTGAAGGGTGGGTGTCAAGTGGAGGGGGCCAGGCTCTTTTTGGTGGTTCACAGTGATAAGACAAGGAACAATGGGTTCAAACTAGAACATAGAAGATTTCAGCTCAACAGGAGGAGAAACTTCTTCACAGTGAGGGTGACAGAGCCCTGGAACAGGCTGCCCAGGGGAGTTGTGGAGTCTCCTTCTCAGGAGACTTTCCAAACCCACCTGGATGCATTCCCGTGCAGACTCCCCTAAGTGATCCTGCTGTGGCAGGGGGGGTTGGAACTGATGATCTCTTGTGGTCCCTTCCAACCTCTGATATACTGTGAGACTGTGATATTGTAATATCAAAGAAATTTACTTTTTTTCCTGTTTTTTTGTTATTGTGTTTTGTTTGTTTTGTATTTTTTTCCAGGGGAAATGGTGTGTGATGTTGCAGATACTGCTAACTTTAGTATGCTCTAACTGGAAGCAAAAAAAAAAAATAGTCAAAAGAATATTACACTGAAAAGATAAATTATTTGCAGACTGATGTCCAGAGATACGAACTGTTATTTTTTTAAAATATGCAGAGTGACTGACTGGGGGCTAATGGTAATAATTATTAAAATCAAATTCCATTGTATTCTAACCATTACAATCAGTACATTTTTACATGTGAAATGTTAGTGACTGAAATCAAGTTAAAAACAAACAGTGAATACCTTGAATGAGGCAAAATTTTCCCTGGGACTAGTGTGATCTATAACATCACTTTGTTCTCTGATACAGGATCTGGATCACGTTATTACCTATAATGTCTGGATAATGCTATGGAAACCAGGAGATTTCTAACAGCTCTAGGTGTGCTTAGTAATTAATAATGTGGCCTTGAGTGCTTTTGCATGAATGATAGAAAGTTTATACTTTCCTTTAGGTATTGATCAGACAGATTCAAATCTTGTAGGATCATAATACTTGTAGGATGCTGTGGGCTATTAGTTTCTGCCAGGCAAAGCCTCCTGCAGCTCATTTTTTGTTTTACTTTATGAAAAATGACTCCTGCTGTAACAAGGTCAGTTCCTTTGCAGTGCCATCTGCAATATATTCAGGTGTTCCTTGCAGTCACAGAAAGGTCTTTCTCTGCTTGTTGAACCTGAGAAAAAAGAAAAACCCAATGGTTCAGAGCTGAAGTTTAAGCATGGCTTGGGAATCTCTGTTTGAAATACCTACATTTGATTCACTTAGCTCACAAAGTACAGTCCATGTTCTATCTTTTGCCTGTAAGACTTTTTCAGCTGCAAAACAGCTCCAGTGTTGTGGACAGGTAAGAGACATTCCATAAAATAAAGAAAAGGAAAAAAAAGAAGAAAAAAAGGCAGTTTTATATATGCTAGAAGACAACAGAAGATTTGACTTGGAGATGTTCTCAACCAAATATTGAAAGCCAAGTAAATGTGGAGGGTCAGGAGTATAAAGAAGTAATGTTACAAGAAGCAAGTTACATGTAGTTGCCGTACAGTAATGTTTAAGTTCTTCTTCTGGCTGAAATGGGATTATGTGACTTACTAAATGAATATGCAGTGTAATATCATTAATTTCTATGCCATTTTGCAAACTTCTGGCACACTCATTGCTTTGCATTGCTCAGTCTGTGCTTGGAGGTTTGCTCAAATACAGCCGCCTTACAGATGGGTAGTAGGCAACACTTTCGTAGCATACTGCAAAACATTGGGAAGGAGGAGGAATTTTGCCAGAGGTATTGACATAAACCTCTAAAGAAAAATGCTGCAGAGCAAGCAAGAAATGCTGTTTTAAATACATATGAATGCATTCACACATGGGCAGCCTATATGTAACCTGTGTCGTCTGTAGTAAACTGGTAGGATGAAAAGCTATGATTTTACTGATTCTAGGCATCTTCCTTTCTGGTGAAACAGAGGCTTTAGAGAAAACTACTTTTAGGGTAAAAAGATTTTTAAAAGTTATGAATAAGTAGCCTGGAAGGCCTGAGTTTATAGATGAAGCTATTGTAGCTTGATAATGGAAGAATAACCTGCAGATAAAAACAATGCTCACAACCTGACATTTCAAACACACATTGCTGGTCATTTTTTCAACATGGGGTGCTATAGCCAAGTGTCAAGTTAATTGCAGTCATTGTATAGTATTAGTATGGGACTGGATGATGAATTTTGCAGTCATGGTTGTAAACAGTTAATAAAACAGTAAGTTGAATTTGCAGTGCATTCCCATGTGTTTTTTCTTTTAAACTTAAAGATCCTTAACATTCTTCTATTTTTCAATTAGAAGTAGTGATGATAGCTTTTTGTACACTTCTCTTTGCCTTTTACTGTGTGTCTTCCTTTCATCAGAGAAGAAGGTAGTAAAAGAAAGCAAAAATGAAGAAACATCAAATGACGTTTCCTATTCCCAGTTAGTTATTCAGCTAAAGTATAACAATCCCAGGATATTGGCCAGGCCTATTAAAATGGAATTTCAAATTATGGAATTTGGAATTTCAAATTATTTTTTTCCCAAGCCGTGGCAGCTGATCCTCAATCACTTACTGTGAAACTAGGTTCAGTGCCACAGTGACTCCAGGATGCCAATAATTCCTTTTCCTTTCCACTAGTAGATTCTTCAAAGACTGAAACTTTGATGTGAGAACTGTTGACCCTGTTTTCCTTCTGTGTGTTTTGAGTGGGGTAATACTACATGCATTTCAGAGTTAAGAGGCTGCCTTAATACGTAACTTGGTGTTTTTCCACAGATACAGCCATAAACAAAATCTGCTTGGTGTTAGTACTGGCTTGTGGTGGTGGCAGTGGAGGGTGGTAACTTTCTGAGCAAGCAAAGACTGAATATCTAATTAATTTTGTCTGGTTTGGTTGATTCTCAGTTGAATCAACAACGACTCAGTAACTACAGTGTATCAATGATTACTGAGATTTATTTCAGTGTACACTTGGGCATACAGGTATCTGTTCAGAGCTAAATAATCAGTCTCTATATGGAAACTCAGAAGTGCATGTAGTTCGGATTTTGTTCATGTCCATGCCAAAGCCTACACCAATTTCCTGCAGGCTGAGATCTATTATTGTGCTGTGCATAATGATTTTAGGGAATTACCTGTAACTTTTCCAGAAGGCAGAAAGCAGAGCTCATTCTTCTTCAAAACAACAACCAACCAGACAACAGCAGCAAAAACCCCACCAACAAATTATCCTTTTCACATTTCACACAATGCAAAGAAACAGTTTCACAAGAGCATCATCTCTCTAAATAAAACCAGCTCTAACATGTTCTTTTGCTCTTTCCCTGATTATCCTGCACCCCAAGTTGTATTGGATACCAATCAGTTATTCAGATGCTCAGTGTTTTCCTGTGTTGCTCATGTTTCTGCAGCTCATGCCTCCAGTTTTGCTTTTTAAATAGTGCAACTCATCTGTAGCTGTCACACCAGTCTACTAAGAATGACATTTCATCTTTAGAGAAAATAAAGCTTAGAGAATTTGTGTAATGTGGAGGTCAAAGGAGGCAAGAGATTTAAGGTCTTTTTAATTTGCATGCACTGCTTACACAGTGATGCTCTTTAGGTATTATTTGGTATCCTTTCAATAACAGTGAAAATCTAGGGGAGAGAGAGAGAGGAAGACTCGAGAAAGAAAAAATCAGCTAACCTAGAACCTCATACCTCTGTGTGTGAGGATGCAATATGGTACAGAGTCCAGTAATTGGGAAAAGAGGTGCACCCTCCTTTAATCTTTACTAGTTTGTAAATTATTCAGTTGAGATGCAGAACCAGGGCAGAAGGACTGGGTTAGGTTAGTTTAGGATGGACGTAGTGTTGGAACCTGTAGAAATTTGAAATACAATTGCAGACTGGTGACACTAGGTATGGCTACTTGTAGCACAGCCAGGAATTGAGTGGAGTGGTTTTTTTCTCACCTCAGGCAGAAGTGACCACAGCCTCTGTGGCATCACATTGCATAGTAATTTAAGGTACAGGCGAGAGCACAGCAGAAATTGTCTTCAGATCACCAACTGATATTCTCTTCTGGCCGGTATTGGACTGTAGGCAGTTTTCCACCTCTTTATAAGTAATTAATTACTGTCTGAGTTGAATATTCTTAAATTTTTAGATCTGTGTTAAATCAGAAGAAAGACTATCTGAGTTAGAATATGCTTATGGGTGCTCTTTGTATCCTTAGGGGAAAAGGTAATTTGCTATTCCTCAAATCAGCTGTGTCTTGTCTGTATACATCAGTTCAGCTTCTAGCAGCATCTCCAAAATAAAACCTTGTAGAAGCTGAAGTAATATATAACTGGACTCCACAAAAGAAATTTAGGACTAACTTGGGTTTTATGTGTTGATTTTTTTTTTCTTGTAATATTGAAATTATTTGCTTTGTATGCTAAATCTAAAGTACAGCTTTGTGAGTTCGGGTCTTTTGAGAGGACCACTCACCAAAAGTTATGAAGTAGATGGAGGTGGGATTTATTGTCCCCATTCCCTCTGCTGGCTAATAGATTCTTTTTCAGGTCTGTTCAGGTTATGTAGGCTCCATGGGATGTGCCATTTTGTTCTCTGGCAGACAGACACAGAGAAATACCATAATTTCAAAGAGACTGTTTGAGGTATCCTACATTTTTATGTCAAATTTTTGTTTGGTTATATTACATATGAAAATAATAATACTTGCAGTAATACACTGCACACAATCTTAATTCTGCATGCTCTGTTCAGTCAAAATTTCCCATACAGAACGTTTTTGACTCCTCAAGGCTTGCAAGTGTGGGTCCCATGGATCTTAAAAAGTAATATACCAAAACTGAGAACAGCTGGAACTTCACAAAATCATTAGTTAACACTTTGCAGAATGTAGAAAAAAGTGTCTCTGTTCCATTCAAAGTCTAATTATTCTATTGCAGAGTTTGGAGGCACTAATAAGGACATACTCAGGTTTTGCAAGCCTGTTGCCACTAGGCAATTTATTATTCAATAAATCCTCCGCTCATGATCAGTTAGCTAATGGAAAGTGCTCCAGACTTCAAGTAACAGCATGTTCTTTCTCTGTTAGCACAATGTTTGCATTAGAAAGATCAATCAGAATATCTATTAGCACAATATCTACATAACAATATTCTGAGGGACTCTGGATTGTTGGAAAATGATATCTTTTACGTCAGGCTCAAAATAGTTCCCTGGGCTTTGGCCACAGGCCAGTTTTTCTCCTAGTTTTACCTTCATGCCAAGAATTTTCTGGGGGTTTTGTTGTTTATTTATGTTTGTTTGCCTTTTGTTTTGTTTTTATCTGTTATTAATGTATATTGAACTTCATCCTCTACAACAAAAATCTGAAGTTTGTCCTTTATCTATTCCTACATATGTTATTTGTATATATGTTCCTTCTAGACATACATTGCATTGCACTGTCTATAAGTTCTTTAAGCTCCTCTGTAGTTACCTTAGCTGTAGGGAGAAATCTATAGTGGAATTTTCAGCAAGTATATTGCCAAGACAGAGCTGGAGTCCTGGGCTGCTCTGTAGAGATGTGTGTGACTCCTTTGTAAGACCAATGCAGAAGGGTATTACAACGTGGTTGAAATCAGAACACTGCATTTGGAGAGCTAGCATTCAATTTATATGGATAAAGGAGTAGATAGATCTTGATTTTTTTTTCCACTGAGCTTGAGCTCACCATTTCATTAACAGAAATACCACACCAGCTCTGAGAAATTCGATGTTAAATCTTGTATTTCATTAGTCTTCAATTCCCTTCAAATGCCTAGTCTTCAGTTGAAAACCTTTGCCCACATAAAACATTGAGATCCACAAATGATCTATTTGTTGTTGAGTCCCTTTATTAGACATGATTACTTTCACATGAGTCTGCTTTATTGGGTTGTGTCTCATCATGCAGTAGGTAGTTCAGAAACAGACAAACTGGAATTTAAAATTGCATTCAGCTGTTAATGGAGAATTTAGATTTATACCTTAGCTTACAGCTAAGACTGCTTCTGCATGAGAAATGTTGGAACTGCACGTGGCACTAAATTGCTGTGGATGTTCCTCCTGTCTTGAAAGGAAGAATATAAAATCATAGAATTGTTAGGGTTGGAAGGGACCTCAAGAATCATCTAGTTCCAACCCCCCTGCTTTGGGCAGGGACACCTCACACTACATCAGGTTACTCACAGCCACATCCAGCCTGGCCTTAAAAACCTCCAGGGATGAGGCTTCCACTACCTCCCTGGGCAGCCTGTGCCAGTGTCTCATCACCCTCATGGGGAGGAACTTCTTCCTAAAATCCAATCTGGATCTACCCATTTCTATTTTTTTTTTCCATTCCCCCTAGTCCTATCACTACCTGACACCCTAAAAACTCCCTCCCCAGCTTTCTTGTAGGCCCCCTTCAGATACGTGTGCCTGTATATGTTTATGAGTGCCTGTGCAGCCTTTTGAAGGTTGTGCTGAGTCAGCACACAGTATTGACCAATTATTTGTTGATCCAGAAAAAAGGTGGTCTTCTAGACAAGGTCCTAGAGATTTCCTGAGGCATATTCCCTCCAGACTATGCAGGACCCAGAAGATGGACTGACTTGGGCAGTCCAATATCTACCGCATTTCTTTAGGTATGCTGCAGTCTGCCTGTGGGTGGGTTTTGGAGATAACTTCATTGCTGTTTCTGAGATATAACTGCAGACTGCAGCTGCCAAGTGAGGCTACAACTCCATTGGCCATGGAATTATGGTGATTTCTGTTGTCTAAGGAGAAATACAACAAGGAGGGCCTCTCCTACCAGCATATATGAAAACTGTGGAGGCACAAGTGAGATGTGCTCCTACACTGCCAAACACAGAGAGTGATGTATGTTGTTTACACACCCACTGTTGATAATTTTAAGTGCCTAGTGTAACAGGTTTCTAACATTTTGAGCTTTCCCCTATTTGTAAACAGAAATTGCAAGCATGCAGCTAACTGTGATGACCCAGATTGGTTTTCTGTGCAAGTAAGCTTCCTGTTCAGGATTATCTAAATGTAAATATGCTTACGTTTGCTGATCAGAATAACAAAGAGTTTGAAACTTCATTTATTTATCCAGTGTTAATGGAAACCCTTCACCAGCTCCTAACCATGGGCATCCAGTTCTTAGAAACTGATAGATATTTTTCATAATTTACCTTTAAAGTGCTCTCTCAGAGCAATTACACTGCATCAAAATATTTGCAATTAAGACATTATTTAAGGGGAGTGATGCTGCGCAAAACCTTTGATTTTAAATCACATTGGAAAAGGAAGTAATATTTTTTTTTTCCTCTACACAAGAATGAAAAGTAGCAGCCTCTCAGATACCAAGCTGCTGGCTGCCTTGGCAAAATGCTGGGGAGAGCATGCCTTTCTTACTGAACATAGATCACAGGCTTGTAAAAACGTTTCAGTGAAGGTGAGTAGTGTCACAGCTGAATATGTTAACCTTTCCACTGCTGTTTCTGGGCTGAATATATACTGGCCACGCTTCTGAGGAGCATTGCCTACCATGGCATGCACGTCCTCATCACCAGATGAAGATCACAGCATCATAGGGTGTTAGGGGTTGGAAGGGACCTCTGGAGATCTTTGAGTCCAACTCCCCTGCTAGAGCAGGACTATAGAATCCAGTGCAGGTCACATAGGAACACATCCAGACAGGGCTTGGAAGTCTCCAGAGAAGGAAACTCCACAAGCTCTCTTGGCAGCCTGTTCCAGTGCTCTGGGATGCTTACAATAAATTTCTTCCTCTTGTTGAGTTGGAACTTTCTGTGCTGTAGTTTACAGCCGTTGACTCTTGACCTGTCACAGGACAGAATGTGTCCCTTCCTTCCTGTTGCCCAGCCCTCATCTATTTATAGACAACTGCCTGAGGGAGGTTGTAGCCAGGTGGGGGTTGGTCTTTTCTCCCAGGCAACCAGCAGCAGAAGGAGGGGCCACAGTCTCAAGTTGTGCCAGGGGAGGTATAGGCTGGATGTTAGGAGGAAGTTCTTCACAGACAAAGTGATTGCCCATTGGAATGTGCTGCCCAGGGAGGTGGTGGAGTTGCCATCCCTGGAGATGTTCAAGAGAAGCCTGGATGAGGCACTTGGTGCCATGGTCTAGTTGATTGGATAGGGCTGGGTGATAGGTTGGACTGGATGATCTTGGAGGTCTCTTCCAACCTGTTTGATTCTATGATTCTATGATTCTATGATTGATTAGATCCCCTCTCAGTCTTCTCCTCGCCAGACTAAACAGTCCCAGGTCTCTCAGCCTTTCCACATAAGGCAGTGCTCCCCTCCCTTAATCATCCTTGTAGCCATCTGTAAGCCATCTCTTAAGTAGATCCCTGTCCCTCTTGAACTGGGGAGCCCAGAACTGGATGCGATGTTCAAGTTCCTCTTTTATTTTTATTTATTTATACACACACTTGCTCTGGCTTCCTCAAGTTAGTTAGATTTAGATAAGTACTATCACTGATGTAAATCCCCCAAATCAGGAAATTATGCATCTGTGCTAAACCTGCATGTATTCCATGTCATAAGGGCTGCATAATTCCTCTGTCTTCTGGATAGGTGTATGCACACACACACAAACACATAAAGCATATACATACACTACTGCCAACAAAACCTGCTGGAGAAATATTAGTTTGCATAATCAGGAATTAAAACCACAGGAAGTTCCAGAATTCAGTCAAATATCTACCAGGTTCTCACTTCTTCAGTGTAGCACCTAATCAATGGCACAACTGCCCTCAACCCTTGAAAATGTATTCCCATACCTCAGGAAAAATAGTACTATTGAGATGAAACATGAAACGTGAAGCATGAACAAGCATCTTTGTTCTCCCCTCAGATCAGGGGAGTACTTTTCAGTGGGTAGATGCTGGCAGTAATGGAAGCAGAGTGAGGCCCTTTGATAGCTTAAGTGAAAGTGTCCTTCATACAGTCACCTGCTCAGAAGGTTAAACTTGCTTTGGATTCCCTGAGCACAAGATGCAAGGTGCTGAACTCTTCTGAAGAGTGGCCTTGGAGGGTCTGACACAGTTTTTCCTGTTCCTAACATAGAGATACTCAGGTCACAGAAAGATTATGCCTACCACTGATTAGTTCCTTTGCTAGCCGCCTTCTTTGAGCATGCTAAGTGCTACAAGGCCTGAATTCTCCATTGTGCTCCCCTTTGCTTTGGTGTTACCTGATCCTCTAGTATCTGGCTCAAGTGTTTACATCTGTGCTAGTGAATGACTATAAAAAGTATAACTATGAAGATTTTATCATTATTTTACATAAATAAATGGCATATTCCTTGGTAAATGACAGCAAAAGACAAACGTCATAATTGAAACAGTTACTGGATTTGCACTGGTCACAGGGATAGAGCAATTTGTTGCTGTCATTGCCCTTGATGTGTACAGCATGACTGTAAAGAGAATGTTGCACCAAACACAGATACAAAACCCAGACAGGGAGTTTTATTCACTGGGGCTTTCATACCAGCTTAGTTCATGATCTTTGCATTCACAAGCAATAAAAATAAGAAAATTAAATTAATGGATTAGCACAAGTGAGTGGAATATAATCCTTGAAAGCCTGAATTATTTGAAAGTGGAAGATGAACTATGAAGATTTTTATTTTCCTTTCTGAATACATCTTCAATGTAATCGCTGAGCCACTAAATTAGACAAGGGGTTTTATGTTTTGTTTCTTGAGGTTTTTATGACTGGCACAGATAGACAGGCATTGAACCTCTTTGGAGACAGACAGAAAAGAAGTACTGAATGACAAATGCCTTTATTCCTGCTGACTTGCAGGAAAAAAAAGAAGAAACCTAGCCAAAAGAAAGTAATCCTTAGAATGTAATGAATTAAGGTTGCAGTGCTATCTAACCAATGGGATGTGGTACACCAAGGAGAGTAAACATTTTAGCAGAATGTGTGAGATTTTTGTTATCATCCTCTGACTCATTTTCTTTTCAATATACTCAGTTGTTCCATTAATTCTCAGTAGCACAGTACCCAACAGTATCTTGGAATTAAAACAGTAAGTTTGTCTGCAGCATAGCTTAAAGACGCTGACTAGTTTTGCAATATAGCATTTGTTTCATGTTGCAAAAAAAAAACCAAAACCAAAACAAAGCAAATGTCTGTCTAATGTGGTGTCCTCGTGTGGGCCATTATGACTAATCAAATCATATTAGAAAAAAATAATAATAAACAACCAAATTTCTTCTGGATTTTTCCCCCTTTAGCTTTCCCTGTACAGTGGTTAACCATCACATGATGCTCATCCATTCCTTTGAAAATTTGATCTTGGAAAAATCACTGTGATATTTCGAGGTTTATCTTTATTTTCCTCAGTGGGCTGATCTTTCATTTCATCTCATAATAAACTAGCACATTTACATGCACACAGCCTGCCTTGTGTTTATAATGTTTTGTTGGGTTTTGTTGTGTTTGTTTGTTTGTTTCACTGAATGTGAATGTTCACATTCACATGGGTCACATGGATAAGCAACAAATCAGGTCTGCATTTAAAAATAAAAGTTGAGACAACTGAAGAAAAGTGCACGTGACGATCTGGTGTTGGTGCTGGTGTTGTCAGTGGGTCAGTGTGTTTGGCAGAGATGGGAGAAGTCTGAGTCAGTGTGAATTAATCAGAGAATCACAGAATCAGCCAGGTTGGAAAAGACCTCAGAGATCATCAAATCCAACCTATTACCTAACACCTAACACCACCTGACAACTAATCCATGGCTCCAAGTGCCACATCCAATGTTTTTTTTGAACACCTCCAGGGTCGGTGACTCCACCACTTCCCTGAGCAGCACATTCCAATGGCCAATCTCTCTTTCTGTGAAGAACTTTCTCCTCACCTCCAGCCTAAACCTCCCCTGGCGCAGCTTGAGACTGTGTCCTCTTGTTCTGCCACTGTCCCAGCAGCTTAGTTCATCTCGTACTACTTTTTGCTTTCTGAGGAGTCATAATTTCACATTGATCTGTGCCTGCAGAAGGTTAAAATATGTTCAAGCAAACAGAGCTCCTTGAGAAGTTGGTAGTGAGCAAAGTGCAACCCGTCTATCAGTACAGGCTCAAGCTTTTCCCAAGGGATCATGGCTTTCTCAAGTTGAAGACTTTTCCTCTGTTGGGAAGGTGTCATCAGAAACTGCCAGATATGTGTCCCAGCTGCAGATTTGGTGCTTAAAACAGCAAATCTAACAAAGTCACAAGTGGATCAAGTTCTGCTGAATCTTGCTCCAGTGGTATAAAAGGTTATAGCAACCTGTGATCTGTGCTATCCATCCTCCAGTGGACAAGGATCCTGGAGCAGAAAAAACAGAAGAGAACATGCATCAGCTTCTCAGCAGCTGCAAATTACAGTCCAGTATATCTGCTTCAACTACCATTGCATCAATATATCAAGCTGTCATCTGGAGCCTCTAAATAACAAGCAGCTTTGCTACAATTAGATTAATGTCTGGGAGAAATGGGGAAAGAGAGGATTCAAGAATTTGATTGTTGCATCTCAAAGCTCTGTTGTTCAGCTCTTTCAAAGACATTGGTAAAAGGCCAAAAATAGAATAAGGAAATAACCATGGTGCTAAAATGTAGTTGCACAAATGTTTTGTTAGTTTGGGGGTTTTTGTTTGGTTGTTTGGTTGTTTTGTTTTTTGTTTTTTTTTTTTTTTGTTTGTTTGGTTGGTTTGTTTGTTTCTTTCCTTTTGCAGCTTTTTGTTGTTTCTACAAAAGAAAAGGTGACTAACAGTATTTGGGCTATCATGGTCCTGCTCTGGCAGGGGGGTTGGACTCGATGACCTTCAGAGATCCCTTTCAACCCCTAACATCCTATGATCCCGTGAATTCTGCCTGTTTGGTGAGCAAATTTATTCCCCCAAGGAGTCTTGCATATATTCACAAATAGCTAGAGGAGTCTCATCTTCTTTAATGCTGCAGAAGTAGAAAATTTGGGTGTCCATTATGTTTCAGACAGAGGAATTTAAAGGATAAAGCTGAGAAATGTGCCTATTAATGTTCCTTTGATCCCACTGTCTGCCAGTCCACACATTATATCCAACACGTGTACTGCTGAGCATGTTCTGTTTTCTCACAAAATGTCAGATCTTGGGATCCTGGGATGTATTCAGAAGAGTGTGTCCAGATCAAGGGAGGTCCAGATCCTCCCCCTCCACTGCCCTGGTGAGACCTCATCTTGAGCACTGTGTTCAGTTTTGGGCAATTTAAGAGGGACAGGGACCTGCTGGAGAGGGTCCAGCAGAGGGCTAGGAGGATGATTAGGGGACTGGAGCACTGCCTGGTGAGGAGAGGCTGAGAGCCCTGGAGCTTTTTAGTCTGGAGAAGAGAAGACTTCGAGGGGATTTAATAAATGTTTATAAATATCTGAGGGCTGGGTGTCAGGAGGGAAGGGACAGGCTCTGCTCACTTGCTCCCTGTGATAGGACAAGGAGCAGTGGATGTAAGCTGCAGCACAGGAGGTTCCACCTCAACACAAGGGAGAACTTCTTTACTGTAAGGATCACAGAGCAGTGGAACAGGCTGCCCAGAGAGGTTGTGGAGTCTCCTTCTCTGGGGACTTTCAAGGCCCATTGGATGTGTTCCTCTGTGACCTGAGCTAGATTGTATGGTCCTGCTCTGGCAGTGGGGGGTGGACTCAATGATCTCTTTGGGTCCCTTCCAACCCCTGACATCCTGTGTGATCCTGTGATCTTAATGATACAATATGGCTTTACTGAAATATTTCCTTACTATATGGTATTACTGAATAAATATCTGAGGATTGGAAGATCAGTTCTGCAAGTCTTACATTAGCCTTCAGATTCACTGAATAATAATAACCTGCTTGAGCAAAATGATAATGTAATGGTGTTTTCATTGGCAAATTCACCTAAGACAGGTTTTGTTTTTTCATCTTCAATGACCAGCATGCTAGTCTTTGTTCATGAATACTGACACCAAGGCAAAGTTTATGAGAATGGTGCATCTGAAACGCTGCCAAACTTTGTAACTGCAAAGCTTTAGGGCCATATTTTCTGCAAAACTTCAGTGGGAATATCGGTGTATCCCTCACATGGAATCATGGGAAGATTCCTCTGTAGGAGTATGTTCAGATGGGATTTTTTTTTCAAGATGCCTAAAGGAATTAAGTGCCTTGTTCATGTATCTGTGTAAAATTGCATTGTCGATCAGTGCTTTCATCCCACAGCTGTTAGAGAAGATAGCAAAGCTCCCCTTTGATGCAGAGATGCCCTGTAACTTAAATCACAGTTCAGGGGAACATGTATGTCAGTCAGGCATGGCTGATCAAATTACTGAGCACACTGGGTTTGCACACATGTTGCCATTTTTAAAGCTGCTATTAGGCAAACAAAAACTATGGTGTCTCCTCTTTCTGTCTCATTTGCAAAGTGTGAATCGAAGGTGAAGACTGTGAGAGAGAACTTTATGTGGAGCTCAGTAGCCCTTGGATTTGGCATGGGATGCTTTTTCACTCTGCTAATATTTTTAATAGAATACCAGTTACTGATACCTTCTGTGTGCTGGATTAGTAAGGCAGCCCTGCATAGCCCAGCCAAAACAATCTCTTCTATGTGATTCTCTTGTTTCAGTCCCTTCTCTGTTTGCTGTGATGTTGCCAAGACAGAAATGCTGACAATGGTAGGGAGTAGGAAAGGGGAGGTGGGAAAGAAGATAGGGGATTACAAAACAAAACAGCAAAGAGTGATCATGAGACGCTGATACATTACAGAGATGTTTGGTCCTGAAATTATTTAAACCACCTTGTATGTCTCCATTTAAAATGTCCTTCTCCCATTAACATGAATGGGAAATGATGTTTTTGCTAGGGTTCCATCTCTTTGCTGTCTTGTTCCTGTGTTCTGCCACCCCTACTCTGTTCATTACTGAGTGACTGAACATCTTGCAGGCTAGTAGGTGTGGATGAGACCAGGACTGACAAGCACATGTTAAGTGGCTTTTGAATTTTTGCTTGTGAGTGCATGTGGATTAACTATCAGTCTGCCTGGTATTTTTACCTCTGGCACTGGTGAAGGTACTAGGCTTACTGGTTGAAAGCCTTTCGATTTAGGGAAGACTTCTTTTTTATTTTTATATATATTTTTAAACACTGTAACTGTAATGCTGGTTTCTACTAATAAAAGAAGCAGCAAACAAGAGTCCCAGTAATTACATTACAAACAATTATTTTTATTACTGTGTCCTCCCACTTTTGTGATGCTAGATGAGCAAATTGTTCGACTTCTGTGGTAATCCATGTGAGCCAGAAGGCATTTTCTGCTGAGCTCTACAGTTTGTTTTTTTTTGACATTCAGCCATCTCTGGGAAGGAGGTTGGGTGCTGAGCCCCCAGAAAATTGCCTTCATTTACACAGACAGCTTTTTGAGGGAAACAGGTCTCATTGCACATCTATGGCTCGATATATTTCCCTGGAGGTGTTTAAGGCCAGGCTGGATGAGGCTCTGGCCAGCCTGATCTAGTGTGAGGTGTCCCTGCCCATGGCAGGGGGGTTGGAACCAGATGATCCTTGTGGTCCCTTCCAACCCTGACTAATTCTATTCTATGATTCTATATGAGTTATGGAATTCAGCCCATTATGTAAATATTTGGGACTACCTGACTGCATCATGTTAATTTTGAGTCTATCTCACCAAACTTTCAGCGTCTAGTCTAAGCTGCTGAAGTTCTCTCAAAATGAGTCACAGCCATGCAGGAGCAGTATGACACAGTGTGTATGTTTACAAGTAGGTGGTTATCTCAGCGCATGCCTGTATAGGCATTCACAGATTATCAGTAAAATCAAGAATAAATTTTTCTGTATTTAATTATTGATCATTGTGATGTTTTAAGACTGTCTTTTTAATTTTTATTCACAAAGTTCAAGCAGAGAAAGTGAAAGAATGTGAACAAATCACTACTGGGTGTAAGAAAGCAAAATAATGATTGTTCTAAACACTTCCATTGGAGGGATAGAAATGTTTAAGAATCTCTACTCAAAACAAGGCTGGGGAGTTGGGCAGTCTGCAGCTTGTTTGCTGGGCTTCTGTCTGGCTGCTTCTTCTTTTCTGGCTGAAGATAACACACTGATCTTGACAAGCTAAGTCTAACAGCCTCTCTGCTTCTTGACTCTCTGCCTTCTGCCAGGGGAGTCTGGGGGGATTCCTTCTGGTCTGGGGGGAGAGGCCTCTTGGGGGAAGCAAAGGGGGCTTGGTTGTGCTTTTCTGTTGATTGTACCTATTTGTAAATGTTGTGAATAGTGTCTATTTGTACATATTCATTGCATTTCATCATAGATTGTAGTTTTGCTTGTAAATACAGCTTTCATTTGCTTCCAGACTGAGCTAGCCTGGTGATTGTCGGGGGGTTGGGGGGGGGGGGGGGTGGGGGTGGGGCGGATTTCAGCTCTCACACTGTTACAATCATGTTTAATGTGCCACTTTAGTTTTGAAGGGGCTATTGTAATTTGGGATTTGTCCATGCAACAGCAAAATTAAGAAAGTGAAAAATCTCTCCACTGAAAGGAGTTGTAAGGATATATCAAATTGTTTAATCATTTGTAGTTAAAGGACATAAGCAAAAGTCGTTAAAGGACTTACCTGGCTTATAACAGGTGAAAGTGAATAAATTCATTTCACAGAACCACAGAGTCATTGGGATTGGAAGGAGCCTCTTGGGATCATCCAGTTCTCTCCTCCTGTTCACCACCTGACCTCAGCTAGAACAGTTTGCCTGGGACCCTGTACAGTTGAGTACTGAGTATCTCCACAGATCAAGGCCCTAAAGCTCTCTAGGCAATTGGTTCCAGTGTGTTAAGCATTTCCCATTGCTATCAATCTTTAAATAATGTAGTGCTATATACAATAAGAGTGAAGCTAAGATATAGACATTATTTTTTTTCTAACTTTAGAAACAATGTCTTCAAATGCACACAAGATCACTTGATGGAAAGCATACATAAAAACCTGGACATCTGAAGCTCACCTTGCTCTTAAAAAAAAAAGGATTATAAAATATAATCCAAGTACAGATGATTTTCTTTGCCATTGTCTACATTTCCTGTGGTTTAAGAGCAGGATTTTTTTCTCCTGCCTGATAGTCATAGTAGCTCCAGATATTCCTTTGAAAATAAATTTAGAATGGGAGAGGGTAGAGTTTTCACCTGTCTGGAGGTTTGGCTTTTTCTGCCTAGTATTTACAATTTTATTTTTCACATATCTCATTTCTTTTAGTACATGGACAAACAATTTAAATGAGTGTACTTAGTGATATGTGCAATACAAGGGGTTCTTAGATGACAAGAAGTTTTATGTATCCTTCAATTCCTATAGATATTTGGATAGTCAGAAATGTTGTATGGATTTCTAACATTCGCTAGAATTTATAGGTCTATGAACTGTATTATTTATAGGTCTGTGAAATGTAATCACTAATATTTATCTATGACAGCTATATAGGATATGTTATTCTTGCAGGACACCAGGAAATGTCTTTTAATTTAAAATGATGTAGTTGATAATTTTAGGCTATTTTTTGTGTCTTTGTGTGAACATGTGATGCTAGAAACTGAAAAAAATAGGTATGGATTTTTGCAGGGTACTAGGAGTCTTTCATGAGAAATGAAAAATAAATACATATACACTGAAGAAAAACACTCAAAGAACAACATTTTTGTTTGGGCAGTAAGTAGGATAAGTGTAGATGATAAACCCTTTGCTAAAATAAAATACTGAATTACAGTACCCTATCCATAAAACTGGATTGAAGCAGTCAACTAGGTTATGCAACAAGAAAATGTGAAGAGTTGCTAAGATGCAGCTCTTGCCTGGAGAAGAGGAGGCTCAGGGGAGACCATATTGCTCACTACAACTACCTGAAAGGAGGTTGTAGCCAGGTGGGGGTTGGTCTCTTCTCCCAGGCAACCAGCACCAGAACAAGAGGACACAGTCTCAAGCTGCACCAGGGAAAGTTTAGGCTGGAAGTGAGGAGAAAGTTCTTCGCAGAAAGAGTAATTGGCCATAGGAATGTGCTGCTCAGGGAGGTGGTGGAGTCACCATCCCTGGAGGTGTTCAAAACAGGGTTGGATGTGGCACTTGGAGCCATGGTTTAGTTGTCAGGTGGTGTTAGGTAATAGCTTGGACTTGATGATCTCTGAGTTCTTTCCCAACTTGGTTGATTCTGTGATTCTTTAAGACAAAACCAGAGGCATCTCAGAAAGCAGGGAAAGTTTTTCTTCTGTAGAGGGGACAAAGGTGAACAAAAGCATTTCAAAAGCAAGCATTTTATTTTGTTCAGAGCAGTTCTTTCAGGATTAGCATGTGATTCAAGATGTGGGCAGCTGCAAGGTACCTTAGAGGGCATTCACAGCTGTATACCATCTATTAGGCAGGCAGTCTCAGATCCAAGGGCATCGATGCCCCTATGCAGTAGCCTGTGATTGTCCAAACCAATGCTTTTCAGTGGAAGCAGGAATAAACACTCACTGCATGTAGCTAAACAGTACTGGCTGAAGGCTTGATCTGATGATTTGGGCAGAATAAAATGTTAGAGAGAAATTACCCAAATGGCCTTGTGTTTGGTAGGAGAAATGTCAGGTGCAGGCTGTATGAGAAGCCAGTCTGGGAATCTGTGTGACCCTTAAATAAGGAAGAGGGAGAAATTCTTGTGCACATGATTTGTTGTAATAGAAGACCTGGTTAGAAGAAAATCCTTCTTTCTGCTGCATTCGGGGAAGCAAGACTACTTGTCCTTTAATAACTTTTTTCCCCTATTTGTGTATGTGTGTGTAAGCAGCACTACAATTATCCAAAATGTTTGTAAGCTGTTTCTTACTTTAGTAGAAACAAGTACATTTCTTACTTTATCAGAAAAAAAAAAATCATTACCCAGTTTTGGGTAATGTTCAAACCAAGAAACCAATAATAGCAATAACAATAATTGTATTACCACTGCATGTCCATGGAAATCTCTTTGAGGGTCAGATCTGAGGAGCCTACATTGAATGGTATTTTTATAGTTTTATTGAATAGAATTAAACCAGTCCTTTCCTCTAAGAGTAAGTCTCTAAAGTGAGGGTAAAGGAAGGTCTATACAATAGTTAAAACCCAGAAGCTGCATTTGGAAAACTTTGGCTGAAAAATGTTATCATATAAAGAAGAATATAATAATTATTATATATATTATAATATATATAATAAACATGTATAATAAATAACATATATATAATATAGAATATAGCATATACTATTATATATAATGTTATTGATATTATTATATTATACTATAAGATAAGAAATATGCTTCTCAGTGTAAATCAGCTAATCTCTGGTCCAAAAGAGAGGAGGGAAAGAAAGAAAGAAAGAAAAGAACAAAAAAAAGAAAAAATGAAAGAGAGAAATAAAAGGGAAAGAAAGAAAGAAAGAAAGAAAGAAAGAAAGAAAGAAAGAAAGAAAGAAAGAAAGAAAGAAAGAAAGAAAGAAAGAAAGAAAGAAAGAAAGAAAGAGAAAGAAAGAAAGAAAGAAAGAAAGAAAGAAAGAAAGAAAGAAAGAAAGAAAGAAACAAAGACAGAAAGAAAGAAAAGAAAGAAAGAAAGAAAGAAAGAAAGAAAGTAAGAAATAAAGAAAGAAAGAAAGAAAGAAAGAAAGAAAGAAAGAAAGAAAGAAAGAAAGAAAGAAAGAAAAGAAAGAAAAGAAAGAAAGAAAGAAGGAAGGAAAGAAAGGAGACAGTATTTATTTGCATATAACTCCAAGTAAATGCCTTAAATATATTCTTTAATCTTGCTAAATAATTAGAGTATAGGTGCTGAACATTGGGCTCCACTTTGAAAACAGTAAACAGAGCAGTAACAGAGTGCATCAGAGGAAAATACTTGGAACTCCATTGTTGTTAAATATCACCATGTAGCCCTGCAGATTGGGTTGCTCAGGAAGATGCACTTTTTTCCCACCCTGTGGACCTTGACATGAAGTGAGATGATACAGTCTTCATCTGTCTGTGGCTTTCTAGCAGGTTAATGCAGAAACATGCTTTAAAAAAGCTGTGCTTAAGCTGTTTCAAAAGGCAGCATTGCTATACCCTTTAATTGGCCTCAGGAAGCATCCTGGCTGCCTCTGCCCAGCCCAGTCCCCTGCTGCACTGCCTAAGCTGAGACTTGATGTCCCACACCTGGATCTTGTGGGCATCCACTTGTTGTTAGAAATTCAGACACCACTAAGAAAAGAAGGCAGCCTGTGTCTTGGGTTGTACCATCAAACTGCCAAGCTGGGGCAGCTTCCTGCTCAAGGACAATTCTGTGGTCCTGCACTGGCAGCGGGGTTGGACTTGATGATCTTCAGAGGTCCCTTCCAACCCCTAATATCCTGTGAGCCTGTGAGTCAGATGGCAAAAAAGACTGCTCTTAAATCCTGCCAGGGTAACAATTGGTAACTGGCCTGTCTGGGTATTGTGACTGGGAAAATGTGAGCAGATTTGTATTCGTTTGGAAGCAGGAGCCAAAACAGAGAGATGCTCACCAACAGACAGCTGGTTCTGTGGACAGCCTGAAAATACAGCATTCATTTGGATTGAGTAGAACTGGTGCCTTGAAAGACAGGTATGAAAAATGAATAGTTTGAGGACAGTGCCTGTGAGCTAGAAAGACTATGGTTGTGTTCCTCTGGGATAGCTGAGGATTCAGATTCTCTAGTTTTCTTTCTGCAGCAGTCCTTCTTTGTTCAAGAACAATTCCAGGGATGCTTGATCAATATTCACTTTCTGTTTTGCCTCTTAACACTGATAAGTGATTTGTTCCTTTGCTGCGTTATGTAACATTTGTTTCTCACAGACTTTACTGTGCAATGTGTATCACTTGAGTAGTCCAGGGCTCAGAAAACCACTTTGATCAACATGAGATTGTCAACCAAAAGATGTGTTTTATTTCTGACCGAGGTGTGAAGTCTCAGTTTATGAAACAACTATGCTGAATTACACAGAGGACAGTTGGCCAATTTACCGTTAGCAAGTCAATCACAAATGATTATTTATTTTTTTTTCCCTGGAATGCAAACAAGATGCCCAGGTTGGTGGTGGGGATCAACATTCCTGGAGGTGTTTAAGAAGAGACTGGATGAGGCATTTAGTGCCATGGTTTAGTTGATTAGGTAGGGCTGGGTGATCAGTTGGACTTGATGATCTTGGAGGTCTCTTCCAACCTGGTTGATTCTGTGATTGTGGTGGTTTTAAGGCTATACTTTTAATTTCTTCTCACAGAGTTTGAGCAAAAAGGTAAAAGAATGTAAATAAATCACAATTTGGTGTAAGAAAACAAAATAATGATTATTCTAAACACTACAACGATTCTGTGAAAGGACTGTCTCTCTCTTATGGGTGGCATTACAGCAAACCTATCACCTGTAGTATTGGCCATTCTTGAATCTTTTAGGTAGCTTTCAGCCCTCGACAATGACATGATACTGTCTGTAGTCACTTTTGGTAGAAAGCAATAAGACCATCTAAATAATTGCTCAAAATCACAGGGAATTGCAAAAGCCTCTCTCTAGCTACCCAAGTGCTGAGTGGCACGTAACAAGATGGATTCACTCCAACTTGCTCCATTCAAAAATACAAAGCAATTTCACCTTTCCAAAGCCCACAGGGTTCAGCAAGGAAAAGGTCTTGTGAGTCAAGTGCATGTCACTTCCCAAATTCCTGCACAACCAACAAAAAGCCAAGAATTTCAGCTATTGTCTTACCTTCGATGACTTGCACACTGTGATAACACCTTTCCCCTTTCTTCTAGAGTATCTGATATGTTGCTGAGACTTTAGCATTACAAAGGAAGAATAATACACTTGAAGTGGTTACTAGTACAGCAAATCTGGTGAGGGCACATCTGGGATATTGTGTTCAGTTCTGGGCCCTTTCAATTCAGGAAGGACCTCAAGGAACTGCTTGAAAGAGTCCAGCACAGAGGCACGAAAATGACTAAGGGAGTAGAACATCTTCCTTACAAGGAGAGACTGAGGGAGCTGGGGCTCTTTAGCTTGGAAAAGAGGAGACTAAGGGGTGACCTCATTCATGTTTACAAATATGTAAAGGGTGAGTGTCAAGAGGATGGAGCCAGGCTCTGGTCAGTGATGCCCAGTAACAGGACAAGGGACAAAGGGTGGAAGTTGAGGCACAGGAAGTTCAATGGAAACAGAAGGAATAATTATTTCAATATGAGGGTGACAGAACACTGGAACAGGCTGCCCAGGGGGGTTATGGAGTCTGCTTCTCTGGAGATATTCAAGACCTGCCTGGATGAGTTCCTTTGTGACCTGGTAGAGGTGATCCTGCTCTGGCAGGGGGGTTGGACTGGATGGTCTCTTGAGGTCCCTTCCAGCCCCTAACATTCTGTGATTCTGTGAAATCTGTCAAGGGGCTACCTTTATTACCTGAATACACCTTGCCTCACTTGCTCAGTGAAAGGAGACCAGTCTTTTCTCCCTCTGAGACTCCTTGGTTAGGTAACAGCCAATAATTCATTCTGTTTTCATTTAATGAGGGAATTCAGTGAAAATACACAGTTCCTTTTAATCATGGCCACATCCAAAAAAAACCCCAGAAAAAGCTAATTTTGAGCTCCTGCACCTAGTTGGATCTTCCTGAAAAAAGGGATTCCTAAAAGGTTTCTTGATTTACATATATATACATACATACATATATATACACAGAGAGAGAGGGGGAGAGAGATAGATGAGAGAAAGAGGGAGAGTCTCAAGTTGTGCCAGGGGAGGTATAGAAGTATAGGCTGGATGTGAGGAGGAAGTTCTTCACAGAGAGAGTGATTGCCCATTGGAATGGTCTGCCCAGGGAGGTGGTGGGGTCTCTGTCCCTGGAGATGTTCCACCCTGGCTGGGTGATAGGTTGGACTGGATGATCTTGGAGGTCTCTTCCAACCTGTTTGTTTCTATGATTCTATGAGAGGGAGAGAGAGAGGAGGGCCATGAAAATGATGAGGGGCTGGAACACCTCTCCTACAAGGACAGGCTGAGGGAGCTGGGGGTGTTCAGTCTGGAGAAGACTCTGGGGAGACCTACTAGTGGCTTTCCAGTACCTGAAAGGGGCCTACAAGAAGGCTGGAGAGGACCTGTTTATAAAGGCCTGTAGTGATAGGATGAGGGACAATGGTTTGAAATTAGAGAAGAGCAGATTAGGTTGGAGAGTGGGTGGGTGGAAGTTCTTAACCATGAGTGTGCAATCTAATCTACTGGAGGATGTCCCTGCTCACTGCAGGGGGGGTTGGACTAGATGACCTCTTGAGGTCTTCTCTAACCCAAACCATTCTATGATTCTATATAGTTCCATCTGGACTATGTGTTGTTTATGGTGTTTGTATTTGTGTTTACTTAATAGAAAGGATGCTGCAGTTATATCTGCAAAATTTCTTCTACTTGTTATGTCATTCCAGCACATAATTCACCATCTATATTATTTTGTCTATATTATTATGTCTCCTTGTTTTTCTACCTTTTTTTTGGTATCTTTTTTTCTTATCTTTTTTTCTTTTTCCTTTTCCTTTGGCTTCTTTGGAACTTTTGAAGCAGTTTCCTCAGAATAGGTCCCCTGCTAGCAATTCCAAACCTGATGCAGAAGTCTGAATCAGTTAATCTTTCAAAGTATACTTTGCTGTAATGGAATGCTTTGTTTCAGAGGATTTGACTTTTATGCTACCCCCGCTTCTCAAAAAAAAAAAACCCAAACAAACTAACATTGGCCCTTTGTAGGGTGGGGAATTTAGTCATACAGTGAAAACTGCTGATTTTGAGGGGTAAAGTTACTCATGCAAAACAGTCTCTGTCCCCCTATGTGGTAATTTAGGGTGAGACAATCTGTCTCTAACAGTAAGCCAGGAGCAAGAATGTGGATTCAGGTGTTCTTAAAATAAACTTAATCCTGTTCACAGAGGCCACACTCTACAAGGGCATTTCTTTATGTAGTCTTTTGTGGTGAGTTTGGAAATTCCTCCCCCCTCTCCCCCAACGTTAACTTTACCAGACTAGCTCAGTTTGGAAGCAAATGGAGCCATATTTAAAAGCAAAACTACAATCTACAATGGAATGCAATGAATATGTACAAAATATACAGCATTGACAATATTTACAAGCATCTACAATGAGCTAAACAGTATAGGTACCCCCCTGGCCAAAAGACCAGGGAAAGTTGCCTCCCTGCCTCCCTCTCCCTGCCCCCCATGTACAAACGGAAGAGAGAAAGAAGCAGGATAGGTTAATACCAAAACAAAGAGATGCAGCCAAGGTCCACAAAGCCTCTTAGTGTATTTCCCCAGCAAAGAAGCAAGAAGAGAGCAGAACACACTGTCACACTGCTAAAGATTGTTTTGAGAAGCAGATCTCATGGGAAAGCAGCTCCACAGAGAAAGCCCTTGGAGTGCTGGTGGACAGCAAGTTCTCCATGGAACAACAATGTGCTCTTGTGGCCAAGAGAGCCAATGGGATCCTGGGGTGCATCAAGAAAGGTGTGTCCAGCAGGGCTAGGGAAGTTCTTCTACTCTGCCCTGCTGAGACCACACCTGCAATCCTGTGTCCAGTTTGGGGCTCCCCAGTTCAAGAGAGACAGAGACCTGCTGGAGAGAATCCAAGGGAGAGCCATGAGGATGCTTAGGGGACTTGAGCATCTCCCCTGTGAAGAGAGACTGAGAGCCCTGGGGCTGTTTAGTCTGGAGAAGAGAAGACTGAGAGGGATCTGATCAATGTCTATCAATAGCTGAGGGGTGGGTGTCAAATGGAGGGGGCCAGGCTCTCTTCAGTGGTTCACAGTAATAAGAGAAGTAACAATGGGTTCAAACTTGAACATAGAAGATTTCAGCTCAACATGAGCAGAAGCTTCTTTTCGGTGAGGGTGACAGAGCACTGGAACAGGCTGTCCACGGGGTTGTGGAGTCTCCTTCTCTGGAGACTTTCCAAACCCACCTTCCAGGTTCTTGTGTGGACTCCCCTAAGTGATCCTGCTCAGGCAGGGGGGTTGGACCTGATGATCTCTTGAGGTCCCTTCCAACCTCTGATATACTGTGAGACTGTGATACTGTGCTATGGTGAGATCTCCAACAGAATTGCTTAGAATAATCATTATTTTCCTTTTGACCCCCAATAGTGGTTAATTTTTAGTAACAGTTTTATAGGCATAGCCTCAAACTCCCACACCTTTCAAACCTAAATTTTCTCTGGTTTACTTACTGCATCAGACGGAGGAATTATTGTAGCAGGAGCAATTCTGTGCTGAAATCCTTCACAGCAGACTCTGTGACCTGGCTATTGATGTTCTCAATATGCTACCTTGATACATAGCATTTCCTATAAATCATTGTTTTCTAAGACTGTGTTTCTGTCTAAAGTTTATATCACTTCTTGAAGGGAGCAGTTTATTTATGTGCCAGAAGATCTGAAAACCTTTGAAAAAAAATCTTAAAAGGCAGGTTCTTTGCAAAGCCAGAATAAAGCAGCATAACTTTTCACATGCCACTTCAACCCTGCCTCATGAAGTAGCCCAGATGCAGTCTGTTCTTTAGCTGGTGTGACTACAGGCATTTGCACTTTTGGTTTTCAGAAGGTGTTGACTTAGGCAATTTTAGTTCCTACAAGACCATAAAGCCCCAGATGTTATTCTCTGAAAAATATTTTACTGACAAAATCCAGGGGATTATTTTCCTTCTCCCAAGTAGATTTTTTTTTTCAGGTAAGTGGTGAGTCTGTTCACTTATTTTTTACACTATCATGGGAGATTTTCAAAGACAGGAAGATGCATTAATCCTCTTTGCGTGTCTGTTTTTCACTGGGTTGATATTTCTAGTGAATAGGCTTCAGAGTCTCCTCTCAGTCTTTGAAAATCTTCCACATGATTCTTTTAATTCTTTGTGCATCCATTTCCCTGGCACTGCTGCTTTTCAAGCCTCTATAGAAACACTCATGTGAACCTGGAGGAAATATGTGCCCTATAGTCAACTCCTAATTGCCCTACTGGGCCCATCTCATTAAACATAATGTCTTATTATCCATCTATATCTTAGTCCTCAAACATAAAATGTGACCTTGGGCTATGAACTGCTACTAACTGTACAAGATCAGATTTCACTACAGCTTGTACAAGAGATCTTCAAAGGGGAAATTAAAGTATGTAAAAATGGGGTTTAATGATTGAGTGGGTGACCTCAGTGAGCCACAGGATCAAAGCCCCTGATGAAAGCCCCCTGATCTCACCCTTTTGTAAAACAAGTAGCTGCATATTATACCAATTCTGACCATTTAAAAGCTTGATCCCACTTTTCCCAAGAACAGAGATCTCAAGCTTTGTCTTTGTGCCTCAAAGCACTCCAGCTCATGCATGACTGACCCAATTGTCATTCTGCCCCTTCAGGATAAATTAACTGGTGTCTGAGTCTCATAATTGCTATGGTCTTTGCAGTCATAAGTCATGAAAATTATGAAACATTTTCTGGTTCCAGAGGAGGAACAGTAACCCCTAAGAGCCTGTGTGGATAGCAGCAGAAAACATTTCTCCTTTGATCTGGCCATATAAAATCCTCAGTCCATGTAGTTGTACTTATACTGTCCTGTCATTAGATAGATTTCTAATGAGTCTATAGCTTGGTTTCTGAAGATTTGAAAGATGTGAAACTATGACTTAGGAAAAAGTTGCTACTAAATTAAAAAATCCCTCTTCCAAATGCCATACTCATGATGATACTGTCCCTTTACACAAGTGACAAGACTAATAGAAGCAGAAAACTGCCACCGTTGTGGCTACAATTTCTATTCAAGAGCATAGTTTTCAGCACCTGGAACACTACCATATGAAAAATCCTATCTTGATAATTGGGTAATCTAGCCTAACAGCACAAGTGTTAAGAACAGTATTTATTTGTGTATAGAAATGCATACACAACCACACACACACCCCTATGTAAACATAAGGGCTGTCTAAATGCAAAGAGGATGAAGCAGTCGCTTATAAAACTGATGAGCGGACGCAGGGAGTTAAGGGGGGAAAAAAAATCACAAACCTGACTCATTGTGGTTGAAGAATAATGATTCAAGAGATGGTATTAAAAACTGAAAACTTTCATTTTCCTCTTGAATGAATCAATCACAGAATCCATAAGGTTGGAAAAGACCTCAAGGATCATCAAAGTCCAACCTGTCACCCAAGACCTCATGACTACTAAACCATGGCACCAAGTGCCACGTCCAATCCCCTCTTGAACACCTCCAGGGATGGTGACTCCACCACCCCCCTAGGCATCACATTCCAATGACCAAACTCTCTCTGTGAAGAACTTCTTCCTCACCTCGAGCCTAAACCTCCCCTGGTGCAGCTTGAGACTATGTCCTCTTGTTCTGGTGCTGGTTGCCTGGGAGAAGAGCCCAACCCCCTCCTGGCTACAACCTCCCTTCAGGTAATTGTAGACAGCAATGAGGTCATCCCTGAGACTCCTCTTCTCCAGGCTAAACACCCCCAGCTCCCTCAGCCTCTCCTTGTAGGGTTTGTGTTTGAGGACTCTCCCCAGCCTCATTGCCCTTCTCTGGACATGTTCAAGTATCTCAATGTCCTTCTTAATTTGAGGGGCCCAGAACTGGACACAATCAAAACATAAAATTAAGCCACAAACCATTACACCAAATTAAGCCACTCATTAAAAAAAAAAAACAAAAACAAACCTCCAGGAAGGAAGTATTTCCCTTTCCTTTCAGAGTAGTATATAAGAATGTCAGAGGACAAAGGGATGGTAGATAAAGTCTTATAGAAGATAATTCATTAATTCCTCCTGTGGTACTTTCAAAGCTGGAGACTCATAAGTCATACAGAAGACAATTGTGTGAAGCTGGACTAAAGTGACTGCATTTCGCTATGTGTTTCACATGGACTTCCTCTATGGTGTGTAGTTTGGACACTTGCAGATATCTTCAGCACTTTATTACACGTTGTTATCCTCAATGGACGACACAATAGAATTGGTTTTTTCCCCTATACCTATTCAATATTTCTTCACTCAGTTATCTGTAAAGGTAAGAACTGACTCTGTCCAAAGTCATGTATTACAGAGAGAACTGAAAAATGTCTTAGTGAAGGAGTGATGGGAAGGGTCTTCTTAAAATGGTAAATGAAGCATTTTCTACAGTATATAATTTACAGACTCATAGAATTATAGAACTGTTAGGGTTGGAAGGGACCTCAAGGATCATCTAGTTACAACCCCCCTGCCATGGGCAGGGACACCTCACACTACATCTGGTTGCTCACAGCCACATCCAGACTGGCCTTAAAAACCCCCAGGGATGAGGCTTCCACCACCTCCCTGGGCAACCTGTTCCAGTGTCTCACCAATCTCATGGGGAAGAATTTCTTCCTAACATCCAATCTGAATCTGCCAATTTCTAGTTTTGTTCCATTCCCCTTAGTCCTATCACTACCTGACACCATAAAGAATCCCTCCCCATCTTTCTTGTAGCCCCCTTCAGATAGTGGAAGGCCACAATAAGATCTCCTCGGGGTCTTCTCTTCTCCAGACTGAACAGCCCCAACTCTCTCAGTCTCTCCTTGTAGGAGAGGTTCTCCAGCCCTCTGATCATCCTAGTGGCCCTTCTTTGGACAGACTCCAGCTCCTTCATATCCCTCTTGTAATAGAGGCTCTAGAACTGGATGCAGTACTCCAGGTGGGGTCTCACCAGAGCTGAGCAGAGGGGGAGAATCACCTCCCTTGACCTGCTGGCTATGCTTCTCTTGATGCATCCCAGGCTCTGGTTGGCTTTCTGGGCTGCAAGTGCTCACTGCTGGCTCCTGTTGAGCTTCTCATCCACCAGCACCCCCAAGGCCTTTTCTTCAGGACTGCTCTCAAGCCAGTCCCTGCCCAGCCTATATCAGTGCTTGGGATTGCTCTGACCCAGATGCAGGACCTTGCACTTGGTCTTGTTGAACCTCATGAGGTTGCCAAGGGCTCACCTCTCCAGGTGTCAAGGTCCCTCTAGATTGATCCCTTCCCTCCAGCCTGTCTGTTGCACCCCACAGCTTGGTGTCATCAGCAAACTTGCTGGGGGTGCACTCAATGTCACTGCCCATGTTGCAAACAAAGGCTTCTTGGACTCAGCATAGTAGAGTATGTACCAAAGATAGCATATAGAGATTAATAGTTATAATTGGTCCAATCAGATGTGACATAAATGGGAGCAGAGGGAGTAAGCAACACTCTCTCTTGTTTGTGCTAGAGGGAGGATAAGGTGGTGTTGCTTGCCTAGCAAAGCAGTTGGAGAATGGAGCTGAAACAGGAAGGCTGACTTGTGAGAGGAGAAATGCAGAGCATAGGGCAGGACTCTTACTGGTTTTGAAAGATAGGCAGGTGGGAGAGTAAATATGTGCTATGTAGGCCTGAGGCTGAGCCTTGAAATGTTTGGCTGTTTGGTGAATGTCTCCATAGGTCTTTCCATCTTCATTTTTTTGGTAAGCAGTGACCTTATTCAATGGCTCTATCTCACAGAACAAGTTTGGCTCTTGGGCCAGCACATATGTGGCACAAGGACAGGAAAATGTGCTGGTGTGCTACCTATATGGAGATGGTTGTCCCAACTGCTGCAGGTAGTTGCAACCTATTTGCTGAAACAGCCTTCCACATTTACTGAGGAAGAAAGCCAGCTTTGCTCTACTGTTCTCTGAAGCTGAGATCTACAACTGTTTCCAAATTTATTTATATAGATAGGCCACATGTTGTAACAGTTGCTGCTAGGGTTTTACAAATCATCTAGTTGTAAAAGAAAACAAAGATACTGATCAAAACTGGACCCAGTACTGATCCCTAGGGGACATCACTGGCCACAGGCCTCCCAGTTGACCCCGTGCCACTGGTTGCAACCCTCTGAACTCTGTTGTGGAGGCAGTTTGCAATCCACCTCACTGAGCAGCCATCTATGCCACATCTCCTGAGCTTTTCTATGAGGATGTTATGGGAGACAGTATCAAGTATCAAGACAATGTCAAGTAACTTGACAGGTTAGTCAAGTAGGATCTGCCTTTCATAAATTCTTGCTGACTGGACCTGAGCCCCTGCTTGTCCTGTGTGTGCCATGTGATTACACTCAAGATGATCTGCTCCATATGAGGCAGAGAATTTTCTTGCCCTATGTATATATGGGGTGTTAAGGACAGTACAAAGAGTAATGAGCCTCAAATGAGAAAATCAAATGGCAGCACTTAGTTAGAAAGGTGGATTCCCAGGCCATGCTTTTTAAACTGTCCTTGACACAGTGAATGAGTCTAAGCAACAGCCCTTGGGGGGAGCATATATTGAACACTAATAAATTGCATGGTGATTGCTGGCTTCTTTTGTATTGGTTATGAAAGTGAGCCAGAGCCTGTCAAAAAAGATAAAAGGAATCTTGATTTCAAGCTTGATGTTGAATGGGCAATTAGACTGCCTGCTTGTAGACATTTTGCTCTCAGATGAAGTTTTTGTTGGGTATTCTACAGGAATTTCTGCCTCTCTGAGAAAGATGAGGGTTTCTTTCCCCAGCATAAGTGACTGGTACTAACAGTCCAAGGCAAAGCTTTCATGACAGCTATTCCTCTCTAGAACTCTTCAGAAACTGTAATTACCACTTCACCAGAAGTTGCAATTCCAGTGTTTTCTTTTCCAAAAGAGAATGCAACACCAGGTAACACTTTGTCATTTTTGACTCAGAAACAAAGCAGATATGTGAAAATAGTCTACAGAGGTACTACTATGAATAAATATTTAACCTTTTTCCGTTCATGATCAGCTCTGGTTTTACTCTCTACATGTTGTTGTATGTAGCTGTGCAACAGAAGTGCTCTGAGGACTTGATCTCTTTCTGTCTTTTTCTTTTTCTTTTTTTTTCTTTTTTCTTTTTCTTTTTCTTTTTGTTTTTCTTTTTCTTTTTCTTTTTCTTTTTGTTTTTGTTTTTGTTTTTCTTTTTCTTTTTCTTTTTCTTTTTCTTTTTTTCTTTTTCTTTTTCTTTTTCTTTTTCTTTTTCTTTTTCTTTTTCTTTTTCTTTTTCTTTTTCTTTTCCTTTTTCTTTTTCTTTTTCTTTTTCTTTTCCTTTTTCTTTTCCTTTTTCTTTTTCTTTTCCTCTTTTTCTTTTTTCTTTTTTTTCTTTTCCTTTTTCTTTTTCTTTCTCTTTTTCTTTTTCTTTTTCTTTTTCTTTTTCTTTTGCTTTTTCTTTTTCTTTTTCTTTTTCTGTTTCTGTTTCTTTTTCTTTTTCTTTTTCTTTTTCTTTTTCTTTTTCTTTTTCTTTTTCTTTTTCTTTTCTTCTTTTTCTTTTTCTTTTTCCTTATTTTTTTTTTTTAATTTTTGAATAGAACATTTATGACCTAACTAATTACTTTTCTTTTCTATTTTTTAATTTCATCTCTCTCATTGACTCAGCAGTCAGGGTTTGGTCAGTGTGCACATAATGCTTAAAAACAGACAATTCCACCTTTGTCATGTTTCATGGCATTCCATCAATGTCTGCAAGGTAGTCAGCTGCTTTCAGTCATTTTTTTTCATCTACTGTTGCTTTTAGCTTCATATAGTCCAGTTTTGGTTTATTTAAAGATTAATTCATCTCTCTCAGTGCTGACACTAGCTGTTGCTTTAGCTAATTTTGGTATGGAGGAAGGTAATGCAGTCAGTAACCCTTTCAGAAGCATCTCTCCTTGTTCAATGTGTTTGTCTGTGGAAAAGTAATTCCACTTCCAAATGTCTTCAAAGGAAGAAAAAATCCTCCATTCCTTCTCCTCATTAGCATTAAAAAGAACCTCTTAGAGTGTGAGGCACTTGGGATGAGGTAAAAGATGCTTTATTAAAATGATTCTAACTGTTTTCTATAGATTAAAACAATGCTCACCAACTTTATTGTGTACATCAACATCATACACTGAACACTGATGAGGTTCACCTCTTCTCTTGGAGGAAGAGCTCAGAACTACTGCAGAATGGACTTTCAATACAATATTTAGACTCATCTATCTAAATCATACTGATAGGTACTCTTCTACCCATGAGCAGGAGGGTATATTTAGAGGGAAGGGAAGCCAAAGGGTATGTTTAGCCTACCACTACTGCTGTGATTTCCCACATCCTGGGACGAGAGGGTAGCATGTACTTTGTCCCTTCATGCAGAAAAGTAACATTTCTGTGGTGTTTCTCTCCCTCAGTTCTTGGAAGAGGGAATAAGCTCAAGCTGTGGAAGCAGGGCAGAAGTGAATTTGAGGCAAAAGTCAGGCATTGGCTTAGAATGCTCCCAGTCAGGCTGTTTACTTCATCTGTTCCTCTGATTTATTGATGTGGTGGAAAATTGAACATATCATGTTTGAAAACCTGAAATCCCACAAGAAATTTCAGGATACTGAGTTGCAAAAAAGCCAATTTGAAGTCAAAGTTTAGATATTGTAGATTTCTGTGCATGTACAAGTAGGACCAGTCCTGAAAAGAGATTAGCTTATCCACTTATCTTGAAGAAAGGAACAGAGCTGATGTATATTATTGGGCTTTTAACTTAACACCAACTACAATTTTATTAGCCTGATACTGTATTTGTGAACATAAAAATCTTACAAAATTCACAACACAGTCTCTTAGGTGGTTTGTCTTACTGACAAAAAAAAAAAAAAAAGAAAACATTAAAAAATAAAAACGACTTGTGAATAATTGCTGCATGGTTCTATCACTGCCATGTAGATAGATTTTAAAAGCCTTTTGACAAAATGATGCACCTTGGGGTATTTTCAATGCAGTAGCTGCAGAGCACTAGGTAATTCATCACAGTATCACAGTCTCACAGTATATCAGAGGTTGGAAAGGACTTCAAGAGATCATCAGGTCCAACCCCCCTGCCAGAGCAGGATCACTTAGGGTAGTCTGCACAGGAATGCATCCAGGTGGGTTTGGAAAGTCTCCTGAGAAGGATACTCCACAACCCACCTGGGCAGCCTGTTCCAGTGCTCTGTCACCCTCACTGGAAAGAAGTTTCTCCTCATGTTGACCTGAAATCTTCTGTGTTCAAGTTTGAACTCATTGTTCCTTTTCTTATCACTGTGAACCACCAAAAAGAGCCTGGCCCCCTCCACTTGACACCTACCCCTCAGACATTGGTAGACATTGATCAGATCCCCTCTCAGTCTTCTCTTCTCCAGACTAAACAGCCTCAGGGCTCTCAGTCTCTCTTCACAGGGGAGATGCTCAAGTCCCCTAAGCATCCTCATGGCTCTCCCTTGGATTCTCTCCAGCAGGTCTCTGTCTCTCTTGAACTGGGGAGCCCCAAACTGGACAGAGGATTGCAGGTGTGGTCTCAGCAGGGCAGAGTAGAGAGGTAGAAGAACTTCCCTAGCCCTGCTGGACACACCTTTCTTGACACATCCCAGGATCCCATTGGCTCTCTTGGCCACGAGAGCTCATAATGGTTGAAAACTCACCTTCAGTTAAGGTCACAGGGTAATCACATCAGTTCTCCTCCAAAGTTTGGTTTTCTGTTTGTGTCTAAGAAGCTGACAACCCTATCTGAAATCCATTGATTATCTGCTCATAAGAGCTCATTGACTTAGTGGAACAGATAAACAAACCTTTCCCACTTCGTTAAATATGTTCCAAACAGCAACAAAATGGGGCCAAATATATTTGGAATTCGGTTAGAATAACTGTAGTCTGGTTTATTTATTCTGGAAAAAAAAAAAGAAAAAGCATTTAAAGAGTAATTAGTGATTCATTTAAACAAATCCTGATTTTAGATAAAATGAATTGCTCTTTTTACTGCCTTAAAGAATATATTTATCTGGGGATTCTGTCATTGCCCGGTATTTTATTTGCTTTCTCTCATAAATGAGAGAGGCCTCTTAAAACAGTGTATGCATTCATTAACGTTATTTAATCTACTGAGACTGAGTTTTTATCTCTTTGAGCTTTTAAAAAATTCTTGTACAATCTTTCATGATTATCCATTTCACAGATTCAGAGAATGTTAGGGGTTGGAAGGGACCTGAGAGATCATCCAGTCCAACCCCCCTTGCCAAAGCAGGATCACCTATACCAGGTCACACAGGAACTCATCCAGGGGGTTCTTGAATATCTCCAGAGAGGGAGACTCCACACCCCCACACCCCACACCCCCCCCCAGGCAGCCTATAACTTGACATTTCTCACCAGATTAACACCAATATTAAGTGAATGGAGCTGGATGGCTTTCTTGTTTCCCCTTGTATTTCAAATGCAAATGATCTGCTGGGCATTCTTGTTGCAGCCACCTGCCCTTTTAATCTGTCCAAACACATCAGAAAACAGAAGTGTGTCTTTTCTATGGTGAAACCAAGGCAACCCAAAGAATGTCCCTGCTAAAGAACACAACTGACTGTCACAAATGAAAAGAAATTGATAAATTATGGTTTGAAAGTCACAGCAATAGGAAATTACTGTAGTGGCTTGGAATAAAGGAGATTTAAGCACTTTTGGACAATTGCTTACCACCATCTGGAAAAGAAAATTTTGCTTCTTTGTCACTGAATGTACAGATTTTTTTTTTTATATAAACAGAATTGAATCCTTTGAAGAATCTACATTTGCTCACAAAAACAAACAAAAAAAACCGCCTCACATTGAAATGATGCTCCACAATGGATCCAATAAATGAGATATTTATACATGAATGGGCCTGCTGATTTATCTCTGATTTCTAAAGAACTTCCAAAGAGCAAAGGATAAAGAAATTTAATACTCTTCTGTTTATTTTGGGAAATGAATGTCTGAGCCACGTGCTGTGAGCGACTCAACTGTGGATGTTCAAATTTCTTATCAATATTTTGACAGGATAGGTGCAATACACAGCCTTAATATTGATTAAACCAGTGAGGCAAGATGCCTGTGAATATGCATAATGTTAAGGAATTGCACTTAACCAATAAACAATATGGCAAACAGGTATTAATAAAAACATTGGTAACCCTTTATTGATATGAATAATTGCCAAAACTTGTTGAATAGGATTGCTGTACTGTTGGGATATATATTTACAGTAGGGAATGTACAGTCTTTGGGCAAAACACAACAATTCCATGTAAACTGGGAGGAAATAACACGGAATGAGAAGGTCCCTGGGAGCAGATAGGGCTCAATCACAGTGGGGGGTGACTCAGTAAGAACCTTTAAACCCAAAGGCAATGGATTAATTGGTCACAGCCACGTGGGGGATGCTGCTGCTGCTGCTGTGTTCACTATGAAGCTTTGGGGTGCTCTAGTATGGCGCTGGCATGGCAGATTGACAGCAAGAAGGGTTTGCAATGTTGTCCCAGGGCTGATCTGGCTTCAGTGGATGGTGGGCAGTTAATGACGCTTCTGGCGACAGGCGCTTGCGTGGTTCCTGGGGAAACTGAGGCATGGCACGACTCTAGTGCAAGGGGAAGCAGGCTAGGTGGATCTGGCTTCTAGGCTTCTGCCTTCTCAGGCTTGCTGTGTATGGCTCATGGCTTTATCCCAGGCTCTGGGCCAGGCACTCAAGGTAGGGCAGGGCAACTTGAGGCAGCAAGGCTTGAAGCAAGGCTTGAAAGCAAGGCTTGAAAGCAAGGCTTGAAGCAAGGCTTAAGCAAGGCAAGGTGATGACAAGTCAGCCTGTATATACACAACTTGCCCAAGATCAGCTGGGCCAGTGAAGCTAATGTGTAGCTGCCCAGTGGAAAGGCATTCTGCCAGGCTATAACCATCAAAGGCAGAAACAACAACCTTGTTTCTGGGGGAGCAGCGGTCGGCATACCTGCTCTCACCCTGGGTAAACAACTTGCTCACCAGACATGCAAGGATCCTGTCCCCTTTGTTCCTTTTCCCATGTTGCCCTGACTTTCTGCAGGAAGGAGGGGAGAAAACAAGACCATGCCTAGGCATCTTAAGGCCTGTCTGGGTTTGTACTGGGCAATGTCATGGCCCTACTGTGACAGTATGTCTCAAAGACATGGATCATCCGAGGATACTGCATTTGGGTTTGGTACTTGATTAGACAGCAGTGAAGCAGCAGTGAAGTCTGTATCTAACAGAAAATGATTTTTTTTGAAGAAATGACAATTTTAATTCTCAGTTCTCTACTGTTGATAATGTGCAACAGCCTAGAGCAATTGTGATGTCAGTATGCCTGCCCTTCTATAGTCCATATGAACTACTAGAATAGGGAATTGTGTCTGAAATTAAACCAGTCAAAATTCTGACCTTGATCCCAGTGGAAATATGTTATGGCTATTCCTGTCCTGTTGGTGTACCTGGGCAATTTAGCTCCCCCTGAGGTTTTGTAATGGGGAAAATGAACTAACCAGAGCTCCATTGTGGTAGGGCAACATTGCAGCTTCATGCAGCATGCTCTGGGAATGCTACCAAGAAAATGCACGTGAGATCATCTTTCATTTTTAAACAAGTCAAGTTCCCTTTGGAGTCTTTAGATTAGAAAAAAAGAAGTAAATACTAAAGTCTACTGATAAGATCTTCTTTTCTATTATTTTTTTTTAATAGAAGAACATTCAACCTCCCTTCTGGCAAAAAAAAAAAAAAAAAGTTGTAAATTGTGAATTTAAAGAAACAAATTCTGCTGCACAGCAGGCGCGGACAGGATGCTACAGTTGGGGCCTTAAGGCATTCTGTGGCTTCCCTGTGGTAAGCCATGGTTCTCATTTGCAAAGCCAGGAGAAATCCCACTGTTGTTATAATCATATGCATGATCTGTCTTCCATCTCAGTGCTCCCAGCATCAGTTAAAAAAGAAAAATAGGCCAATTGTTGGTAGTGATGTAGTCAGATCTCCCAAAGTTTAGGACTTGGTATCTTTTGCAGGGTTTCATTTTGTCCTTGGGAAAAGAATTAGACGTGCAGTGGAATTCTTAAAAAAAAAAAAAAAAAGAAACAAAAAAACCCACAAAAAAACCCCAACAAAACAAAGAAAGAATCAAGCTAAAACAGAAAACACTAAAAAAGAAAATTAAAATAAGAATAATAATAAAAAAACCAAACAGAAGTGATGAGCCACTCAGATACTGAATATTTTCCTGATTCAGACACGGCAGTAAAGGCATCAGAATTTCTTTCTGCTGAGTTTTGTTTAGGTTGAATATTCTTATTCCCCCAGAAATTCTAACTTTCCAAATATGAGAAATCCTTTCAGAAGAGGCACAAGTACACACTGAGGTCCTTGCTGATGTATACTCTCCCACGTTCAGGCCATACAGTGTTTGGTGACTTCCTGTACAGAGTGTGATTCTGCATCTCATCTATTAACAGCTCTTGATGGACTCATTTCAGCATGTCCTTTTGATTCTCTTTATTCTTTTGATGTCCCCAAAATACAAGTCAGTGAGGTCAGTTACATTTTGTTGGAAAAAATACTTCAGCTTCTTTCAAGTCTTCCCTTTGAAAAATTTCATTCTATGTCGGATCCTTCCTCAGTTGTGAAAAAGATTGAATATCTGTTTCATTCTGTTTCATGCTTACCTTCCCTTGGTCTTTGATGATGCTGTACAACTCTCTTCCCCCCTTCTGTCCCCTGTCACCTCTTTTTCATTGTTAAAAGAGTGCTAGTCTACTGCACCTTGCCTGCTGTGGCAGCTCTTTCAAAAATTTGTCTGTACCTGTTGCCCTCCTGTGTAGAAGCCAAGAAAAGCCTAGGTTGGAAGGGACCTCTGGACATCACTTGAATTAGGTTATCCACTGGCCCAACAAGATAAATCCTGAATTACCTCCAGGAAGTGAGATTCCACCACTTCTCTGAACAACCTTTTCCTATTATTTGATTGTTTTCACAGCGAAGAACTTTTTCATATAGACAGATGAAATTTCCTTTTGAAACAACTTCTGCCCATTGATTTTTGCCCTTGTCCTTGTAAAAAGAGTGCTTTCTTCTCTGTAACTACCTTTTAGGTATTGAGAGAATTTGATTAAACTTCCTTTCCCTCCTTCTCTTTGTTATGGTAACCCAGCTGAATTCCTTTGACCTTTCAAAATGCATCAGCTTGGATGATCTTCACTGGATCATCTCCAACATTTTAATGTCTATTTTGAAGTGGAGGTCCAAAACTTGACACATTATTTCAAGTGTGACCTAACAAATGGCAAATGAAAAAGTTACAATCTTTCATCTGTTGGTTATGCTTTGGCTGATGGTCATGGCCCAGATTGTTTTCATTGCTGCAAGCATGCGCATGTAGTCCACTCACTCCCTGGCCTTCACTGATGCTCGACCTTATTCCATGGAATCATAGACTCATAGAATCATAGAATCAGTCAGGGTTGGAAGGGACCACAAGGATCATTTAGTTCCAACCCCCCTGCCATGGCCAGGGACACCTCACACTACATCAGGCTGGCCAGAGCCTCATCCAGCCTGGCCTTAAACACCTCCAGGGATGGGGCCTCAACCACCTCCCTGGACAACCCATTCCAGGCTCTCACCACTCTCATGGGGAAGAACTTCTTCCTCACGGCCAGCCTGAATCTCCCCAATTCCAGCTTCATTCCATTCCTCCTAGTCCTATCACTACCTGATAGCCTAAAAAGCCCCCTTCAGATACTGGAAGGCCACAAGAAGGTCACCTGGGAGCCTTCTCTTCTCCAGACTGAACAGCCCCAACTCTCTCAGTCTGTCCTCATAGGAGAGGAGCTCCAGCCCTCTGATCATCCTGGTGGCCCTTCTCTGGACACCTTCCAGCATGTCCAAATCCCTCTTGTAATAGGGGCTCCAGAACTGGATGCAGTACTCCAGGTGGGGTCTCACCAGAGCTGAGTAGAGGGGGAGAATCACCTCACCTGACCTGGTGGCTACACTTCTCTTGATGCAGCCAGGATCTTGTTGGCTTTCTGGGCTGCAAGTGCTCATTGACAGCTCATGTTGGCCATCCCAGATGCAGGGTGTTATCATTAACTTTGTTAAACATCATGCAATTTGTGTTGGTCAATTCTTCCAGCTTGTTGAGATCTGTGTGGTGTAGTGTATAATATACACCTTGTTGTTTCTCACTCTGTTTCTCACAGTGTAGAGCAGAACTGTGTGCATCATTGAAGGTATGGAGACATGCTAGTTTTGCCCAGTAGCATACTACTACTACTACTACTACTACTACTACTACTACTACTACTACTAGCAGCAACAACAATAATAATATATAATAATATATTATAATATATATATGGATTCTTATTTTTTTTCACCATGTTTTTATTTATTGTCCCTTCAAACACTGAAATGCAGTTATAAGGTCTCTTACAGCCTTCTTTTCTCAATGCTGAACAGTCCCAACTCTATTGGGCTGTCTTCATAGGAGAGGTGCTCCAGTCCTCTTCATGGACCACCTCTGGACCTGTTTCAGCAGGTCCATGTCCTTCTATAGAGAGAGGGGATGACATTAAACACTTTAAATGTATGGTGCCACTGAAGGAAATTCTTTTGCCCTCACTCCACCACAGTGCTTTATTCCCTTGCCTGTGTTGTCTCTGATATAGTCACAAGTGTTTCTGGAGTGAACCAGCCTGGCATAAGCCCACAAAGGCAGCAACATAAAGATCCAGGGCTACGTTTGGTAGCAGCCTCTGTTCATGCCAGCTTAAAGTGTTAACACTAGAGCTTAAACAGGCTTTATTTGCTAATATTTGCAGCTTCAGTGACCAGCTTTTACACTTACAAATGACTGTGTAACAGGGTAATCATATGCATCTACATCAGAACTAGTCCCTTAAATTGGTACTGACCTAAATCTGTTAATTATTGGTTTTCCTTTCCAACTTTTGATAGAACAATTAAAAAAAAAATGACTTTAACAGTAGAGTCTGTAAAATAATAGTATACCAGGTCTTAATTTCTAATTTCCCCCCCCCATGAGGTTGTTTCAGTGCTCCCCATTGAGCTACTTGTTACCAATAGAAGTCAGCTTCCTACTAAATAACAGGGTATCAGTGCTTGTTAGCTGAAGAGATGGCCTGCAACTGCAGACTCCAGTTAATTTTAGCAACTGTTCAGACAAATTCTCACCTCCTCCCTTTCACAGATATGTTCTAATTCCCTAGGAAAAAGGCTGAAAATAGCCTGGAAAGGATGTTTCCAATTAGTGTGGCTTTCACATATTTAAATTCTGTGCCTCTCTGCCAGATGAGTGAATACAACGTGATCTGTTCTTTTGATCTTTGTCTAGGTGATGTAGGCTGCAGATAGCTTTCCACTGTACAACTCACGTTAACAAAAACAGTATTATGCCACTTATAGCTCCTTCAGCATAGCTCTGGAATCAAGTGTTCAGCAGTGATTAATGGCCAAGAATACACAGACCTGCTGTTGAGTCTAGGATCTCTCTAGTCTCTGCTCCTGTTCTTTCTCTCAATTTCAGCATTAGTTAATGTGGCTTCTGTGAACACAGCTTTCAGGGCAACTTGTCATGTATCTTGGACTGCCAGCAGTTAGCAGAGCTAATAACCATTAACATCTCAGTTGTCTTCATTCCTGCTTATTATTGTGTCTTTGATGCCCTTTTGTTGCCTTGCAATTCTTTTTTTTTTTTTTGTTTAGAAAAGACTTCCAAACCTGTGCTAGAACCTTTTTCAGTCCTTGCACACTGTCTAATCAGTTGGTATCCTTTGGTATGTTATGCCCAATTAAGTGATATGTGTATTAACATAAATATTTAATTCTTAAAGGAGAGACCACTTTGTCCTAAAGCTTTAATTAAATTAGATGCTTTTCAGATGATTGCCAAGATGAAGCAGTCCATTATGAATATTTGCCACTGCAGGAAATTTCTGCTTGTTGAAAGACAAAAGGGTAATTTCATCTAGGATTGCTGCAAACTCTATGAGTCCTTCATACTGATAAGGGAATTCTCCCTCTTGTAACCTTGATGTGTACTGTAGTAAAGAATATATGAATCTTTAAATTCAGTCACATCATTAAAGTGGAGATATGATGTTAGCAGCGTCAAGGAAATGATAAGAATGAAAATTCATCTACATCGCACCTAAAAAGATCAGAGTTAATGCCAATTTATCAATAAAATTAAAAAGCAAAAAATATCTCATAGGTAGCTGTGAATCTTCATTGTATATCAACTGGGTTTTGAATATTTCCAATGACATAGTCTTCACCTGGCAAATTGGAGTTTTTAGGAAAACTAAATATCCTTGACACTGGGCTGCTGAGGTGCCCAAACTATAACTCCCATGAGATGCTTCCATGGTAATATGGAATCCAAATGTTTCATTACCAAACCAAAATATTTCTGATATGGGGCAAAAAAGTTCTTGTATTGCAGTTTGGTCTAATTTTCTGAACAACTTCCACAGATCAGAATCTTGATTTTTTTTTTTTTTACTATGCTGTAACGTCTGTAGTCACGCTTCTATCTCCCACTGAAAACACGTCCCAAAAGTTTTCTTCAAAATATAGTTCAGCTGTGTACAACATAGAAGAGTAGAGAGATGTGATGTGTGAATCAAAGTTTAAATGTCCTAGTTTTCCAGGTGTTATTATCTATTCACTGTGCTTTCAAAGGAGTTCTGATTAAGAATCATGTCAGCTGTGACAAGCCAGGAAGCCAAACAAGACTTGCAGTGAGAACCTGAAAAAGTCTCTCTCTGAACAGGTTTTAATATTTAAATGGGGATTGGGGGACCTGCTTCTTATTTTGCCATGGGAGGAGGATTTCATCAGTAGAATCCTACCTGCTGACATGTTGTTGCCAAACATCTTAGGGCAAGGAAATTCAAAGCACAGCGGATTTTCTGGTTTTTTTTTTTGTTTGTTTGTTTGTTTTTTGTTTGTTTTTTTGTTTTTTTTTGTTTTTTTTTTGTCTGATTCAGCAGTTCTTACTCAAATGATTGGTCCACATTTGCTTCTTTGTATTTGTGGACTAGGAAGATGCAAAAATTCAACACTCTTTGCCACCTAAGTAGGTGAATACCTGACTTGAAGTCTTATCTACCTCCTTGCTCTGCAGAGCATACTAACACCAGGAAGGATATTTAAGTCTAAAATAAACAGCTCCATATCTGAGCACAATCCTGTTGTAGGACTGGATCCTTTCAGGTTACCTGAAACTTTTCCCTTCACCAATATCAGACTACTGTATTCTACTTGAAATTTTCAGCTGAATGCAGGTTGTGAGGGTTTGAAACAGTCTTTTTAAATTTTCTTCTCAAAGTTCAATCAGAGAAAGCTAAAGAATGTAAATAAGTCACTATTGGGTTTAAGAAAGCAAAATAATGATTGTTCTAAACAGTTCCATTGGAGAGAGAGAAATGGTTAAGAACCACTACTCAAAACAAGGTTGGGGAGTTGGGCAATCTGGGTCTCAGCTTGCTTGCTTGGCTTCTGTCTACCTGCTGCTGCTTCTTTTCTGGCTGAAGATAACACACTGACCTTGACAAGCTAAGTCTAACAGCCTCTCTGCTTCTTGACTCTCTGCCTTGTGCCAGGGGGGGCCTGGGGGGAGAGGCACCTTGGGAAAGACCCCCTGGGGGAAGCGAAGGAGGCTTAGTTGTGCTTTTCTGTTGGTTGTATATATTTGTAAATGTTGTGAATAGTGTCTATTTGTACATATTCATTGCATTTCATCATAGATTGTAAGTTTGCTTGTAAATATAGCTTTCGTTTGCTCCCAAACTGAGCTAGCCTGGTCATTGTTGGTGTTGGGGGATTTCAGCTCTCACAGTTACAGTTGTACGTAGGCTACACTCTTATGGACATTCCATCTATATCCTTAATTGTTTACTGTCTGGAGTAGACCTCTTGAAATAGTCCATGGTGCATCTGATGCTAAGGTTATGTCTACACAGTGGGGAAAATAGTATCTTGATTAGAATGGAAGTGAAATTCAAACACCTCACAATTTCTGTGAGGATATTGAGAAGGGTTCTCTCAATCAAGTGAGATGCTCTTCTGTTCTGCTGTATGTGACTGCTTAAACAGGCTTCTGTTGTTCCTGTGTCTGAGGATACACTGAAGGAACAGATTTTTGAATGTTCCTTTTGGGTCCCTGGCATGGAACAAGTCTGAAATTAATTATTTTATATATTTGGATAATTCCATTGCTGTTTTCTTTAATAAAAACTGTTTGCTGCGCAGTATATTATTGACTGTATTTATTGAGCAATAAGCAAAATTTATTTGATAATTTCTGGGTTTTTTCTATAGTCAATGATAACTGCAAAGCAAGAAAGTGGTGCAAAAGTGGCTTACATTCTTTGAATGATTGAGAATTCACTACATTTTGCTTAAAAAATTTAAGTATTTTTGAATTAGTAAGCTAGAAAAGGTAGTGTTTGTCCAAGGGCTTTACCATCCACTCTCAAGGCAGCTGAAAAATCTGTCTTGAAAAATAATTTGAAAACTTAATGCATAGAATGAGTGCTTACTGGCTTATGGAGGTTCATTGTTCACTTTTCTAACTTTGTTTGTTTGTTTGTTTGTTTGTTTCTACTGGGGACAGTATAAGGAGAAAAGGACTGGTGGGAGTGCAGGAACGTGAAGGTCAGCATGAAAATCAAGCTAAGAAAGGAGGAAGAAATCAGACCAGTGAGGGGAAATGCATAGTTTTTGTTATAGATGTGACCAGGGAGTCAGTGTGGTATCTGCATAAACAGCAAAGGAAAGGTGAACATTTAAAAAGCATTCAAGGCTGACTTTTCAGTCTGAATTTACTGGAGTTTTGCATATCCTGGCTGAAAGGAGAGAAGTTAACAAGTCACAAAACAGACTACAATAACATGTCTGATATTTTCTTTCTGGAAAATCACCCTGATTTTGTGTAGGATTGACTTTATACATCTGGATCCACTGAAGCTGAGAGTACTGGGTACGCCAAGTCCGTCACCTCTCCCAGAAAGGATGAAAGGACAAACCAGTTACTCCTCTGACTGCACTGGTTTTCAGTGGCTGCCATGAAACTGTTGCAGCCTGGGCAATGAGAGGGCTGTGAACTGCTCTGAAGGCATTCCTGTTCAGTCCAGGGAAAAGGAGCCCTTGAGGGAAATAGGAGAGAGGGCTGGAGGGCACTTCGGTGGGAGGTGCCTGCAAAATAGATCAGCAGAATGCATGCACTGGGGAGAGATCAGGGAAAGCAGGCACTGCTTATTGTCCTGTTTGGAAAGAGCTGATCTTGCTGCCTCATCTCTGCCCTTGCCAAGTGGCAATGCTCAAGCTGAAACAGAATTGACAGAAGCAAGACAGTCAGGGAAAACCTGTTCTCCATCTCTTGCCACATTGCTTCCACCTGCTACACTTACCCATGCCTGACCTTACTAATGGGCACAAGGCTGAAGGGTAAGGCATTTGCCATGCACTCGAGGAGGTGAGCCTCACATACCAGCAGCACAGAGTTTCCTCAGGGAAATTTTGTGCAATAGGAACTGACCTGGGCAAGAGCAACATAGAGTAGACCCTGAATTGTGAACACAACCACATGTGAAGACTCTGCAGGGTCACCAAAAATTCTTGGACATCTGCTTGGCAGCTGATTTCAGATGTTAACTGGGTTACCCACCTTTAAAGAGATTGCCTATAGTGTGTGAAAGGCTGCATAGGAGCTTCAGTGGAAGTGCTTTAGATGCTTCCTGCCAGTGGAGGGGGAGGCACAGTGTGTTCTCTGTTTTGTACCAATTTTCCTTTTATCTGCCCATGTCGTCATTCCTTTTCTTGCTGATGATGTTCAGCAAAGCATCAGCACAAAGTTGGTGCATATTGAGTGAGCTGTGCTTACTGGCTTCAGACTGACTGAAAATGCTCCTTCCCAGGGAAAATCCTGCTTCCCAGGGAAAATTCTGCAACCCAGGGAAAATTCTGCAACCAAGGGAAAATTCTGCACAGGAATGGCTTATGATCTTCTTCCTTGTCCTGGGAGTGTACAAAACACACAAGCATGTGTATATTGCATGTAGCCAGTTGCAAATCTAATGCCAACTGTCTTGCTCATCAAGGTGTATAAATATCTGAGGGGTGGGTGTCAAGTGGAGGGGGGCCAGGCTCTTTTTGGTGGTTCACAGTGATAGGACAAGGAACAATGGGTTCAAACTTGAACACAGAAGATTTCAGCTCAACCTGAGGAGAAACTTCTTTCCAGTGAGGGTGACAGAGCACTGGAACAGGCTGCTCAGAGAGGTTGTGGAGTCTCCTTCTCTGGAGACTTTCCAAACCCACCTGGATGCATTCCTGTGCAGACTACCCTAAGTGATCCTGCTCTGGCAGGGGCTTTGGACCTGATGATCTCTTGAGGTCCCTTCCAACCTCTAATATACTCTGATACTGTGCACTGTATAATCATAATATATGGGGAAAGAATACAGTTTGCTGTGCTTTGAGAGAAAAATAAGTCATTTGAATTAGAACTTGAGTCTGTTGAAACAAGTGACTTTTGTGAGAATGATCTTGGAATCCTAATAAAACTGAGAATACAGCTCTGGGGAGAGGCAGTATTTGGATTTTATAAACATTATTGCACATGCAGATTGGTGCCAGCTTACTACACTGCAAAAGCTTTGTCAAGACAGTCTTTGCAAATAACTGCACATGCAAAGTCTTTGTTTGCAAATTTGGAAGAGATCTGAAAATTGAACCTTAAACAAATTTCTTCTTAGATATGTACTATAAAATATTTGATACCCTGTATAATGCAATGAAGAAACTCAGGAAAAAACACTGATTTGCACTGACAACCTTTGTAATTTTTTTTACAGCTACTTCTGTGCTGGCCCCATGGTTCAGTATGATGTGGGTGAGATGTTTATTCTAGTAGACATGAAAACCTTGAACACAAAAAGCAGTGCTTACTAAAAATAGATCAGGTTCCCAAGGGAGAAACAGCAAAATTGCATGAGACTCATAGAAAAAGGAATAACTAAAATTGCCCAATTATTTAAACTGAGGTATTTTTCTATCAATATAAGATCTTGCTGAGCTTCCAGAACATAATTTAGAGTAGGCATTTTGCCTGCAGTTCACCATATAAATATTTTATATGATCTTCCATACTATTAGAATAATAGAGGTAGTTTTATTCAATCCACTCCTGGCAAAGCAGATGCTTGACAGAATGCATAAAGCACTCAGGAAACTGGGTTTTTTTGTAGTTGAAACTAGTTGGTGGAATGATTTATCTGAAGTGAGATTCCTCATTTTGGATATGGATTTGATGAGACACAATTTAAGTTTGCATTTTAAGGGTCACAAAAAAAATACAGAGTCAATGGAAATATTAACAATAGGAGGATTAAAAAAGCCTTCTTAAAAGATAAGCAGGTAAAGCAAGTGTCTTGGCTGGTTAGGAGGAAAGGGAGGGGGCTCCATACCTGTGGATTGGCCTTGCAGCATCTGAAATGGGCTACAAGAAAACTGGGGAGGGACTTTTTAGGTTATCAGGTAGTGATAGGACTAGGGGGAATGGAACAAAGCTGGAAGTGGGGAGATTCAGACTGGATGTGAGGAAGAAGTTCTTCACCATGAGAGTGGTGAAACCCTGGAACGGGTTGTCCAGGGAGGTGGTTGAGGCCCCATCCCTGGAGGTGTTTTAAGGTCAGACTTGGATGAGGCTCTGGCCAGCCTGATGTAGTGTGAGGTGTCCCTGGACATGGCATGGGGGACAAAACTAGATGATCCTTGTGGTCCCTTCCAAACTTGACTGATTCTGTGATTCCTTGATTCTTTGAGTTGGACTTAGTGAAAACTGTGACTACAAATAAATGAAGTTGAATACACCTTTGAACAGCAGTTGCCAGCATAGGAGCTAAGAGCCTTAATGGAGGACATGCAAGAGCTGGGGTTTCTGCATAAAGGCGTCAGAAAGTGTCTTGTAACACAGCAAGGATTAAAAGAAGTTTGTATTTGGTTTGGCTGAGCTGGAGTTAATTCTCCTAACACCATCCTTCTAATGCTGTGTTTTGCAGCAGTAGTTGATAACACAGCAGCGTTTTGGCTACTGTTGAATAAGTATCACTGCCCCAAGGGTGTGCTGAGTTGTGGGCAAGATCTTGGGAGGGGACACAGCTGAGCCAGCTGACCCAGACTGGCCAAGGAGGTATTTCATGCCATATGACATCAGCTCAGATATAAGAATGAAGTGAAAGAAGGAAGTGGGGGATTCATCCATGGAATTTATCCTCCTAAGTAACCACGAAGTTTAGAGAGCCCTGCTGCCTGAGACCTACCATTGTCTTGCTGATGGGAAGCAGAGACTAACATCTCTCTCTCTGTGCTTTCACTTCTGCTCAGTCTATTGCCTTTGCTTATTATTGTTATTAAATTTCTTCTACCTCATTACTGGCTTTTGTTGTTTTATTTAAGAGGGGGAATGATAGAGCAGCTTTGGTGGGCATCTGGCCCCTATGCCAGGTTCAAAACACCACAAAGTTCCATGTTTTGTAGAATTTTTCCTAAATATACGTTCTTTGGAGTGTATTTGAATACCTCATGTGACAGTCATTGCCTCTCTTATTGTTTACCTGCAGCATATGTTTCAGTTGTCTGTAGCTGATATACTCTGAATACACTCCTTGGGTCTGAGGTGGTTATTTGTGTGTCCTAGGAGTTAGAGTAGGTGGTCCAGATATTACTTCTTTACCTTCCATTTCTTCAAAGTGGAGGGGAAATGAATATTGATTGAGGCAGGGTTTAGTCACAGCGATGGGATTGTTTCTAAAATCCCATGGGAAACGTTTGACTCTGTCCTCTTTCCCCCTGAGATTATCATTCCTAAAGCTGTTCTGCATAATGAATGATTAAAGGATGATAATTTGTTGTATGCATTTTGGTGTGTGACATTCTATGTCATTCATAGAATCATAGAATTGTTAGGGTTGGAAGAGACCTCAAGGATCATCTAGTTCCAACCTCCCCACCTTGGGCAGGGACACCTCACACTAGATCAGGTTGCTCAGAGCCACATCCAGCCTGGCCTTAAAGACCCCCAGGGATGAGGCTTCCACCACCTCCCTGGGCAACCTGTTCCAGGTTCTCACCAGCTTCATGGTGAAGAACTGCTACCTAACATCCAGTCTGAATTTACCCATTTCTATTTTTGTTCCATTCCTCCTACTGCTATCATTACCTGGCACCTTAAAAAGTCCAGCACTCTTCCATTTACTTACACTTTGCTCTTCATACTTATTGTAGCTTTTATTGATGTGTTTGATAACACGGCATCAGCTGCAAGGCAAAAACATTCACTTGTTTAGGGTTTTGTTAAACTTTTCAGAACAAATTAAAAAAAAAAAAACTTCACCAGCCCCTGGATGGACAGGCTTGAGTTGGAAATTTATATGTGTGTAATAAATATTATAATGCAGATAAACCAGACAGGATAAAGGGAAATTTGTAATGAGGGGCTGCTCTGGCATTATTACTCTGCCTCGTGCAGCCTGTGTAATGAATCATCCCACATTGCCACAAGGACTGCTGCTGCTGAGCTCTGCCAGCAAGTGGGACAATAAAAAAAGTTGAGTATGGATGGAGGGGAGGGCACAGGCAAGGGATTAGGAAAGGGACAAAGAAAGAACAGCTATTTAAAACTGGACATCTCAAGCCTCACCAGTAGTTCATGCTATATACAGCTCAGGCAATGCATGGGGTAAATCATTTCATATGCTCCCTGAAATGTAATTTGCTTCCATAGCCAAACATGACAAAAGTTTCACAGAATTGCAGTTGGCAAAGAACTCTTCTAGGATAGTTAATTCAGGGCTTGTGAGTTTGCTGAGCCATCTTGTAAGAGCATTAAATAATCATGCAATGTCATGAGGGAATATCTAATTATGAACCAAAATTCTCAAGGGTCTGAGTACCTGTTACAATGTGACAAGAACCCTTAATTCCCAACGACAAGAATGGCAGCTTAGGATGTTCCCAGCAGGCATTTAATACTATTGTGCCCTTACTTCATTTGGTTGGGGGTAAATCCAGGCCAGTCAGGTGAAGCAACAGTAATCAATCAAGACAAGATAATGACAAAAAGGGTTACACCCCAGCAGGAATTTTAAAGCTTGCAGACAAGTGTGTGTGGTGTGAAGCCCTTGCAAGCATTAGGGCTAGATTTAAGGGTGCAGCTTAGGGGTTAAATTTGTGCCTTAGAGAAAGATCTACCTGTGCTTATCCCAATATTTGTAAAATGCAGTATGAATCCTTTATCAGCCTGGGGGGTGTCATCCTGTGGCAATAAGTAACATGATTCCCATCCTTGGTTTGGTCCCAAGGACTTCAGTGATTTTGATAACCTCAGGAACACTGCTCACCTTACAAAGGCAGATGACATTTCACCCTGTGCTTGAGTAGAGTCATTTTAGGGAAATAATATGGGTGCTAAAATTCTTTAAGTGGCATTCTTGGTGTGACTAAAGGGACAGAACAAGATTTGAGGTGGACAGGTGGAGATTTACCAGTAAGACTTTTTTCCCTTCTTAGGTACCTGCAGCTATATAAAGAATGTTAGATGCAATAAGAATACAATGGACATAGAATCATAAGGGACCACAAGGATCATCCAGTTCCAACCCCCCTGCCATGGCCAGGGACACCTCACACTACATCAGGCTGGCCAGAGCCTCATCCAGCCTGGCCTTAAACACCTCCAGGGATGGGGCCTCAACCACCTCCCTGGACAACCCATTCCAGGCTCTCACCACTCTCATGGGGAAGAACTTCTTCCTCACGTCCAGTCTGAATCTCCCCACTTCCAGCTTTATTCCATTCCCCCTAGTCCTATCACTACCTGATATCCTAAAAAGTCCCTCCCCAGCTTTGTGTTTTGGTTTATGGTACTTCTCTGAGGCAGAGATGAAGGCAGAAATCATGATCTCTTTTTTTTTTTTTTTTTTTTAACTTTTTTCCTTTTTTTTAGTAAAAAGAAGTGTTAGAAAAGGAGTAAATGAGAAATTATCACGGCATTATGTTAAGCACTTTTGGAAGAATGAAAAGTTAAAATCAGTCTCTATGTTGTCAGGCTCTTAAGTAAGGGATGATGCATTAGACTACCTGATTCTAACCGATTTCCTGGGAAACCAGAGCTGCTGTGCTGTTTCTTGAATGGAATTACTGGTTCCATTTAAAGAGAGATGCAAAGTGCACACATCATTCTGGAAGAGATCAGCATAAGTGGTTCCTGTATCATGAGTAATGTTTACTGGAAGAAATCAAATTACTGTTACACAGACCATCTGTTTTCCTCACATGCAATCATGTAAGCATTTTAGGACAAGCCATCCTTTTTAATCTATTGTAAACCTCTGATGAGAAAGCACTGTGTTCTATAATAAAATCTTTTCCTTTTTTTTAAATAAATGTAAGAGTTTTAAATACCTGTTTCCTCTGCGTAACAGTAGTATGCATATTGTTCATAATACAAAGAGTAGGGCTGTATAGCATTAGTTATTATCTGTCAAGAACTTAATCTGAGGGCTTTTTGGGTCGACCTTTTTTGCTGTTTGTTGGATCTGCCACTCATTGGTGTTCAGCTATTACAGCAAATAACATAATGATCCATTTATAGCCTGGTCAGTTGCCTCCACATTCAGTCAATGCAGTATGTAAGGTCTCTCTTCTGTAGTATGCCAACTGTGATAAAAATTAATATTTGTGAATATGATTGTCCATTGTCTAAATGGAAAGATTGAATTAGAAAAGGCATGGCTCGTTGGAAAATGACTCTATGAAATGACATCACTTTAATAGGCACTTGCAGCCCAGCAGGCTGCATCAAAAGAAGTGTGACCACCAAGATAAGGGAGGGCATTCCCCCCCTCTGCTCTGCTCCCATGAAAGCCTACCTGGAGTACCCCAGCATGAGGAGGACAGCAAACGGCAGGAGTGGGTCCAGAGGAGGGTAACAAAGATGATCAGAGGGCTGGAGCACCTCCCTGTGGGGACAGGCTGCAAGAATTGGGACTGTTCAGCCTGGAGAAAAGAAGGCTACAGGGAAACCTCATAGCAGCCTTCCAGTACTTGAAGGGGGCCTATAAAAAAGCCAGGAAAGACTTTTTACAAGGGCATGTAGTGATAGAAGAGGAAGAATGGACTGAAGCTTGAGAAACTCTTTCCAGTAAGGGTGATGAGACAATGGAAGAGGTTGCCCAGGAAGACAGTAGATGCCCCTTCCCTGGAAGTGTTCAAGGCTAGGTTGGATGAGGCCTCGAGCAATGTGGTCTAGTGGATGGTGTCCCTGCCCATGGCAGAGGGCTTGGAACTATATGATATTTAATGTCTCTTCCAAACCTTCCCTTCCAAGCCAGACCATTCTATGAATCTATGAAGTCAGTGACAGAATGTCACTTCCTGTTTAAGGGTAGCACTGTCATAGGTGTATCTAGTCCTGTTTGGTTTAGTGACTGCTTAATGGAGCCTGCCATTTGCATTTTTATCATTTCTGTCATCTTCTCTGATTTGTATGTTGTCTTCACGTGCACACAGAACCATACGACACCTTATACTGGATGAGACAGATCATCTAATCCAACCCCTCTGCCATGGGTAGGGATGCCTCTCAACTAAACCAGGTTACTCAAGGCCCCATCCAACCTGGCCTTGAACATCTCCACGAAGGGGACGCTCACAACCTCTCTGGACAATCCATTCCAGAGTCTTGTAGTGAAGAATTTCTTCCTAAGATCCAATCTAAACCTATTCTCCTTCAATTTAATTCCATTTCCCCTTGTCCTTGGAAACTCTTGTAAAATGTCCCTCTCCAGCATTCCTCTAGGTTACCTTCAGGTATTGGAAGGCAGTTATAAGGTCCCCTCAGCATCTTCTCTTCTCCAGGCTGAACAATCCGAATTTCTTTAGCCTATCCTCACAGCAGAGGTGTTCCAACCCTTGGATCACCTTTGTGGCTCCTCTGGACTTGTCTCTCTTACAGTGGGGACACCAGAACTGGACACAGTATTCAAGGTGGGGTCTCATCCATCATAGGTTGCTTTTGAATTCAGAGGAAGCTGAAAGTCCACATATTAAGCAAAGTCTCTTCTGACTTCAGAAGCAGCTGTGTGTGTGACATTGAACTGCATTGTATCAAATGCTTCTGAAAGGAAAGAAAGGAGCCAGAGCTGTAAGTGACACAAGTGGACATGCCCTGGGAAGGTTGGCTGTCATCCTCAATGATGTGGGGCAGACTGAACTTCATTTTTTCAGACATGCTGAAATCAGTGGTATTTTGCCTGAATAATTAAGCTGCTTTCTCAGGCTTGAAAAGTGCTAAATTCTTGCCTTTTCTTGGGTAAAGGTGAAGAGGCAAAAATGGAGAAACAGATGGAGCATACACCTGGGAAAATGATAGCTTTTACACTCTGGTGCCATCCCATGGTATAGTGAAAATTCTGTGCCCAGGGAAACATCAACTGAAACGAAAGACCCCCATAAATACTTTTGTGAAGGATAGACTCAAGATCCCCATGTCCCATCTGTTCACACTTATTAAGTTGTGAACTGATGGGATGTGGCACAGTGAGAGCTGCCCACTGCATTGTGCTAATTAATCCTAGCACCTACATAGACTTGGAGCTTACATAAATCAGTCAAGAATCTGAAGAGAACGTGGTTGTCGGTTAATCTTCCATCAGTCTACCTTAATTCAGTAAAAGGAAAAAGTCAGGGGGAAAAAATGAATGGCTTATAAAGTAATATAAGTGACAGAGTGTGAAAAATAGAATGTAAAAAGTGCAGTTAGTAGTGGTCTAACAGTTCTACCCCATTCACAGTACTTTCTATTTTAATTTTGCATCTCTTCTCTCAGAAAAGAATAGATAAGAAATAGATTGTTACATTGGGTTTTTCCGTGTTCTTTTCTTTTTTATTTCAATCCTTCTTTTGCTCATAGAATCATAAGAATGGTAGGAGTTGGAATGGGCCTCCAGAGGTCAAGTCCAATCCCCCTCCCCAAGCAGGATCACTTAGGGCAGGTCACACAGGAGTGCATCCAGACAAGTGTTTAAAGTCTCCAGAGAAGGACACTCCACAACCTCTCTGGGCGGCCTGTTCCAGAACTCCTTCACCCTTACAGTAAAAAATTCTTTCCTCATATTGAGGTGGAACTTCTTGTGTTCCCTTTTGTCTCCACTGCCCCTCACCCTGTCACATCCTATCACTGAAAAGATACTTCCCCTATTCAGAGGGAAGAAAACTGCAGGCAAATTACGTATTTCATAGAACTACACAGAATCACAGAATCAGGTTGGTTAGAACAGACCTCTAGAGGGCTTCTGCCGGTACATTAACCAGCAAAGAAAGGTTAAAGAAAGCATTCCCCTTCTGAGGAGTGAGAATGGAGAGCTGGTGTCAACAGATGAGAAGACTGAGCTACTCAATAAGTTTTTTGCCTCAGTCTTCACTGGCAATCTTGCTCTGTCCCCTTCCCAAGTCTATGGACCTCTAGGTGCGGACCAGCAGGGTAAAGTCTCTCCCACCATAAGGGAAGATCAAGTTCAGGACCACCTGAGGAACCTCCACATGCTCCTGTTATTGGGCATCACTGAGCAGAGCCTGGCTCCATCCTTTTGGCACTCACCCTTTATGTTTTTATAAACATTAATATAAATATTGTATATATAAAATAACATTATATATATAAAATAATATAATATATACATATATATATAAATAACATTAACATAAACATGATCTATTTTTATCACAGTATCACACAGTATATCAGAGGTTGGAAGGGAGCTCAAAATATCATCAGGTCCAACCCCCCTGCCAGAGCAGGATCACTGAGGGTAGTCTGCACAGGAATGCAGCCAGTTGGGTTTGGAAAGTCTCCAGAGAAGGAGACTCCACAACCCCCCTGGGCAGCCTGTTCCAGGGCTCTGTCACCCTCACTGTAAAGTTTCTCCTCATGTTGAGGTGAGATCTTCTATATTCAAGTTTGAACCTGTAGTTTCTTGTCTTATTCCTGTGCACTACTGAAAAGAGCCTGGCCCCCTCCACTTGACACCCACCCCTCAGATATTTATACAGTTATGAGATCCCCGATGAGTCTTCTTTTCTCAAGACTAGGGATCTCAGTCTCTCTTCATAGGGCAGAAAGATATCCAAGAAAGATATATTAAAGTATTTACTATTGTGATAGAAGTGTTCTGAGTAAATACTAACACTGCTGCTTGGAAATTATCATATTTTTATTATGAACACACAATTCAGCAAAATTGCTTAGTTTGCTTAGTAGTAAAAAGAGTGGCAAGCTATGAATTAATGTTGTCATAGTTACATGATCAGTTAGAGTGAATATCTTAAAATAAAAGTACAGAACTCCTGACTTCATTTTAAGTGCAGTAAGTAGAGAATGTTGCTGTTTATTTTAAGGGTTTCCTGTGTCTGCAGTGATGATTACAGTGAAGTGAGAATCGATGACAAGGTGCCATATAGGAGACTTTATTTATAGTAGTTTTATAACTGATCTGGAGTGAGATGATAGCTTTTGGTACACATGACATTTAAGGAAAAAAAAAATAAATCTCTAAAGACAAGTTTCCAATTGCAGCTCCAAAATTACCTTTACTGAAAGTCCTTTTTATTTTAGACTGTGTGAAGCAATTTGAATAATTGCCTCTTGTTGGTTGGTTTCTCTTTTTTGTTGTTGTTTTGTTTCGTTTTTTTAATTATTTCAATCTCTTAGCTCTTCAGTTGACAAATAAGAAAAAATATTCATTGGAGTTCAGTAATTTTAAAAGCTAGGTAGTTGCCCATTTCTGTGTTTAATAATGCTCTTAAGTGGAATAGCTGGCTGAACATGACTCAGCAGTGTGCCCAGGTGGCCAAGAAGACTAATGTCACCCTGGCCTGCATCAGGAATAGTGTGGCCAGCAGGAGCAGGGACGTCATTCTGTCCCTATACTCAGCATTGGTTAGACCACACCTTGAGTGCTGTGTCCAGTTCTGGACTCATCAGTTTAAGAAGGACATTGAGATACTTGAACATGTCCAGAGAAGGGCAATGAGGCTGCTGAGAGGTCTGGAGCACAGCCCTGTGAGGAGAGGCTGAGGGAGCTGGGGGTGTTTAGCCTGGAGAAGAGGAGGCTCAGGGAAGACCTCATTGCTGTCTACAACTACCTGAAGGGAGGTTGTAGCCAGGTGGGGGTTGGTCTCTTCTCCCAGGCAACCAGCACCAGAACAAGAGGACACAGTCTCAAGCTGTACCAGGCAAAGTTTAGGCTGGAGGTGAGGAGAAAGTTCGTCACAGAAAGAGTAATTGGCCATTGGAATGTGCTGGCCTGGGAGGTGGTGGAGTCACCATCCCTGGAGGTGTTCAAAAAATGATTGGATGTGGCACCTGAAGCCATGGTTTAGTTGTCATGAGGTGTTAAAGTATTAGGTAATAGGTTGGACTTGATGATCTCTAAGGTCTTTCCCAACCTGGCTGATTCTGTGATTTGATGAATACCTTTGAGGTACTCCATGTTGCTTTCCTTTGTTTGAACCATGGCAGCCCAGCACTTGTAGAGGATGAGATTCATGTTTATGTTCCGAATTCTCCTCTTCTGCTTCTCTACCAGATACAATAATTTTCTGAAGGAAGTGGAGCAGAAAAGTGCCATAGATGATTACCATGCTTGACTTTGAACTGATCTCCTACATCTCATTTGGTGGTACAGAGAGGAAAAGAGGGAAACAAAAATGCTTGGTCACTATTCTGAAATGCCTACAGGTATTAAAAAAAAAATCCACAAAACTAAAAACTAATTTTGAAGGAAGACATTCTGGGTTGAAAAACTGCTAGGAAAAAAAAAAACAGTTTATAGAAGACAGAGGGAAATAACTGCATAGAATGATGGGATTGAGTTAATCCTTTCAGAGAGGATCATGATCATTGCTGTAGTAACTGAAAAAGGGAGAGAAACATCACAAATAAATGCATTTGACATTAAGGAAAGAAAAGCTGACTTGAAATGTGCTTTGTTAACTAGAATAATTGATTAATATAATATATTATTGAATAAAACACTGGAAACTCCTCACACATTATTTCTTTACAACTAAATAGGGCAGTATGAAAGATTCTGGCACTTGCTAAGGGATAGTTCCCACATGACACCTATTTGGTAACTCTCTGTTGTGTTTTTTATTCTTCTATATTGGCTATTGTTGATGATAGAAGGTAGGAACTAGAATTATAGTGTGGTTGGAAATGATTGTTGCAGTGCCCTGATATGCCACTTTTGGTCTCTATATCCTCTCTGTCACAGGAAACGATCACACCCAGAGCAAGAAATGTAAATTCACTCAGCTGTCACATATCTCTGAGGGATCTGATGTGTGAGTGGACTAGAGAAAGGAAACAGAGAAAAAGCTCCACAGACCTATAGATCACCTTGCTGGCAGAGTGAGTAAGTGTCTGAGCACCTCAGTCCTGTGTTGTCAGGTACTATGGAGCAATCCTGCCTCAGGCACTCACTTCCAGTCATTTCTGAGGAAATTATTATAAAAATGTCACCTGCTTCCAGCTCTTTGACACTAGTGCTCCAACTGTGTTCAGAAGTGCTAAGCCAGGCACCTCCTATATTTTCAGTTTCAGCATTGAACATGGATTTAGCAGAATAGGCAGTACTGACTCATGCTTTGTTGTGTTTGGGGGTTTTTTTATTTTATTTTATGTTAGGCTTTTAAAGCCCTTTTCAACTCAGGTGGGTGAAACAAGTATCTTTTATCAAATTAATCCAAAATCCTTTTGATTCAAAAGGAGATCCAAAAGAGAAAGGAAAGGAAAAAAACTCGTTTTCCTAGTGCTGACCATACTTAGACTCCTGGAGATCTGGGCCTGTGTCCCTTGCTTTCTCTAGGCAGTTTTCCTGCTTCTAATACAATGGGAAAATTTACCTAGATGAGAAGAAAGCCAACTTATGTGATAGCCAGAATCTAATTATATGATTCCCTTTTCTTTCTGGGTTTGCCTGTTCCAAAAAGTGGTATATCCAGAGACCATGGCAGTCTGGAGCATTTCTTCCAGTTCATAGCAGTGAGACTGGAGGTCTATCAAGTACCAACAAGCCAATCCAACTGGTTAAAGAGTTCCATGTACACAGGGTGACCTTTTTTTTTAAAAAAAAAAAAAAAAAAAAAGATATCCAAATCCTAGGATCATAGAATCATAGATTTGTTTTGGTTGGAAAGGATCTCCAAGGTTATCAGGTCTAACTGTTGAACCTAACACCACCATGGGCATTAAACCACATGCCAAAGTGCCAAGTCTATACTTGTATTGAATACCTCCATGGAGAGTGACTCCAGTCCCTGAGCAGCCTATTCCTGTGCCTGACCACCCTTTCAGTAAAACTTTTCCTGGTATCCAATCTAAACTTCCCCTGGCACAATCTGAGGCCCTTTAATCTTGTTCAAACACTTGATACTAGGAAAAAGAGACCAGCATCCACTTCACTAGACCTTCCTTTCAGGAGCCTTCTCTTCTTGGGTCTAAACAGTTCCAGTTCCCTCAGCCAGTCCTCTTAAGACTTGTTCTCTAGGCCCTTCAGCAGCTTTGTTGCCCTTCTCTGGACATGCTCTAGCAACTCAGTGTCCTTCATGTAGTAAGGTATCCAAAACTGAACACAGTATTCCAGTTGTGGCCTCACCAGTACCAAGTACAGGTGCACAGTCACTTCCCTACTCCTGCTGGCCATATTGGTTTTGATATAGGTCAGGATGCTGTTGGCCTTCTTGGCCACTGAGCACACTGCTGGCTCCTTTTCTGACAGGCAACTTTCCAGCCACTCTCCCCCAAGCCTGTAGTGTTGCCTGGGGTTGTTGAGACCCAAATGCAGGACCTGGCACTTGTCCTTGCAAAACCTCATACAGCTGAACTCAGCCCATCAATCCAGCCTGTTGAGATCCCTCTGTAGAACCTTCCTATCTTAGAGTAGATCAACAGTCCCACCCGATTTGGTGTCACCTGCAAACTGACTGAGGGTGCACTCCATCCCCTCTTCCAGATAGTTGATAAAGATACTAAACAAGGCTGAGCTCTGAAGAACACCAATTGTGACCAGTTGCCAACTGGATTTAACTCCTTTCATCATCACTCTTTTGGCTTGGCCAGAATGCAACCACCCATCTGAACCATGAGCATTCTGTTGCTCCAGGAGGATGCTGTGGGATGCAGTGTCAAATGAGTTTCTAAAGCCCAGGCAACCACCACCTACAGCCTTTCTCTCAATCACTGAATGGGTCACCTTGTAGAAGGACATCACATTCACCAAGTCCTTCATGAACCCCTGTTGATTGGGCATGATCACCTGGTTGCCTTGAGCATGCTGCATAATGGCACTTAAGATGATCTGCTCCATGACCTTCCCAGTACCAAGGTCTAAGTTACAATCTGTAGTGTCCTGGGTCCTCCTTCTGGACTTTCTTGTAGGTGAGTGACACATTTGCCAGTCTCTTGTCTTCTGCAACCTCCTCAGTTATCCAGGACTCCTGGTAAATGATGGAAAGTGGCTTGGGGAGCAAATAACAGCAAATGATGAATTACTAACATGTCAGAAAATCAAAAAAAAAACCCTGAAGATTATCTCAGAGTCCTCCATTTGGTGGTTCATATCTCTACGAAAGACATAATGAAAATGTTGCCTTTCTCCACTGGGATGGCTGAAACTCCCACTGGATGTCTGCTTCCCCACTGTATTTGGTCTTGTCCATTTCTACACCCTAAGCACTGGCAAGGCCCTGTCTGCTTCTGTCTTCTGTGGTGGGGCAAACACAATGAATTGAAGGAGGAAGGCAAACTCATCTTCCCTGCAACCCAGGCCCAGTGGACACTTTTCCAAAAAATGACTGAGAGGGGATCTCATTCAATGTCTAGCAATATCTGAGGGGTGGGTGTCAAGGGGAGGGGGCCAGGCTCTTTTGGGTGGTTCACAGTGATAAGACAAGGAACAATGGGTTCAAACTTGAACATAGAAGATTTCAGCTCAACAGGAGGCGAAACTTCTTTCCAGTGAGGGTGACAGAGCCCTGGAACAGGCTGCCCAGGGAGGTTGTGGAGTGTCCTTCTCTGGAGACTTTCCAACCCCACCTGGATGCATTTCTGTGCAGACTCCCCTATGTGATCCTGCTGTGGCAGGGGGTTGGACCTGATGATCTCTCGAGGTCCCTTCCAACCTCTGATGTACTGTGATACTGGGATAAAACATAGAGCAGCTGAACTATGGTTTTAACAGTGTGACAGTCCACCCCAGCTAGGAACCTTAAGGCAGTTTGTCAGAGCCTGCAACACGACAGAAGAAAACCAAGCACAAGTACTACCCTGCCAACAGCTCTCTGATATACAATGCAATATCTAGCAGCGCAATAATGCTTTTACAATTGCTAGTAGATGATGTGTTTAGTGTAATATTTGACTCTTTTCCTTAGCATACGAGCAATGTTTACAGAATCACAGAATCAACCAGGTTGGAAAAGATCTCAGAGATCAACTCCAACCTATTACCTAACACCTAACACCTCATAACAGCTGAACCATGGCTCCAAGTACCACATCCAACCTTTTTTTTAACACCTTCAGGGATGGTGACTCCACCACCTCCCTGGGCAGCACATTCCAATGGCAAATTACTCTTTCTGTGAAGAATTTCCTCCTCACCTCAAGCCTAAACTTCCCCTGGTGCACTTTGAGACTGCCCTCTTGTTCTGTCACTGGTTGCCTGGGAGAAGAGACCAATCCTCACCTGGCTACAACCTCCTTTCAGGTACTTGTAGAGAGCAATATGGTCTCCCCTTAGCCTTCTCTTCTCCAGACTAAACAACCCCATTTTGATGAAAGTCTGCTTTTGATGAAAATCTGCTTTTTCCTACTGCACTTCCTTTGATAGGTTCTGTGTAAATATGAAGGCCGTCTGGACTTTGCCTTTCTCTCCAGTAGAAGAAGGAGATTTTTGCTAATTATTTGGGTTGGGTTGGGTTTTATTGCTTTGCTTTGCTTGGTTTTCAGCATAATTAGTAATGTAAATTTAATTAAAATTTAATGTATAATTTTGTTACTGGAGTGATTTATGGTTTACATTCTTTGGTCTAAGTAATACAGTACATTTTCCTTCACTGTTGCTAGTGTCTGTAATCTTATGGTAAATAAATTTATCACAAAGACAACATTTTTATCCTCAGCTGCAAGGTAAGGAGTAAATTTAAATCAACACATGGAAGATGCAATATACTTCCCACTGCAGTTGGTGGGAGAATTGTGAAGCATTTACTGTGCTGGGCCAGAAATGCTTTACGTGTAAGAACAAAGAGCAGGATGTAGTCTCTGAACTTCTCTGCTGTCATATTTAGGGCTGAAGCAGGTGTCTTCAGCAGCCTGTCACAGGAAGGCTCAATAAAGACAGGGGGCTGGGACACACAATCTCCCTCTGTAGTGCATGCCAGAATTGGGTGGAAACCTGCAAACACAGCAGAAACTGCCTTGAAATAGCCCATAGGAAGGGCTGAGTATAGCCCAGTGCCTATAAGCTGCAGAGTCCAGGATCCTCGTCAGAGGTAGGTCCCCACAGCAGGGCTGTTTTAAAAGGACTCCTCAGGCTTGGTGGTCACCATTGCAGCCTGACAGATAATGTGGCATTGCTTGTATGAAACTGAGGGCTTCCCCTCCTTCCCAAGCTGCCCAGCCTCTGGGCTGTGCTATCATCTCCCAAGGCTTTCTGCCAGATGCATGAAGTCTGCAGCTTTTCTCTAGCAGGGCTGGAAAGGAACTAGTGGACTGCTTTCCATTCGGGTTTCCCAGACAAGCTCGTAGTTCTGCTGGAAGGCAGGCATCCAGGCTGCCTCAGGGTGGGGAAAGCCTGGGAATGAGATCCCTCACTCTCAAGAGAGTGCTCCAGCAGTGTTCTTTGTGTAATCCAGTATGCTACCTCTTTCAGCTGAGGGTTTGAAAATAAGGGTATTTTCTGAGAAGGGCAAATCTGCCTATGCTTGTTGGGTGTATCCTTTGCAGATCTGATATTTTGGGGCTTAGGTGTTGTTTCAGTGTCACAGTGGTTCCTGAATTTGAGCAGCTCATTGATGAGGTGGAGTTTGTGAGGCAGAGTAAGACATGAGCTTCAAAAGCCACTGATCAAGCATTTGGTCTTATTTTTTCATATTTAGCCATATACATTTCTGTGTGGTCCAAATTTCCTCATCACCAGGAACTCAAAGGAAAAAAAAAATCTTTTACCACCTATGTTACTAAAATTCTCCTCTTCAGAGTAATTTCACAAAAGAAGTGCTGCTCTTTTCCAGACTATTGCTGGATGAAATAGCTTGGGGTTTATTTCTGGTTGGGAGTTTGAATTCATATTCATGTTAACATCACCTGTTGATGGTAAACTGAGCAGAAAAAAAATGTATTGTCTTGTCTTCAGTGGTTTGACCTAAATATGGTATAGAGATGCAATTATTCCAGTTCACAGTAATGTTAAATACATTTTAATTATGCTCTGTTGAAGGTATTGTAATTTACTTTCTCCATACTATTGTATAAATATACAATATATTGTAAACATGTTACCTGAAAGGATGTTGAGGAGAGCCTGCTGATGGTCTCTTCTCACAGGTAGTAAGTGATAGAACAAGAGGGAACAGCCTCAAGCTGTGACTGGGTAGATTTCTTACCCAGCAAGAGTGGTCAGGCATTGGAGAGTGCTGCTCAGGGAGGTGGTTGAGTCACCAACCCTGGATGTGTTTAAAGGTCATTTGGATGTGGTGTTTGGGGATATAGATTAGGAGTGAACCTTGTAGAGTAGGGTTATTGGTTGGACTTGGTGATCCTGAGGGTCTTTTCTAACCTTAATGTTTCTGTGTGATTCTGTATAATCTTAGTGTGTTTCTTCTTACTCTTTGTGCCACTGAAAATATTTGGACCATTTTTTTTTTAATCCTCTGCAACCATTACAGTAGAAATTTCTGAGAAGAAGAGATCTTCACAGAATTATAGCAGAATACAAGAGTGTAAATATGACTTTCTGTTTTGTATCTCTCTGTCTTTTTGGTGAGTTTTTAATTGCCCTAATATTTTTCAGCTGTTGTATCTTTTTGTTTTTTTCTTTTACTGTCATTTCTTTATTTCTTTGGTTTGCTTTTGATTTGGGATTTGTTTGGTTGGTTGTTTTTTTTTTTGTTAGTAACTAACAAGAACATGCTGTTCCAGGAAGTTGTAAGAAATTGTAACTCTGGTAAGGCCTTTTAAAATATTTTTTGGAGGATGATATCGCTACTTTTTGAGCAAAGGTGTGTTTGCTTTTAAGGAAGGGTTTGTTTGCATGAAGTTAGTGATTTTCCTTGAATGGTAATAGCTAGTTTAAGGTATAGCAATCTGCATGAGAAATTCCTGTTACTCTACTCAGTCAGCAGACCTCTAACTGGCAGCCTGGGATTTCCCCTGCCATCACAGTGCCCCTTTGAATCAGAGGTTCCTCAAAGGTGCCTTACAACTGTCTTCAGCTCTGGGTGGCTTAATTAATATTTGCTCATTACCTCTTCTTTAGAATAATAATTAAATATGTGCACAAATCCAGGCCTATAGCACTACCGTGTTGCGCCCTCTTATTCACCTCTTGCCATTGTTCAAAGTCACTTGGTCTAACTCATTTCATGAGTACAAAAAATAAGTGTAGTATTGGCTACCCTTTAGGGTGGTAGACATTTCTAGTCTTGCACTGTGAAATGCAGAGGTAGGACACCTCACAGCCAGGTGAATAGTTGCTGTGATTTCAGTGGGCTTCCTTGAGCAAGGTTAAAGAGTGCAGTAGAATCATAGAATCAACAAGGTTGGAAAAGACCTCAGAGATCATCAAGTCCAACCTATCACCCAGCACCTCATGACTAACTAAACCATGGCTTCAAGTGCCACGTCCAATCCTTTTTCGAACACCTCCAGGGACGGTGACTCCACCACCCCCTTGGGCAGCACATTCCAGCGGCAGATCACTCTTTCTGTGAAGAACTTTCTCCTCACCTCCAGCCTAAACTTCCCCTGGCACAGCTTGAGATTGTGTCCTCTTGTTCTGGTGCTGGTTGCCTGGGAGAAGAGCCCAACCCCCACCTGGCTACAACCTCCTCTTTCTCTATTTGCCTTTCTCATGAGAACTTTTCAGAAGAGCATTGCTATGTCCTGTCATCCATAAAGTTGTGCCTTGTATGAACTTAGAACTGAATAATTTGCAATTTGTAAGCATAATATGCATGCTTATTGTTTGACAACACTCTGTGGTGGATTTTTTTTTTTTCTTTCTCATTTGTCAGACCAAGGCCTTCTTTACACAGTGAAATGAGCAGCTTTTGCTTCTTCTGAGCCATAGAACCCAGCATGTTGCTTCATCTGAGCTTGAGAATTACTACTTTTTTAGTGCTTATGATCAAAAGTGGTAGCAAGACCCCTGGGCAAAAGCTTTGCTGGAATGAAATGGTGTGGGTTATTTGAAGTCAGCTGGTTGATCCTTTCTAACACACAGCAGAAAGGAAAGTCCATATGCTGATGGACTGTACTGTAGCAATTACCTGTGTGCTACTGTCATATGAAACAGCACAAGTCTGCAAGCAGAGTATTTTTTCTGTCATCTGTCTGACTCTCTAGATGCTGTTGGACTCTCTAGGTGGTGCACTATTACATATTTAAAGCTAAGAGGCAGGACAGACATTTCCATGGACTCTGAAATCATGTGCAAATTTTGAGGCCCATAGTGTAGGATACAAAAATTACAGTGCAGATTCTCCAGAATGCAAGCTAGAAACAGAAACTTTGAGTAGGGTTGTTGGTTGGACTTGGTGATCCTGAGGGTCTTTTCTAACTTTAATGTTTCTGTGATTCTGTGTGATTCTATACAATCTTATTGTGTTTGTTCTTACTCTTTGTTGTCACTGAAAATATTTGGGCCATTTTTTTTTTCTTTTTAATCCTCTACAACAATTACAGTAGACACTTCTGAGAAGTTCACAGAATTATAGCAGAATACAAGAGTGTAAAAGTGACTTTCTGTTTTGTATGTCTCTGTCCTTTTGGCAAGTTTTTAATTGCCCTAATATTTTTCAACTATTTTGTTGTTGTTGTTTGGTTGGGTCGTTGGTCGGTTGGGTTTTTTGGTTGGTGTTTTTTTTTTTTCTGTAATTTCTTTAGGTTGCTTTTGATTTGGGATTTGGTTGGTTGGTTGTTTTTTTTTGTTGGTGACTAACAAGAACATGCTGTTCCAGGAAGTTGTAAGAAATCACAACTCTGGTAAGGCCTTTTAAAATATGCCTTTTTAGCATGCAACTGTTTCTCCAGAAAGCATGAGAAAAGCCTGCTTTCTCTAGACCACAAGGAAGAATAAATACAAGGGAAATGGTGCTTGCTCTCTAAGATGCCTGTGTCTGCTATGCATTGCTGAACAGCAGGGGCAAGCAGCTAGGAAGAGTTGGTTCAATGAGAAGTTTACACAGAAAAGAGTTAGCATCATGATGTCAATGCATGTGCAAATTTTTATTGCCTACTTACACCACAAGAACTTCAAGCCACTAAAGGCCTCAGGCCTCACAGGAAGGTGGTTTTTCTGAGAGAGGATTGTGTCTTTTATGATCACTGAGTTCTCTAGGAACTTCGATATGCATTACATAAAGCTTCTGGCAGAAGCAGCACATCTGCCATTTGACTTGGTAAGCAGAGTCAAGCAGAGAGCTGGGCTGCTGCTCAACCCCTCCCAGATGGCATCAGACAGACCTGGTCTCAGGGTGAAATACCCACAACTGGTTTCCCCCATTTAAAACCCAAGACAGCACTGCACAAAAATCAGACACTGAAGCCATGCTCTAATCCTCTCCAATTCTGCTGTGCTGAACCCAGATGTTATCACAGAATCACAGAATTAACCAGGTTGGAAAAGACTTTTGAGATCATCAAGTCCAACCTATCACCCAAACCATGGCACTAAGTGCCTCATCCAGTCTTATTTTAAACACTTCCAGGGATGGGGACTCCACCACCTCCCTGGGCAGCACATTCCAATGGCCAGCCTTTCTTTCTGTGAAGAATTTCTTCCTCACCTCGAGCCTAAACCTCCCCTGGTGCAGCTTGAGACTGTGTCCTCTTATTCTGTCACTGATTGCCTGGGAGAAGAGCCCAATCCCCACCTGGCTACAACCTCCCTTCAGGTAGTTGTAAACAGCAATGAGGTCACCCCTGAGCCTCCTCTTCTCCAGGCTAAACACCCCCAGCTCCCTCAGCCTCTTCTCTTAAGGCTTGTGCTCCAGACCCCTCCCCAGCTTTGTTGCCCTTCTCTGGACACGTTCCAGCATCTCAACATCTTTCTTAATCCGGGGGGCCCAGAACTGGACACAGTACTCAAGGCGTGACCTAACCAGGGCTGAGTACAGGGGTACAATGACCTCCCTGCTCCTGCTGGCCACACTATTCCTGATGCAGGCCAAGATGCCATTGGCCTTCTTGGCCACCTGGGCACACTGCTGGCTCATGTTCAGCCCACTGTCAGTCAGTACCCCAAGGTCCCTTTCTGCCTGGCTACTCTCCAGCCATTCTGCTCTCCAGCCATTCTGTCCCCAGCCTGTAGCACTGCAATGGGTTGCGGCCAATTCACCTGCTGCCCTTGTATACGTGCTATAAAGGAAGAAAGTGCCATTCTCAAAAGCTGCTGTAGTCAGACAGTCCTGGAATTTGTGGCATGGACTCTCCTTTCTTGTAGCACATTCCATTTGTGACAGAGTGGGATGCACTCAGAGAGAGAAACAAGTGATATTAATTCAAATGATTGTGTGATATACCTTGATTCTCACTTTCCCGATTTTCAGTAGAAACCCTATAAAAAATTTTATAAACACTTTGCAAATCTTATTGGCTTAACCTGGACTATTAGTATTCAGGAAAGCAGCACAAGTGGTCTGCAACTTCATAGCCAGACCTTTTGATGTGACAGAAAAGCAGAATTTCTTTTTAAACATCAAATCCTTACAAGAAATAATGGCAGAGAAAATTACTCAATTTATTTCCCACTAACCAGTACCAGCTACCTCTTCTTGCTTACTTCCCACTGTGTCTGCTTTGATGAAAGAATTGCCTTCATTCTTGCTGAAATATTAGCATGAAATAATTAATATTTGCATTTAAAGCAATGTGTGTGAGAGCATCATAGTTAACACAGCGTTAAAGTGGAGGATGTTATTTTATTCACTATTTCTGGCAGTCTAAGGTTGTTGTTCAGCCCAGCTGAAGTTTTTTAAGTTGCTTTTTCAATCATAAGCAAAAAAAAAAAATAATGCTTGTTTTGCAAGGCAAATAGTGAACTTGGAGTAGCATTATTTCAGAGCTTTTAAAGACTGACAGCTGCATAGCAATTGCTCTGTAATGTTAGAGAGTTTTACAGTTCAGGCTAATATATAATCATGGATTATGATGGATATGAAATAAGATTTAAAAGTATGTCAGCTATTTGAGTGAGGCTTGCTCCAATATATAGTTTTGTGGAGTGGGAGCAGGGAAGAAGGTATAGCAAATGGGAATTTGGGAGGAATTTTTGATGCTGAGTGATAGAAGAACAATTCTGATGGGTTTGAAAGGCGAATGACTGGCTTCCTCAACTGAGTGATTGCCTCTGGCTGTTGTATTTAAGAGGCAGCAAAACTTTGATGAGCCAGAAAGATGCTTTGGAGCAAGAGAGATTGAAAGTTAAAGAAAATGAGAGGTATCTTAATTAAATGAGGAAAGCCTGTGGGAAAGGCCAGATTAGCTGGAGCAATATTCAAGGAAACAAAAATAAACTTAGGAGTCAGGAAGAAGGAGAATGGGTGTGATGGGATTGACAGTATTTTTGTTCCACAGTCTTTGGGATTTTTTTCACTGTTTTGTCTTTATACATCTAAACATACCTTCACCAAACTGGGTTTGACTCCACTTACTACGTTAAATTTTTCTCAATGCTCACCAAAATGTTTTGAGAAGAATACTCTGAATTACAACCCCAGGTAACATAAATGGGCTTCTGCTAAAATGGAGAGATCCTTGTGCATTAAATCTGTATCCACACAGCTTTCTAGCCTTTTGCCTTTGTTTATCCTCAGGCAACTCTGGACTAGCCTGGAAGACTTGACTGACTTCACATGCATTAAATATATTGATCTGTAGAAAGCTTTGGCGTCTGGCTGTCTGTAGCCTGTGTAATGGTGTAGGAAAGGAAATGCTTTTGCTTGCTTCTGTCTACAGAAGAAACAAAATGAAAAACATTATCAGGGTTTCAAAACACTGTGGAAGCTGGAGAGGCCAAGGGAATTGGCTAATAGCAGCTGCAATGCAATTAGGGGGGGAGAGCTTGCCTAAGAGCAGCAATGATCCCTTTTAGCATCTCAGAAAACTATAAAGTGTATTTTTGGAAAAATTATTTGTTCAGAAATTACCTATATAGTCGGTATGTACCTTCTCACCAGAATCAGCAGCATTTTGGAGAAGATACTTGTCCTTTACCTTTTATAACATCATGTTCTTTCTTCATAATGAGTTTTCCTTGATGTCAGTAGTTTTCATTGAGTTTTGGACTAGTTTCAAGCTGTGAGGGAACCATAAAAAGCCACTCAATTTTGCCTCCTATTTTTCTTTACTTTTTCAATAAGGAGCTTTTAGGTTCAGTGATTTGCTGCCATGAATCACTTTAGTGCTTAATCAACTAAAAGGTTAGTTATGCAAATACTGCTCCCCTCACAATAACTCATGCAAATTGCCCTCCATCATGTTCTCACAGGAGAACTGAAGTCCAGGCTCCAGTTACAACAGGGATTGAACAGTTGTAGTTTTTCTGTCATAGAGTTTCACTGAAAAAAAAAAAATTACTTTGGTCAATTAAACCAATCTGAATCACCAAAAATAGTCAAAGAATATGACTGCTGTCACAAGTCACTTCTATTCCATTGAATAATGGCTTTTTTTTTCTATCAGTAACTGCCTGAAGAAACTTTTCCTTTAATCAAGCCCAGATAGAACTTTCAGACACATTGTGCTGCATTGCATGAATACATCCCCTTACAATGTCCACCACCTTACCACTACACACTATGCAAAACTCCCCTGTCAACACCAACACCAACCCACATTTCCCTGGACCCATTGAACTTCTCTCTTCCCTGCCAGACAGCACAGAGACACTTACTGCACTTTGCCACAGATGACATCTTTTACATCTGTTGCCAACAACCTGATGTGCAGGTTCCACACAGCCATAGGTGCCTCAAGTCCCTACCTCTTCCCTCCTGAATGTAGTGCAAATTGGTGTAATGGTGAGTGCCAAAAGGACGGGCCATGTCATGGCACATCTTTCCTGAGCTAGCCATATTGTGTTTGAGCATTAAGTGATCTTTTGGGTGCTGTCTACTCTTCAGAGAGGGCAACTGGTCTGTATTTTGGGGGTGTATGTTGCTATATGCACATTCATTTATTTTTCTTTTTTTTTCCCTAAAATTTAAGTATTTCCAAATGGTCATTCACACCTCAGTGCAGGCACTGCAGCCTTTTTAGATGCTTTTTATTTTACTTAGGTAGCACATAAAGTATACAGCCTTTGCAAGAAAATTTCCTGAGGGATCCATTTTTCCGAGTCTCTGTGCTGCTGCAGGTGCTGCTGTTTTGCTTTCTTAATCCTGGTAATTGACTCTCCTCCCAAAGTGAAATTTCCTGATGAAAGCTCTTTTCTCATTGCAGCCAGTTCTTAGCTGGTGCCTACCAACCATCACTAGAGTTCTTTTATGGTGTGAAGATCTGCTGAAGTGAAACCAAGCAAATTCTTGTGGTGACAGACACTTGCCTTGCAAATGAAAGTAGGATCTGTTTCCTAGATTATATCTTGTGATTGGTTATCACAAATGTGTTAAATAGTAGCTAGTTTTCTGAATGAAGTATTTTACCAGTATGGCTTTTGTTACCCTTCAGCTTTGAAATGCAACATCTTATAGTGCATAAATATGGGTTCTGCTGGGCTGAATTCAAATTATTTTCTGTTGTCTAGCTGTGTAGTATCCTTTCTGTGGTAATGAAGGAAGAAGAATTGGAAGCTGCCTTTTTAATTACTTCAGTATGAGGGCAGAGGTGATTTGCCTGAAGAAAACAATAGGGCTGCTTAGTTCATCTGGCACTAGTGACTGAGGATCAGATGAAGGTAGAGGGTAGATGTGTGTGAGATAGGGGAAGAAGAGGAGAGATTTGAAGATGTATCTTGAATTATATGAATATTGGTGCTATTTGCTCTTTTGTCAGTGTGACCTCTGCTATTTAGTAGAAACTTAAATGGGGAGTATAGGATTGGAAAAGACCTCCAGAGTCCTTGTGTTTTTCTTCTTGATATCGCAGCTGCTGTAATAGATAAATCCCTTTGAGAAGGCTGTCCATCTGCAATTTAGTAGGGCTCTTTGCCCTGTATAGACTGGTTGTTCCTTAGCTGAGCTCCTGTGAAAATCAGAAGCTGCTTTCTTTTTAGCTAACGCAAGTTCAAAACTGGTTTATTAGTATTTGTTTTACTGCCAGTATTGCCCTTTAATGCAAACGATTTTGCCTCTCTGTTGCATGCAAAACTTTCTCAGGTTTTACTTTTGTGAAAGTTGGCAAACTGAGGCCTTTGAAATGTGTCTTTTCAGGTAAGTGGGGTGGGAAGGTCAGTTCTGTCGTTGTTTTGCCATTTTGATTAGCATTCTGTTTTCTTCCTTTTTTTGTTGTTGTTGTTGATTGTTCTTTCTTGGAGATGTGTAGGGCTATGATTACTCAACACTTCAAGGGATTTTTTCCACCAGTTTCTACAGGATTGATGCTGCCTAATGTAAACACATTTCTTGCTATATTTTGGGCTGCCCTGCAGGGAAAGAGCTTATTGATAGCTTGTAGGCATCTTGAGCAGAGTTAGGGCAAGATTAATCTGACCTATCTAACTCAGATTCAAAGGGATCATGTCCTAAATCCCTGAGAGCCATGGAAGCCTGGGGTGACTTGTATTGCTGAGAATGTCTGCTTTTAATCAGAATAATCCTGCTTCTTCTGACTGTAAGATTATTTCCAGGGTTATAGTGGTAATTCTTGTTACCATCTATGAGTGCAGCTACTTCTGTCGGCATCAGTGCTGTGGTGGAGGGGGAATTACTAAGAACCCTCACAACAATAATAAACAATATGGCAAATGGATATTAATAAAAACACTAACTCTTTATTAATGAAAGTTGCCAAAACTCATTAAATAGGATGGTTGTACAGTTGGAATATATATTTACAATGGGAATATACAGTCTTAAGGCAAAATACAAACGGTTTTTATGCAAACTAGGAGGCAATAACTTGGAAAGTGAAGGTCCCTGAGAGCAGACAGTGCTCAATTCCAGCGGGGGAAGGCTCGATAAGAACCTTTAAACCCAAAGTGCAGTGGATTAATTACTCACAGCTGGTTTTACCCACATGGGGGACGCTGCTGCTGCTGTGTTGGCTTTGAGGCACTCTTGCAGGGTGTGGGCATGGAAGATTGCTGGCAAGGAGAGGTTACCGCATGGTCCCAGGCTGATCTGGTTTCAGCAGGTGGCAGGCAGTTAACAATGCTCTTTGTGATGGGTGCTTGCTTGGTCTCTGGGTAAACTGAAGAACAGCACGACTCTAGTGGCAAGGGGAAGCAGGCTTGTGGCTTCTCTGGCTTGCTGTGTATGCCATGGTTTTATCCCAGTCTCTGGACCAGGCACTCAAGGCAGGGCAAGGCAACTCGAGACAGCTTCTGCAAGGTGGGTCCAAGTAGGCTTGAAAGCAAGGTTTGAAGCAAGGCTTGAAGCAAGGCAAGAGAGACTACCAAGTCACTTGTATATATACAACTTGCCTGAGATCGATTGGTCCAATGGGGCACTGAAGCTAATGTGTAGCTGCCCAATGGAAAGGCGTTCTGCCAGGGTATATCCATCAAAGGCAGAAGCAAGGACCTTGTTTCTGGGGTGCAGTGGTCAGCTTACGTGCTCTCACCCAGGTAAACATCTTGTTTACCAGACAGGCAGGAAACCTGTCCTCTTTGTTCTTTTTCCCACGTTGCCCTGTCTTTCTGCAGGAAGGAGGGGAGGAAAAGGGACCCTGTCTAGACATCTTAAGGCCTGTCTGGGTTTCTACCGGGCCATGTCGTGGCCCTACCATGACAGTCGGTGCGTGGCTGGGTGGCACAGGGTGTCCCCGGGGGGGGTCCCTGGCCTGGCGCCCCACCTCGGCCAGCGCCTAGCAGCCAGTTTAGAACTGGTGTGGACCAGGGGAATCCGACTGATGAAAACAAAGCATCGCGAATGCGCCCAGTGGGTGGTGACATGATGTGATTTCTGCCCAGTGCTCTGAACCTCAAAGTAAAGAAATTCAACAAAGCACTGGTAAACAGCAGGAGTAACAATGCCAAGTCCAGCTGGAGAGGGACATTGATGAGGGGACAGAGTGTTGCTGATGATACCAAACTAGGAGGCTTGGCTGAGACACCTGTGAAGGCTATGCGGCCTTTCAAGTGAAATCTGGACAGACTGGAGAGCTGGGCAGAGAGGAACCTAATGAGGTTCAACAAGGCTAAGTGCACAGTCCTTCATCTGGGAAGGAAGAATAAACTGCAGCAGTACAGGTTAGGAGGTGATCTGCTGGAGAGCAGCCCTGTGGAAAAGGACCTGGGAGTGCTGGTGGACAAGAAGTTATCCATGGCTCAGCAATGTGCCCTTGTGGCCAAGAAGGCCAATGGGATCCTAGGGTGGATTAAGAAGAGTGTGTCCAGCAGATCCAGGGAGGTTCTCTCCCCCTCTACTCTGCCCTGGTGAGACCTCACCTGGAATATTGCATCCAGTTCTGGGCTCCCCAGTTCAAGAGGGACAGGGATCTGTTGGAGAGAATCCAATGGAGAGCTACCAGGATGATGAAGGGACTGGAGCATGTGCCCTAGGAGGAGAGGCTGAGAGCCCTGGGGCTTTTTAGTCTGGAGAAGAGAAGACTGAGAGGGGATTTAATAAATGTTCATAAATATCTGAGGGCTGAGTGTCAAGAGGGAGGGGAAAGGCTCTTCTCTGTTGCACCCTGTGATAGAACAAGGAGCAATGGATATAAACTACAGCACAGGAAGTTCCACCTCAACATGAGGAGGAACTTCTTCACTGTGAGGGTCACAGAGCCCTGGAATAGGCTACCCAGAGAGGTTGTGGAGTCTCCCTCTCTGGAGACTTTCAAGCCCCATCTGGATGTGTTCCTGTGTGTCCTGTGCTAGATTGTATGGTCCTGTTCTGGCAGGGGGGTTGGACTCCAACCCCCAACATCCCATGATCCTATGAATGGCAAAATGCTAGACTACAGTGGTAGGCTTTTACAAAATGAAACTATTATCTAGGTGTTAATTCATGGCCAAGTAATATCATCAAGCACCTAGTGTAAATCAGGAATTTTCAAGGTCATTTAGTCCTACACAGTCCTTGAAGGAAGTACAAAAGTGTTCAAAATGCTTGAAGGCTAGTTTTCCATCTCATGCTAAACCCAAGGGTCATCTTGGGCTTCTATTAATTGAATGTTCTAAATCAGTCCCTTTTCTAAGGAGGCAACAATGTCCATAAAGGCCTACTGAATGGCAAATAGTCATAATTATTTGGAACATCCTGTTTGGGAATGTTTCACAGTTATCCACAAGCCTTGTAAGCAGTATATCAGGAAACATACTGAAAGTCAGTCCAAAAAATATTTGAAAGAGGTGTCTTCCCCAACACATATTCTAGTGGCCAGCTATGATCCTGAGAGTTAATGAGTTCTTAACATGCCTAGCCTGCTGCTTGCTTCCCTCCCTCCAAGCAGAATAACTTGCTCAGAATGAGTGGTCTTTAAACCAAAGAATATTAGTCCTCCAGGGCTGGAGGGCAATGCAAGCTGGGGAAACACTTCCACTTTGGGGAAAGGGGTAACACATTCCTTTGTTTTCAGGCAGTGCCTGTTCAGAGCTGCTCAAATACACAGAGAAGTGAGATGCATAAGGGGAGCAAATAGAGCTTAGATAGCTCAAAGCCTTTGGAGGAGTTGGTGCTTTGTGTGGAGCAGGGTGGGGCAGGTAGCTTTGTTGTGTTCATAGGAAATTGAGATGCTCTTATTGCTGTGAAGTGTAAAGGGAATGAAATTCTGTGGAGGATATTGAAGGATTAGAAATAGGCTTTATGTCTTGGCCACACCATTCAGTGTAAATGGAAGTCCCACAGACAGATTTGTCTGCCAGGACAAAAAAAAAGAGGTATATAGCTTTTTTATGTTGCCACTTCATAGAACTTGAAATATTGATTTGCTTGTTTCATGGCAGAGTTGCACTTTCTGAATTGGTGACAACGTTCGTCTAGTTCACATCTCCTGGTTGTGCATCACCTTGATGGTTTATGAATGGATAAACCCAATTTTGTTACAGTCTTTCTTATTCACAAGTCACTCTGCTGTTTGACTTGACCTGCATGAGCTTCACTGTACATTTGTGCTCTTGTGGAGGCAGGCCTGACAGAGGCTGTCCAGAGTCTGTGCTCCCATTGACCAACAGCTGCCAGAGCCTTTTGATATCACTTGCAGTTGCTCCTATAGTGTGTCAGTGTGAGCTGAAATTCCGCCCCCCACCCCAACCCCCCCCCCCCCCCCCCGACAATAACGAGGCTAGCCCCGTCTGGAAGCAAATGAAAGCTATATTTACAAAGCAGAATCTACAACCTCTGATGAAATGCAATGAATATGCACAAATATACAAAATTCACAACATTTACAAATATATACAATCAACAGAAAAAGCACAACCAATCTCCCTTTGCTTCCCCCCAAAGGGGACCCTTCCCAAAGGGGCCTCTCTCCCCCAGGAGCTTCCCGCCCAGACCCCCCTGGACAGAAAGCAGAGTTAGTTAGAGCAGAAAGTTGTTAACTTAGCTGCCAAGGTCAGTGTGTCATCTTCAGCCAGAAGAGAAGAAGAAACAGCAGCCAGACAGCCCAGCAACTGCCCCGACTGCAGAACGCAGAATGTGCAGAGTGCCTACTTTGTTTTGAGTAATAGTTCTTAAACATTTCTATCTATCCAATGGAAGTGTTTAGAACAATCAGTATTTTGCTTTCTTACACCCAATAGTGACTTATTTACACTCTTTCACTTTCTCTGTTTTGAACTTTGTAAAGAAAAAATTAAAAAGACAGTTTCAAACCATCACATATAGTTGTAGGACTGAGAAATTATTTTTAGGGCAGTGTGGATCATCTAATACTATGCTTCTGCTCAGTTTGTAGACCTTGTGTAGGATCTGCTTTCTTCATTAACAGCACTGCTCTGTAGTCTAATGAAGCTATTCCTAGTTCACATCAGTCTTTTCACTACCATTCCTATCACATTTCACTATCACTTCATATCATACTTTTCGTTAGCATTCCATTGCCAGCTTCCTTAAAGTCTTGTGAGCCAGCTACAAATGATGAAACTTTGTTTTGTCTCACTTGGCTGTACCTACTGTCATAGCATGGAAGCAGTTTGCCAGAGTGAGTGTTTAACTTGTTTCAGTCATTTATAACCTAGCCTTGTGGAATTCCACAGTGCAAGTGCATCTTTTACCTTGGAAATCATATCTGTTGCAAATGAGGATATTGTAAGATTTTATGTTTCACAGGATCCTAACACTGCTCAATCATTGTATCATCTGCTGTTGCAGTCTAAGGATGAGTGCATCATGACTGCATCTACCTTTAGAAGACTGCATTTGGGGTTTGCCTTTTGTGATAACGAATTGACCTTGATTCCCCTTCCAAACATAGAACGCTGTGTTTGGAACACACTGACTTTGTTTTGCTGGCTTTTGAAGCACTTAATCCTTGAAGATAAGCAAGGTTTATCAGTGAAGTTGTGGGGTGCTTTAAAACCAGATCTATTCTGAGGGCCATCCTACTCATCGTGAGGCCAATTTGTATTCACTGATTTGTGCGACACACCCTCAGGCATCAAAAGTCACATCCCCCAGGCATCACCCTGAGTACTGTGTCCAGTTCTGGGCTCCTCAATTTAAGAAGGACATGGAGATACTTGAACGTGTCCAGAGAAGTGTGACAAGGCTGAGGGGAGGTCTTGAACACAAGCCCTATGAGGAGAGGCTGAGGGAGCTGGGGGTGTTTAGCCTGGAGAAGAGGAGGCTCAGGGGAGACTTTATTGCTCTCTACAACTCCCTGAAAGGAGGATGTAGCCAGGTGGGGGTTGGTCTCTTCTCCCAGGCAACCAGCACCAGAACAAGAGGACACAGTCTCAAACTTGGAGAAGAGGCGACTAAGAGGTGACCTCATACGTGTTTATAAATATGTAAAGGGTGAGTGCTAAGAGGATGGAGCCAGGCTCTTCTTGGTGATGCCCAATGACAGGATAAGGGACAAAGGGTGGAAGTTGAGGCATAGGAAGTTCCATGGAAACAGAAGGAAGAATTATTTCACTGCGAAGGTGACAGAACAGTGGAACAGGCTGTCCAGGGGGGTTGTGGACTCTCCCTCTCTGGAGATATTCAAGACCCAGCTGGGTGAGTTCCTGTATGACTTGGTATAGGTGATCCTGCTCTGGCAGGAGGGTTGGACTGATTATCTTTCAAGGTCCCTTCCAGCCCCTAACACTCTGTGATTCTGTGAATCATGTCACTTCTAACATCTTATGAAGGAGCGATGTGGGTGATTGTAGTTCAGCTTGATGAAACCCATAGAGGTCTCATAAATTTGTCATTTTGTGCTCAAAGGGAAACACACCTTTGGACAGTACAAAAATCAGTTCATTTCAACAGGTCTATTTTCAGTCTTGATGCTAGTTGATTAAATAGTTCTGGAGCCAAAGGTTCACCCCTAAGCACCTATACCCCAAGCACCAAATCCAAACCACCTTTAAACACATTCTAGGTTGATGAGTCAACCTCCTAACTGGGCAGCACATTCCAATTCCTGACCACTCTATCCATCAAAAATTTTTTCCTAATGTCCAGTCTAAACCTACCCAGTTGCAGCTTGAGGCCATTCCCTCTTGTTCCATTGCTAATTACCTGTGAGAAGAGATCAGCACCAGCTTCTCTACAATATCCTTTTAGGCAGTTGTAGAGAGCAATGAGGTCTCCCCTCAGTCTCTTCTTTTCCAAACTAACCAGCCCTATATCCTTCAGTCACTCTTCATAAGATTTTTTCTCCAGGCCCTTCACCTTGCCCTGCACTCACTCTAGCACTTCCTCATCTCTCTTGTATTGAGATACTCTGTGTGGTGGAAGCAGAGATTAGAGTGGTAAACGTGGAGACTTACTGAGCACTAGGAATGAATTTTTTTAGCTTCTCCACTATTAGAGTAGTTCATGTCTCACACCTTAAAAGCCTCCAAGGATGAGGCATCTACCACCTCCCTGGGCAACTCATTCCAGGGTCTCACCAGTCTTGTGGTGAAGAACTTCTTCCTCACGTCCAGTCTGAATCTCCCCACTTCCAGCTTTGTTCCATTCCCCCCAGTCTTATCACTACCTGACACCCTAAAAAGTCCCTCCTCAGCTTTCTTGTAGGCCCTCTTCAGATACTGGAAGGCCACAGTAAAATCTCCTTGGAGCCTTCTCTTCTCCAGACTGAACAGCCCCAACTCTCTCAGTCTGTCTCCATAGGAGAGGAGCTCCAGCCCTCTGATCATCCTCATGGCCCTTTTCTGGACACCTTCCAGCACCTCCAGATCTTTCCTGTAATAGAGGCTCCAGAACTGGATGCAATACTCCAGGTGGGATCTCACCAGAGCAGAGTAGAAGGAAAGAATCACCTCCCTTGACCTGCTGGCTATGCTTCTCTTGATGCAGCCCAGGATGATTAAGGGACTTGAGCATCTCCCTTATGAAGAGAGACTGAGAGCCCTGGGGTTACTTAGTCTGAAGAAGAGAAGACTGAGAGGAGATCTGATCAATGTCTATAAATATCTGAGGGGTAGGTGTCAAGTGGAGGGGGCCAGGCTCTTTTCAGTGGTTCACAGTTATAAGACAAGGAACAATGGGTTCAAACTAGAAGATTTCAGCTCAACAGGAGGAGAAACTTCTTTCCAGTGAGGGTGACAGAGCACTGGAACAGGCTGCCCAGGGGGGTTGTGGAGTCTCCTTCTCAGGAGACTTTCCAAACCCACCTGGATGCATTCCTGTGCAGACTCCCCTAAATGATCCTGCTCTGACAGGGGGGTTGGACCTGATGATCTCTTGACGTCCCTTCCAACCTCTGGTACACCACGATACTGTGATGTGATTGGCTTTCTGGGCTGCAATTGCACACTGGTGGCTCATGTTGAGCTTCTCATTCATCAAGTTCTTCTCTTCAAGGCTACTCTCGTACCAGTCCCTGCCCAGCCAATATCGGTGCTGCGATTGCCCTGATCCAGATATAGGACCTTACATTTGGTCTTGTTGAACCTCATGAGGTTGTCATTGAAAGTTTTATCCTGTGTTTCTGAAAGATATTCATGTGATTCTGATATTGCTTAGATGGTAATTATTAACAGGTGGCTTAGTGCTGATCAGCAGACCCAAAGCAAGGGAGACCTTGCATGAGAGCAGGTTTTCTGTTCATTTCATTCAAAGAGACAGGCTAGGGTCTTTTCTCAAACTGGCTACTACTAGTTTCCATCCAAGGAGGGAATGAGAGATCTCAACAGATTGCTTTATTTTTTTTTTTAAGATGTAAATTGCTTGCAGACTGCCTTTTTAACAAGCAGCTTGGGAAATGAGAGAAAACCTGTTAAAATTTACTATGGATTTCCCAGACTCTGGAACTCTTCTTGCCTGTAAGTAGAAGCAAGTAGATCTATTACAGCTTTGGGTAACAGAGCAATTCTTACAAGGGATAGGGGCAAGTTGCATTTGGGGATGAGGAAGGGGGTGGGTGTTTTGAGATTTTTTTTTTTTTTTTTTTACAGATGCTCTGTGTTATATTTCAGGGCCTCAACAGGTAGTTTCTTTTTGTTCCCCTTCTGAAGTACTAGAAAAACAATTTCTTCTCGCTTCACTTTTGACATTATTATAATATATATCCTGGGCACCTTCTGAGATAAATGTGGAAAGTATTAACACATAGCTGCTAAAGGTGTATGAAAGTCCTTCCATTGCATGCTAAAGGTGTTTGAAAGTCCTCCCGTTGTGTTTTCCCTCCTGTTGTGTTTTCCCACTCTATTCCCTGTCAAGCCTCAAAGGTACAAAACAGCATCAATGTCAGCTGTTACTCTGGATTCATCCATGCACGAGTGTGGTAGCTTTAGGCTGTGCCTAGAAAATTTTCCACAGATCTTGAACAGAAAGTAGTAGAATGTAAATAAATCACCATTGGATGTAAAAGGGGAAACGATGATAAGGTCTAAATAATCCCATTGGACAGATATCTACTATAAAAGTTAGTTTTGTACACTAACTCGCTTTCTTTTTTTGGCTTCCTTGCTCTGGCAGATACTAACTTGTGCTTCTGCTGGCTTTGCTGACCTTGAATGCATTCTTTTTGTGGTTAAGTAACTAACAGCAGCTCTCTGCTCTTTCTCTTGTCTGTGTACAAGGGGGTAGGGAAGGGAGAATGGAGAGGAAGCTATTAGTAGCCCCCTGGTTTGTCTAGGGGGGTTCTTGTGCTGTTTATAAATGTTACATGTATGTAAATATTGTATATTTTGTATATATTCATCATATTTCATTTCTAGACTGTAGTTTTGCTTGTAAATGCATCTTCATTTGCTTGCTAACTGAGCTGGTCTGGCAATTTTATGTTGGGGGGAATGTTCAACCCACCACAACAAAGGAGAGTGTAATAGAATCGTTTTGCTATAGTTTCATGGTGGAACCCAATTAATACAAACTTCACTGATCAATACTGTATTTTATACTGATCCAGGAAAGCATCCAGGATCCAGGTGCTGTTCTAATCATGTTTTGTACTTGGTAGTACAACTTATTATTGACTTTGGTTTAAGCTTAGAATTTTTTCCACCTTGAAATGTTTCAAACCTATCCTTTCCACCAGATCTGCTCTGCACTTGTGCACAGTGCATCTCTTCTCTATCAAATGCACACAGTACCTTATTTTAGCAGAATTATCTGTATAATGAAATGTATGTGATATTTCTTGAGTGATATCACCTCCTATAAATTAAATTTGGGGGAAAGGAAATGCTCTCATACTTTTTTTGAGGCTTTTTTTACTATTCTTTTTTTTCCCCATTCTACAAAATCCACTACAGAGATGACGTGGCTTTTAAGACAATTACCTATGAGGGACTAGCTGGTATATCTTCAAACACACACATGTCCTTCTTTCACTTCATTTAAACATCTTCCTAAAAATATAGTCTCTACTAGATATGAAAGTTTCTCCCACCTTTTTCTAAACTGGAGTTCAGAAGACATTTTTTCCCTTTCATCTTACACCTTCTCATTCACAGGTGGTGTTTTATTACAATGCTTTGTTTCCTACAGGCAAGCTAAACTGTTGTCCTCAACACAGACATTTTCTTGCTTTCCTGTTTTCTTCTGCCTCTATCACTCACCTGAAGTCTCAAATGAAAACTTTCATTTTACTAATAATTCCTATTCTAGGAAAGTTTAAATCTATGTGCACTTACTGCTTTGTAAAGGAGTAAAGTTAATACTAATGAAGTTCAAGAACTTAAATCAGATTTCTCAAGTCAATGTTCCCATAGTAAATTGAATAATGCTACAGAACATCTTTGCCTTTTTGTTTAAGGCAACATGTTGTGTGGAGTGAAGTGCTGTGGTCCACAAAGCAAGTGATTTCATTCACAGCTTTATTTGTTGGCTTTGCAGAGCCATAGCACAACACAGACTCTTTCCTCCTCTCCCTGGCATTAGCTGTATCTGCTGTGGTCAGATGCACAATGCTGCTGCAGGTCTGCAGAGATCAGACCTGTCATTGTCTCTGTGCCAGCTGGACATACCATTATTTCTTAAATTGTGGGCTTAACAGCAGTTTTTAGGCACTATATTTAGCACGAGCTGCAGGGAAAACACATTTCATACTAAATTGTTAATTACTTCCTCAGTAAACTTGGTATAAACTGTCCAACAAGTGTGTTCTTGTTTTGCAAACAGAAAAGAAGCCACCTGCCTTTTCCTCCTTTCCTTTCCTTCCTCATTATTCTTGAAGGACATAGCCCTAGAGCAGCAGCCTAATATCTGCCTTTGGCTCTGAGCACAAGGCTTGGACTGGGGTCGCAACAGGGACGTGTCTTCCTTTCCTTACTTCCGTTCCATTTACTGTGTCCAGTTCTGGGGCCCTCAATTTAAGAAGGACATTGAGATACTTGAACGTGTCCAGAGAAGGGCAATGACGCTGGGGAGAGTCCTCGAACACAAACCCTACAAGGAGAGGCTGAAGGAGCTGGGATTGTTTAGCCTGGAGAAGAGGAGGCTCAGGGGTGACCTCATTGCTGTCTACAACTACCTGAAGGGAGGTTGTATGCAGGAGAAGATTGGTCTCTTCTCCAAGGCAACCAGTACCAGAACAAGAGGACACAGTCTCAAGCTGCACCAAGGGAGGTTTAGGCTCGAGGTGAGGAGAAAGTTCTTCATGGAGAGAGTTGTTAACCATTGGAATGTGCTGCCCAGGGAGGTGGTGGAGTCTATGATAAACAACATTCCTGTCTTCACTATGGCATACTCTTCCTCCAAAAGGGAAAAAAAAAAGCCAGCAACAGGTTGTTCTGACCCTCTTGCCCTATCTGTTCTTGCCTCTAAGTGTGCACATTATCCCTGCTACAGATGTGGCACTGAGTCAGTGAGTTCTCTTTTCTTCTTTGTTCCAGGCTCTTGAACCTCTGAGCCTTGAATGTTTTCTGCAGCTGTAATTGGCAGGTTGATGCACTTGAAGGCAGCTACACTTCAGTTGGAGCAATGTGCCTTGTAATTAATTTCTAGGCCATTGTAGCTGTTCCTCATCTTAAAAATGCAGAATTGATGTCTTCTGGTGAATTGTGCTCCAACTACAATGTGAGGTGAGGCAGCTCTGTGCTCACAGTTTTAGCACAGCAGTATGTTATAATATAAAATTTAAGAGGCCAGTAAACAACTCATCAGTACCTCAGCAATTTAAACAAGTTTTATTTCAATATTTGATGCCTGGGAGGTAGGGAGAGGAGGAGAGAGCCAAGGATCCATCGCTCAATGTGTTGCCGGAGTTGACTCATTTTTAAAGAACTGTGTTTAACAAGGATAGTAACTCTCATGGAACAATGGCAGGCTGCTTTTGCCCAGATCATCTTTGAATTTACTTTTTGATTGTTGAAACATTGCCACTAATGAGTCCTGTCCCCTCCAATTAATGTAAAAAAAAATGTGCAGGAACTGTGGGGTTTATGTATCTGAGTTGACAGTAGGCTGAACATGAGCCAGCAGTGTGCCCAGGTGGCCAAGAAGGCCAATGGCATCCTGGCCTGGATCAGGAATAGTGTGGCCAGCAGGAGCAGGGAAGTCATTCTGCCCTGTACTCAGCACTGGTTAGACCACACCTTGAGTACTGTGTCCAGTTCTGGGCCCCTCAGTCTAAGAAAGATGTTGAGATGCTAGAATGTGTCCAGAGAAGGGTGGGAGGGGTCTGGAACACAAACCCTGTGAGGAGAGGCTGAGGGAGCTGGGGGTGTTTAGCCTGGAGAAGAGGATGCTCAGGGGAGACCTTATTGCTATTTACAACTGCCTGCAGGGAGGCTGTAGCCAGGTGGGGGTTGCTCTCTTCTCCCGGGCAACCAGCAAAAGAACAAGAGGACACAGTCTCAAGCTGCACCAGGGGAGGTTTAGACTGGATGTTAGGAAGAAATTCTTCCCAGAAAGAGAGATCTCCTATTGGAATGTGCTGCCGAGGGAGGTGGTGGAGTCCCCATCCCTGGAAGCATTTAAAATAAGCCTGTGTGAAGCATTTAGTGCCGTGGTTTAGTTGATTAGATGGTGTTGGGTGATAGGTTGGACTTGAAGATCTCAAAGGCAGTGATTAAAGGTAAGCATTTTGAAAGGTAAAATTGTTCATAGACTCAAAGGCTGGCAGAACATGCAGGAGTTGTGTGTATGGCAGCTATGCTCCTCCAGTGCACACAGAGCTTCTTTTAGGGAAAGTGTTGACCTGGAGGAAAACGTACCTAACATTTCTTTCCTGTTAGGTCGAATGAGGGGATATTAAGAAAATGCAACTCTGCAAACAGTGGTGAAGAGATTCTGTGCAGTGCTTTTGTTCTGAAGGCATTCTTTAGCCTAAATACGGGGCACCATGCTGGGTGGCTGTAATGTGATCATTGCGACTCTGTTCCGCTGGCTGACTCACTCCTGCATACCACCCTAACTGCACAAGGCAGGGAGACTCTGCAGGGAAACTTAATATGGAGAGAATCACAATAGCTGGTCTTTGTGGCTGCAGGGGCATGTGCTCTGCTGGTGTGGGGCTGCACAGGGATAAATAAGGGGACAACCTGTTTACACAGCTGCGTGAACTCTTTACATGCTGCACCTGACGCCGTGGCGTTTGGTGGAATGGCCAAGGTCAGAAGCATTGTCAGGATTCCTGAAATGACACATTCCTTCCACACATCCAGAGCAGCAGGAATGCTGCTTCATGTTGAGTTTCTAAGGGGCAGGGTGTTCCTCCACTGAGGGCACTCCCTCTTGTGAAGCAGGTATGTTTTGACCAACAACTCTGTGGAAGTGGATCTGAGTCAAGAAGATGGTTGAGGATAAGGAATATCTCATGTTTAGGCTGATATGTTAAGGATAAGCTGAAAATGAGTATGCATACAGGCCATATATATTTCACACAAAGGTGCATGAAATGCTGTTTCTAATGGGAGGGGAGTATGTCTCTCCAGTGCAATACTTCTCACATATTGTTGCAAAGCATCTCACAAACAATATCAAAACAATCTGGTGCTTAAAAAAATATCCATCCTAGTTGTGGTAGGTGATTAGTTTGATTTAATTTTGTTAAATATGGAAAAAACAAAAAAAGTCAGACCAGGGCTTTCTACTTCTGTATTTATGTGCATCCTTCATTTATTTAGAAGTGCTCAAACTCATACACTTAGTTTTGGATCTGGTAGAAACCTTCGTTTGATCTGAATACAAAGAAATGCCAACAGGGCTTCATAAAAGGCAAACTGTGCCTGATGAATCTGGTGGCCTTCTCTGACAGTTACAGTTCTGGTAGATATGGGAAGAGCAGTTGACATCTGCCTGGACTTGTACAAGACATTTGACACTGTCCCACATTACATCCTTGTCTCTAAGATGGAGATATGGACTTGATGGGTCAACCACCTGATGGATAAGGAACTGGCTAGACAGATGGACTCAAAGGGTTGTGATCAATGGCTCAATGTCCAGGTGGAGACCAGTGACAAGCTGAGTTCCTCAGGGATCTGTAGTGGGCCCAGTGTTGTTTAACATCTTTGCCAGCAACATGGACAATGGCACTCTTAGCAGGTTTGTTGATGACAACAAGCCATGTGGTGCTTGGAATCATTCAAGGGGATGGATGCCATCCAGAAGGATCTTGACAGGCTTGAGCCAGTGACAACTGCACGAGGTTTAACGAGTCAAAGTGCAAGGTCCTGCATCTGGATCAGGCCAGTCCCAGACTCAAATACAGGGTGCAGAGTGGGTTGAGAGTAGCTCTGAAAAAAGAGACTTCAGTGTATTGGTTGATGAGAAACTCACCATGAGCTGGCAGTGAGTTGATGCAGCCCAGAAGGCAAATTGTATCCTAGGCTGCATCAAGACGAGTGTGGCCAGCGAGGTAAGAGGAGTGATTCTTCCCCTTTGTTCCTGTGAGATGCCACCTTGAATACTGTGTCCAGTTCTGGTGTCCCCATCACAAGAATGACACAGAGCTTTGGAGCAAGTCCAGAGAAGGGCCACAAAGGGGCTGGAACACCTCTGCTATGAGGATAGGCTGAGGGAGCCTAGAGACAAGAAGACTTCAGGGGGACCTTAGATCTGCCTTCCAATACCTGAAGAGAGCCTACAGGAAGGCTGGAGGGGGACTTTTTGTAAGGGTGTCTAGAGATAGGATGAAGTGGAATGGTTTGAAGCTGAGGGAGAGCAGGTTTTGACTGGATCTTAGGAAGAAGCTCTTCAGTACAAGGGTGGTGAGACTCTGGAATAGGCTGCCTGGGGAGGTTGTGGATGCTTCCTCCCTGGGGGTTTTCAAGGCTAAGTTGGATGAGGCCTTGAGCAGCTGAGTCTAGTTGTGAAGCATCCCCGCCCATGGTGGGGAGGTTAGAGGAGATGATCTCTAAGGTCCATTCCAACCTAAGCCATTCTATGAAAACCACTGTGAGGTTTTGTGCATTGACAGAATCACAAAATGGTAAGGGTTGGAATGGACCTCTGGAGATTGAGTCTATCCCCCTTGCCAAAGCAGGATTACCTAGGGCACATTCAACAGGAATGCATCCAGGTGGGTTTCAAAAGTCTACAGTGAAGGAGACTCTACATCCTCTCTGGGCAGCCCATTCCAGTGCTCCATCACTCTCAAAGTAAAAATGTTTCTCCTCATGTCAAGGCAGAACTTCCTGTGTTCCATTGCCCTTCATCCTAGCACTGGGCATCAGTGAAAAGAGACTGGCCCTTTCTTCTTGACGCCCACTATTCATGTATTTATGAACATTCATCAGATCCTCTCTCAGCCTTCTCCAGCTAAACAGCCTCAGGTCTCTCAGACTTTCCTCATAAGAGAGATTCCATTTCTTTAATCATCCTTTCACCCTCTGTTGGACTCTCTCCAGCGACAAGAGTCCTTCTCCATGGAGCTGCTTTCCAACAGGTCAACCCCTAACCTGTCCTGGTGCATGGGGTTAGTCTGGCCCAGGTGCAAAATTCACATGTTCATTCACATTTCCTTTTGTTCAAGTTGGCTTTTATTCAGTGGCCAAGAGGAGATCTCAAACTGCTCAAACATTTGTTGTTTGTTTGAGGGGTTTTGGGTTTTTTTGTTTGGTTGGGGGGTTTGTTTGTGTTTTGGTTTGGCTTTTTGTTGTTGTTTTCTTATTGATTTGTGGTTTGTATTTGCTTTTATTTATTGGTAGTTGCTGCTGTTGTTGCTGTTGTGTTGGTGGCAGGTGTGGTTGTTGGTTTTGTCATGGTTGGGTTTTCATGGGTGCTGTTTGTTTTCTCTAGAGAACATCCAACTATGGGGAGAGCTTTTGGGTCAAGAGGTGGCTTAGATCCATGTTATATTAGGCACAAGGGCATGAACTTTAGGGTAACAATGATTTCATTGCACCCTGCACAGGATTTCATTTGACAGTTTGCCTAACATACTTTACCTACAAGGACAGGAAAATTATTATATTAAAAAAGCCTCTAACAGTCATCTTCAATTTACATTTTGGAGGATACTGTTATAAAGATAGTGCCTAGAGTAGCTATTTGTGAATGAAAACCTGCATTAGCCCTCAGTTCCAGAGGGTAATTGTCAAATTGCTGGTGAAATGTTTTTGCTGTCAGGGCTACTTGCATAGAATCTGTCAGTTTTCCAAAGAGCCTTTAATAACTCTCTTGTTTTTAGAGCACTTTGCTTCCAAACTGTGCTTGCCCAGACAGAATGCAAAGTAGGGACTTGCAAAGCAAAGTTGTTCTCGGAGGCATTCAGAAAGAAAAAAGGAACCTTTTGGGTTTTTGTTTTTTGGTTTTTTTTTTTGTTTTTTTTTGCAAGAAGCTGAATGGTAACTCTGAAGTAGTTTGGGCTGTTCTTTGGAACTCTAATGTATCTTTGAACTGGTTTCCATGCACTGAGAATACCAGATTAGACTTAGAAAGGAGGAAAGAGCAAAACTGATGTGAACATTGCAGCAAAGAACTGCTTAAAGTGCTTATTTATGCTCGCTGGTTGGTCTGTCTAAATTTCAGTGGTGTACTTTTGTTTCGTGTGTATGTTGCAGGGCTTCCTTCAACCTCACACCTGACCTAAATAACATTTCATGTAGGCAAGGGGCTCCTGCTTATCCGTGGTGGTAGGAAACAGCAGAGAAAAAATAATGGCACTACTTGGCTGTGAACAACAAATACAAATAACACAAGAAATCATAGAGTCATAGAATTGTTAGGGTTGGAAAGGACTTCAAGGATCATCCAGTTCCAACCCCCCTGCCATGGGCAAGGACTCCTCACATTACATCTGGTAGCCCAGAGCCACATCCAGCCTGGTCTTAAAAACCTCCAGGGATGAGGCTTCCACCACCTCCCTGGGCAACCTGTTCCAGTGTCTCACAACCCTCATGGGGAAAAACTTCTTCCTAACATCCAATCTCAGTCTACCCACTTCTAATTTTGCTCCATTCCCCCTATCCTATCATTACCTGACACCCTAAAAAGTCCCTCCCCAGCTTTCTTGTAGGCCCCCTTCTGATACTGGAAGGCCACAATAAAGTCTCCTGGGAGCCTTCTCTTCTCCAGACTGAATAAACCCAAATCACACTGTAAAAATGCACAGCAAAAGTGTGATGGAGATGGGATGTTGGTAATCAAGCACTCACTTAAGCCACTTGGACACTTGCCATTGGAGCCTGTGTGTTTGGGTACTGAGTCTGAGCTGACTCTGCCTGGAGCCAGCACAGATGCTTTGTGCCTGGAGCCTGTCTAGTCCCACACCTGGGTACTCTGACCATGAGTGGTGCTTATGTTGGCTGTGTTTGGAGCAAATGTGTTTTCCAGATCTTTATCAGGGCCCTTAGCACCATATTTTTGCTTTCAGTTAAGTGTGTTTAACCCACTCTTGAGGTTATAAAATTCTTCCTCTTCATCTTCACGACGAAATTAGTGGCTTTCCAAGAAACACTACAACACTGCATTCTACAGCATGAGTGATATCCCAGGGTTTCAGTTTTGAATAGACATGACAGTATAGAAGTAATTTTAATGATGCTGAGACCACACACCTATGAATGATGTTTTCTACAGTGTGTAGGAAAGTTAGTAAAATGGATTAAGTTGGAAAGGTACCAAGAGATTAAATGAGAGCAGTATGAATGATTGCTTTCTTTTAAATTTCTGAATTTCCCATTTTAACTGACAGACATGCTTGTTCATTAAATTTTCATTAATAATGTGTAGAACCCTTATGATTTGGGGTCTTTTTTGTTGTTGTTGGTGGTGGTTTGTTGGTTGGGATTTGGGGTTGGGGATTTGTTTGCTTGTTTTTGTCATTTTTTGATTTGGTTTGGGTTTTGTTGTTTGGTTTTTTTGGGTTTGCCTTTTTTTTTTTTTTGCAGGGCAGGACTAGTCTTATAAGATCACAAAATGAAAGGAACTATTTTAATGATAGACAGAGGACTAGGAGGAATTTGATGCAAGCATATGCACATTTCTGTAGCATGGGTGAAATGCTAAGCATAAAGTCAAGTCTTGAGTGAACATGGGATGGAGGGCATGCATCCCTGCTCCCCAGTATCTGCCACAGACAGCTGGATTTCAGCAGGGCACAGACATCCTCTGCCTGCTTACAGCCACCTTTCACCATTTTTCTTCTTCATGCTACTGGCTGACTTTCACTACAGTTTCAGAGCAGCTGCATGGTGGTTTGCACAAGGCTTGGTGGCCTATCCTCTACTGGATAAGATTTTAACATGAATAAGGCACAACTTATGTCTCATGTCTTTGAACTACAGTGAATACCCATCTGTTGTTTGAATGCTATGTGGAGCACTTAACCCCTGCCAAATCCTTCTGCCTTTGAAGTCCACGGGAGTCTTGCCATCAGTTCCAGCCGTGATAGGATTTAGCTGACAAAATTCCTGGGTTCCTTTGTCTAATAGAATTTGTATGTGGATTCTTAACAGACAATAATATCTACTTATGATTAGGGCTGGGCAAGAGAAGAGAGGATTTACAAGCAATATGTTCCACTGGTCTAGTCATGGAGAATTTGAGAGTTCACTGGGGAGGGAGGAAGTGGGATTACAACGCCAGTGAAGTTTTAATGTTAATGTCCATCTTTTCTCGTTTCCTTTTAGCAATCATTTAGTGGTGATATGCCTTGAAAAAGGAAAATTCAATTACATGAACTTGGACTTTGTAGCAACTGTTTTAAAGAAAGATCAACGATTCATATAGAGCAGCTATAGAAGAAATGTTTACCCTTGTCACGAAAGACAACTGAATGATTTCAGACAATCCTTGTATGGAGATGATTGTTGGAAATATTTAATCAGTCTTTTGGAAACATAGAGTTCTACACTTGTGGAATGTATAATCTTCTATTTTTGGATCATTTGCATGCTTGTTATGTGTAGTGCACTTTTAAGCACCTGCTTAGGTATTGCCTGCATTTAGTGTTTTCAGGATCTGTGATTACACCATATGCTGCCATGAGGAGAGAAAGGCTGTCATCACTGTGTCAGAGTAGCATGGAATAGCTGCCTGGTGCATAATTAACAGGATATATTCAGAAACATTTATTAGGTGACTGAATTCATGTTGATTATTCAGAATAAGTGCATACCCAATTACAGACTTTGCATGCATGTGAGAAGCATACACTTAAAATATCACAGGCATACAAGACACGGGGAAAATATGGAAGGATGAGCAGAAATAGTCTGTGAACCAGATCAAGTGCTCAGAACAGATTAGGAAGAGGTGTTTTGTGCAGAGTGTTTTTGTGTTTAGTGGCTCCTCCTCTTTCTTAGTGCCAGTTTGCTCCTGTCACTTGGAGCGTTGTAGTAGTTTCAGGCTGTGCCTTGAAAAATTTTTCCCACAGGTCTTGAACAGAAAGTAGTAGAATGTAAATAAATCACTATTGGATGTGAAAAGGAAAATAATGATGAGGTCTAAATAATTCCGTTGGACAGATAACAAACATAAAAGTTAGATATGGAAACTAACTTTCTCTCTCTTCTCTTCCTTTGCTCTGGCAGATACTAGCTCTGGCTTCTGCTGGCTTTGCTGACCTTGGCTGCATTGCTTTGCTGTGGCTGAGTATCTAACAAACAGCTCTCTGCCCTTTCTCTTGTCTCAGAGCCTTTGCTTCTTCAGGCTGAGCAATTCCAACTCTCTCAGCCTTAAAATATCAGTATTTTTTTTTTCATGGACGTGTCTCATAATTGATACTTTGATGGTTCATATATTTAGTAACAGTTTGTGTTCTATCTTATCAAGGATAAACTTTCAATAACCAGAAAGAGTGTTATTTATTTGACTTCAGCAGCATACAATGCAGCTGAAAATAAATCAGTAAGATATATTTGGAGATAAAGGAGAAGCAGTCAGATCTCTGTAATGAATTAACTTTAATTAAAAATCTTTTAAAAATATATATATGTATCATCAGATCAATACATGGATTTTTTTCACTTTTCTCAGAAGGAGCTGGAATTGGCTCATAGAAGCACCTAACAGACCACAAAGCTGGTCTAAGTGGTGCTTCATAAATCCCTGTTACAACAAATAGTTTTATCTTGAAGGCTAAACTTATTGTTATCCCTACTCATATACAACTGGCTTTAGTAGATTACTGCTACCAAGAAGTGGTTTTGGCAATAATATTCTATACAAATTTAGCCTTTGCAACTCACAGATCTCTCATATGCTGTAAGGAGAAACATTCTCATCTTTAAATAATTAATCAGATTCTTAAAATAGAGTTTGATATGAAACATTTAGTGGCTGCACAGGGCAACCACGACAAATTCTGTGTTCAGTCTTACATGCAGCTTTGCAGTGCTGCCTGCTGCTTCTCAGGGCTGCTGCTGCTGCTGAGTGATGGGGACTTTCCTAATGTTTCTGAGTGGAGTTATTAATAACATTCTGGAGAGAATATGTGAAAAAAGTTGTGAATGTGTGATACTCAAAGCTTTAACAGCTTATCTCCTGCATCACTTCTGATGAGCATGACAATCAATGTTGTATTTGCATACTACTCTTCAGATGGAGTAGTACTATCTTTCACTTGACTTGTTTCTTTTGCAAGTTGGAAGCCCTTTTCTGAGCAATGAATTCTTCACTGAGCTGAGCCTCAACCAAGTGTGTTCAGTAAGACTGAAGTGGTTTTGATTGTAGGGTGCACGGGGTGGGAGAGTTTATTTGTGAAGACAGGTGGCTGCCAAATCTGTCAAATCTGACCATTTCTGAGGGGAGGGTGGAAGTCTTGAAGATTTTATACACTGTAGTAACAACCATTGGTGAGCAACATATGTGAAGGCCTCTAAGATTTAAGCCTCATTTCCTGTAGAAACTATCAATATGGTGCTTGCAGCACCTGCACAATCTGACTTTAAAAAAAGGATGTCTTCCACATCTTCATGCTCTCTGCCTTTTCAACTTTTTTCTTTCTTTTCCACTTTCCCTTCCAGTCCTTTTCTACCTTTTGCCTGGGATTCTTATTCTTTTTTTCCCCACCTTTTCCTTGAAGCTGCATCGTTTTCTCCCACTGGTCTGCTTTCAAGGATGGGGCATCTGTAGGTGACACAGGTCAAGCTGGCAGATTCTACATTGAATTTCAAAGGAGCAAAGGAGCAAAGAAGCAAAGCTTTTTAATTTTTCTTGGTCTCACAAGTGGTACCTTCAAGACCAGGAACATGAAAAAGTTTCAGTTGCTTCCGTTTTAGGCTGCAGCACAGGGGGCACTGCAAAAGCAGGTTCAGCTCTGGGTTGGGTATGAATTTTTGCCCATACAACTCCTTGCAGCAATCCCTATCACCAGAACCTGAAGTTCTTCTCACCTTACCACCTTCTCTGCCCTGCTGCTGCCCTGGGGTGACGGCTACAGCAACAGTTACCCACATAGGAGGTGATGCTGACAGAAATCAAACATAGGAAGCAGGGAACTTGTGGAATAAAGAGGGGGTGCATAGAGGGGATTGGGTGTAACACAACTAGCCATCTGTCTGTTACCTCTTGTGTTATGACTTCATTAAGCCCTTCTCCAGCAGCACCAACTGCATCGGAGTGCTGCTGATTGGGGAATGCAATGTGCATCAAGTCTGCTTCACCTGATTGCACTTGAGGTTTCCTCTGCTCTTTAGAGATGGCTGCAATGGATACTTTCAAAGCTGAATGTACTAAATATGTCCTGTGCCTCATGTTATGTGTTTTGTGCTGTTAGTGTGGGTGGGTTTTGCTTTGGTGTGGGGTTTTTTTTTTGGGTTTTGTTTGTTTTTTGGAGGTTTGTTGTTGTTGTTGTTTGGGTTGGGTTGGGTGTTTTTTTTTATTGTGGGGCTGGGATTTTGGTTGTTTCAGTTGTGTCTTTGTTCCCATAAGCCAACTGATCCTATTCTGTTACCACAAATAGTGAAGTTAGTTAAGTGCTGCCTTTTGTGTGGAGAATTGTGCCAAGGTTTACTAACAGCAGTAGGGTGTTCCCTGTTGGGTGTTTTGGATACATTAGTTTAGGACTTGTACAAACACATTTAAAGTGCCAGTGGTGGTAATACGATTTCTGTCACTGACTTCTGCCAAGTTCAGGGTTTTCCATGTGGCTCTAAGAGAGATCTGTCTTTGCAGCTGTTCTTCAGTTTTGTACTTGGCTTGTATGTAACCCATGTTTAACCCAAGTGCCCTTGATATAAAGCTTTCTATATAAGCTGTCTGGTTTTCTATGTCTTAGCTTGACTGCTTACTCAGCAAGAGGGCTTATAAACAATTCTTCAGTGGGCATCAGAGACGTGTGCTTAACATAACTGCAAGAGTGGAATAAGCAACCTGCTGCTAAAAGTTCAAACACAGCTAACCCACCATATGTGTGACCTAAAAAAATTCAGACATATGGGTATTCTTCTATCCCCCAGTTTCTTAGCTTTTTCAAGGCTGCTGCAATTGTAAGTAGTCCAGTAACACTATCTGCTTGATCACTGTGTGGGATCTCTGATGGCATTTTGCAGTTAGGGCTGCTGCATTCCATAGCGTGCCTCGAAGTGAAATGAAAAGAATGCCACAAGCTTTTCAGCTGTGACATGACACCTTAGAAGTGGTATGCCTTGAGGAAAAACAGAGGAGTGTGACAACCTTTCAGCAGCCCAGGAAAGATACTGCATACCAGCAATATCACAGTCTCACAGTATATCAGAGGCTGGAAGGGACCTCAAGAGATCATCAGGTCCAATCCCCCTGCCAGAGCAGGATCACTTAGGGGAGTCTGCACAGGAAGGCATCCAGGTGGGGTTGGAAAGTCTCCAGAGAAGGAGACTCCACAACCCTCCTTGTTCCAGTGCTCTGTCACCCTCACTGGAAAGAAGTTTCTCCTCCTGTTGAGCTGAAATCTTCTATGTTCAAGTTTGAACCCATTGTTCCTTGTCTTATCACTGGGAACCACCCAAAGAGCCTGGCCCCCTCCACTTGACACCCACCCCTCAGATATTGATAGACATTGATCAGATCCCCTCTCAGTCACCTCTTCTCCAGACTAAACAGCCCCAGGGCTCTCAGTCTCCCTTCACAGGGGAGATGCTCAAGTCCCCTAAGCATCCTTGTGAATCTCCCTTGGATTCTCTCCAGCAGGTCTCTGTCTCTCTTGAACTGGGGAGCCCAAAACTGGACACAGGATTGCAGGTGTGGTCTCAGCAGGGCAGAGTAGAGAGGTAGAAGAACTTCTCTAGACCTGTTGGACACAGGGTCCATTTGTTTTAAGAAAACTTGTGTAGGTTTTAAGAAAACTAGTCCCCAAATTAAGGAATGAATGAAGATTAAGGAGGAAATATGTACTTGACTTATAAGTGCTAGATGGTGTTTCTTTGCATTTCAATTGTGTGTGTTCTCTGACCTCATGACTATCAGATAATTTGCTTTTTACATTCTCTTTATGGATATTTTGGGTTCTTTCAAACTATTCACCCCTAGAAGGTGATTTTATAGCAAGTAAAGAACGTAGGCAAACAGTATTGCACAAAATGCCTACCTATAAAATGTGTGCTAAGGGTACCAGTTTCATTGATAGTGGTGGTGAATGGTGCCACATCCAGTTGGTGGCCAGTCACTAGTGGGATCAGTGCTGGGCCCAATCCTGTTCAATATCTTTATTGATTATCTGGACGAGGGAATTGAGTCCATCATCAGTAAGTTTGCAGATGACAGCAAGTTAGGAGCAGGTGTTGATCTGTTGGAGGGTAGGAGGGCTCTGCAGACGGACCTGGACAGGCTGGATGGGTGGGCAGAGGCCAATGGGATGAGATTTAATAAGGCTAAGTGCAGGGTCCTACACTTTGGCCACAACAACCCCAAGCAGCACTACAGGCTGGGGACAGAGTGGCTGGAGAGCAGCCAGACAGAAAGGGACCTGGGGGTGCTGGGTGATAGTAGCTGAACATGAGCCAGCAGTGTGCCCAGGTGGCCAGGAGAGCCAATGGCATCCTGGTCTGGATCAGGAATAGTGTGGCCAGCAGGACAAGGGAGGTTATTCTTGCCCTGTACTCAGCACTGGTCAGGCCACACCTTGAGTCCTGTGTCCAGTTCTGGGCTCCTAAATTCAAGAGAGATGTTGAGGTACTGGAAGGTGTCCAGAAAAGGGCAGCGAAGCTGGGGAGGGGTCTGGAACACAAACCCTGTGAGGAGAGGCTGAGGGAGCTGGGGGTGTTTAGCCTGGAGAACAGGAGGCTCAGTGCAAGGAATGGTAAGACCATTACTTTTCCTTCTCAGATTTGGACCTGAGGAGTGCAGCAAAGCAGGTACAAGTGTACCTACAGCACTCCTGTGTGGGTATCACTGCCTTTCATAGATAAATCACCTGTTATTCAGGCCCTCTGGTTATCTAGCTCATCAGTATCAAACCCAATCAAGTCCTATCTAAACACAACCATACATGCATTACAAATTAAAACTTGTAAGACACCAGCATCCAGTTCTCTGCTCATTTACACCAATAATCATAGGGATGTAATGATGACAGGGTGTGCCTATCAGTTCCCCATCCAGTCCTCTGCAATCACAGGCAATTGTGCCAGTGCTGTGAGTCCCATAGCACCTATTATATATGGGCAACACATAAAGAGCCATAAAAGGGTGTGTGAGGGGGGTTGTATTGGTTTTTTTTTGTTGTGGTTGTTGTTTTTTGGTTGGTTGGTTGGGGTTTTTTGTTTTTAAACATATGTATTTTACAGTAAAAATAAACCCCCACAGCTGTGATAGTTTCCTTCCTACAGCACAGTCCTTGCCCAGAGAGGCTGGGAAGAACATGAATTGTCCACTCTCGGGTCCTGCTTTGGGACAAGACTTGGTTACAGCAAAACCTATTGGTTTGGGCCCTGTGCATACTTTGTACCACGTGGCACTGACACTGTTACCATATTAAAATAATGCTGGCACATGTTTAATTGAGGGGTGGGTGTCAAGTGGAGGGGGCCAGGCTCTTTTGGGTGGTTCACAGTGATAAGACAAGGACAATGGGTTCAAACTAGAACATAGAAGATTTCAGCTCAACAGGAGGAGAAACTTCTTTACAGTGAGGGTGACAGAGCCCTGGAACAGGCTGCCCAGGGGGGTTGTGGAGTCTCCTTCTCTGGAGACTTTCCAAACCCACCTGGCTGCATTCCTGTGCAGACTACCCTAAGTGATCCTGCTCTGGCAGGGGGGTTGGACCTGATGATCTCTGGAGGTCCCTTCCAGCCTCTGATATACTGTGATGCACCTGTTACCTCTGAGCCAGGTAACACTAGCTGTGGTCTAGCACACTTCTCTAAATTGATGAAATTCCTTTCTGTGTTGAAGGGGAGTGCTTTTCTGTTCTCTAATCTATGCTCTTGTTCTGAAACATGAAGTTGCACAGGAGTCTTTGACATGAATTAATCTTCTGTGGTCTTCTCTCAAGTGAAACTAACTTCCATGCTAATCTGTTCTGTGTGGCTGTCAAGCAATTTGAAAGACTTATTGATCCTTGCCACAACAGAGAAGTGACACTTGAGCAACAGCAAACTGCTTTTGAATGTTTTCTGGTGTATTGCTGGTTTTAATGCTATTCAGGTTAGCACTTGGCCAGATTTATTGTTTTGTCTCACTTGTTGTTGCTCTGTTCTGTGTTTATTGTTTACAATCTAATTTACGCAGCGGCTTAGAAACAGACCTCCATTTTTATTTTTCAAGTGGGTTGCTGTGTGCTGTGGTTTTTCTGAACACAGAAGCAAATAAGCTCTAGCATTGCTGTCTGTTCCAGTGCTGAAAGAGGAAGAATTGCTGGACTTTGTATTAAACATGAAGCCAAGACTGAGAAAAAATGTGGGACGTCTAGGTGCTCTAATATGACTGGGCATATGGGAGTGGGAAAAGCACATGTGAATATCCATCTTTTTGAGTGTATAGTGATGAAACACATAAGGCTGCACTAGATTTTTGTGGTAGTTTCAGGCTGTGCCTGGAAAATTTTCCACAGATCTAGGCCCCTCAGTTTAAGAGAGATGTTAAGATGCTGGAATGTGTCCAGAGAAGGGCAATGAAGCTGGGAAGGGGTCTGGAGCACAGCCCTGTGAGGAGAGGCTGAGGGAGCTGGGGGTGTTCAGCCTGGAGAAGAGGAGGCTCAGGGGAGACCTCATTGCTGTCTACAACTACCTGAAGGGAGGTTGTAACCAGGCAGGGGTTGGTCTCTTCTCCCAGGCAACCAGTGACAGAATGAGTCGACACAGTCTCAAGCTGCTCCAGGGGAGGTTTAGGCTGAATGTTAGGAAGAAATTCTTCCCAGAAGGAGAGATTGCCCATTGGAATGTGCTGCCGAGGGAGGTGGTGGAGTCACCATCCCTGGAAGTGTTTAAAATAAGCCTGGATGAGGCACTTAGTGCCATGGTTTAGTTGATTAGATGGTGTTGGGTGATAGGTTGGACTTGATGATCTTGAAGGTTTTTTCCAACCTGGTTAATTCTGTGATTCTGTGATTTCGTGCTTACACCCGGCTGGATGATGAACAAGAAAGCAGGAGAATGTAAATAAATCATCATTGGAGGTAAAAAGGAAAATACTGAGAAATTCTAATTAATCCCATTGAACAGATTAACAAACATGAGCCAGTAATGTAAACTAACTTTCTCTTTTCCTCTGCTCTGGCTGGTGCTTCTGCTGCATTGCTTTGTTGTGGCTGAGTATCTAACAAGCCTCTGCTCTTTTCTCTCCTCTATCATGTACAGGGGGGTTGGGAGCAGGGAGTGGGGAGGCTATTATCCCCCTGCTGTGCCCAGGGAAGTGCTTGTGCTGTTTATAAATTGTAAATACTTGTTCATATACTATATATATAATCGTATATTTTGTACATATTCATTGCATTTCATTTTAGATTGTAGTTTTGCTTGTAAATGCAGCTTCATTTGCTTCCACCTGAGCTAGTCTGGCAATTTTATGTTGGGGGGGAATTTTCAGCCCACCACGTCTGTGGCCATGAATAAACTGAAAGGAAGATTTGTGATGTCTGTGACCAAGAGGCACCTTATGGCAGTTTAGCAAAGCAGAACCTTTCAGACTTTATACCACACTAGCTGGTCAGAGATGAGACCTATTCAGAAGTGGTTTTATTGAACTGCATTGGAAAAGGCAGGAGAGATTTAGGAAGGCCTGATGGCAAAGGTGTGTATGGAAGCGACAGCATGAGTGCATATGAGAGAGGGAACAATGGGGCAGTCATGATACTTACATGTTAGTGTCAATCCTTACCAAAAATCCCAACATGCTAACATTTTTGGAAAGTGAATTACTGATTTATTTTTTCTAAGAAAGAAAATTAACAGAAATGCATCATGAAGAAAGAGGATGCACTTTGAAAACACTGCTGTTGGAGGCACTCAAAACTTTATTATAATATGACCAATATGCTGAAGGGATTTTTTTGAGAACCTTGTAAGTTCCTTAATACTTCAAGCCAAAATATTATGCTCTTGGGTGGAATTATTTGCTCAAGATGACATCTGGGGCGGGGGTGGGAGGGTGGTCTTGAAATCACAAACAGATAGCTAGATGGAGGTAGTGCCTACCCTCAAAAACCTGTGAGAAGCTTAAAATTCTTTTTTTTTTTTTTTTTTTTTTAAGGAAAAAAGGGCTTTGAAAAAATAATATTTGAAAAGCCATTTGCAAAGAAGCCCATCTCAGGATAGCAGTCACACAAGCCAAGTGTTTGATGTAGCTATTTTTATACAGCATGCAGTAAAGATACTGAGTCATATTCTTATTAGCCAATGTACTCTCCCTCCAGACCTGCAAGAAATATGTCTTTTGTTTTATGCCTGGGGCTGGGAACAGTCTCACAGATGCAATTTGGCAGACAGGAGATGAGTGAGACTCTCAGCATCTTCTCCAATGACCACTCAGAAATGCTGTCTGCTGTCTCCTCTGGCCCCAAAGCAAAGGAAAGAGGCAGGACTGGGAGCCCCTATAAATAGCAGCAATTTAACAACAGCTTTTTTCCTAGGAAATGGATGGTAAGGGAAAAGAGTAAGGAAGAGAAAGGGCACAAGATCTGCTGCATGGCAGAGGAGCATAGATTAGAGGGACCAGAAACAGACTGAGACAAAGTCCTTAAGATCAATGCTCTGTCAAAATAAAAATATGGAGGAAGAGATGGTCTATCCCTCTTGCCTTTGTGTGTGTGTGTGTCTTTGTCAAGATATGACCAAAAAGAGGGACAACACAGATACATAGTTTCTGGATTGTAACAAAGCAGATTGCTTAATCTTCTAATGAAGATACAATACAGGGCTGTTATTTCCCTTTCCATTGCATTAGAAACTCTGGGGAAAAAAAAAAAAAGAAAAACCCTAGGGGATTGCTTGTGTTAAAGGCAAAATATCCTGTAGCAAAGTGTAACAGACTGGCAGGGAATGAGTACTTCAAGTACTAGTTAATTTATTGTGACATTGGGAAAGGCTGTGGACGTTGTCTACCTAGATTTTAGGAAACCCTTTGACACTGCTTGCCATGGCATTCTCCAGAGAAACTAGCTGTCTACAGCTTTGACAGCTGTACTCTTTGTTGGGTAAAAATGGCTGAAGAGCTGAGCTCAAAGAGTAGTAGTGAATGGAGTTAAATCCAGTTGGTAGACAGCCACAAGCAGAGTTCCCCAGGACTCAGTTTTGGGGTTAATCCTGCTTAATATCTGTATTGAAGATGTGGACACAGGGATTGAGTGCACCCTTAGTAAATTTGCAGGTGACTCTAAGTTTGGAGGGAGTGTTGATCTGCTTGAGGTTAGGAAGGCTCTGCAGAGGAATCTGGACAGGCTGGATTGATGGGCTAAGGCCAGTGATGTGAGATTCAACAAGGCCAGGTATCGGGTCTAGTACTTGTGTCAAACCAAACCCATTCAACAAGCTTGGGGAAATGTGGCTGGAAAGGTGCTTGGTGGAGAAGGACCTAGGAGTGTTGGTCAAGAGTCTGTTTGAATGTGAGTCAGCGGTGTGCCCAGGGAGCCAAGAAGGCCAGTAGCATCCTGGACTGTATCAGAAATAATGTGACCAGCAGGACAAAGGAAGTGATCATCCCTCTATACAAATCACTGCTGGGGCCACCTCTCAAATACTGGGTTCAGTTTTGGGCCACTTGCAACAGGAAGGACATTTTGCTGCTGGAGCTTGAAGAAGGGCAATGAAGTTGGTGAAGGGTCTATAGCACAGCTGTTATGAAGATTGGCAAGTGAAACTGGGATTGTTTAACCTGGAGAAAAGGAGGCTGGGGGAAGACCTTCCTGCTCTCTACAGCTACCTGAAAGGAGGTTGTAGCAAGGTGAAGACTGGTTTCTTCTCCCAAGTAACAAGCAATAGGGCAAGAAGAAATTGGCATCAAGTCATGCCAAGGGTGGTTTACATTTGATATTAGTGAAAATTTCTTCACTGAAAGAGTGGGTAAGTGCTGGAACAGGCTGCCCAGGTAAATGGTTGGGTCACCAGTCCTTGAGGGTTTTTTAAACATATATAGATGTAGTGCTTAGGGACATGGTTTAGTGGTGACCTGGTGATGTTAGGTTCACAGTTGGACTGAATGATCTTAAATATCTTTTCTAGACTAAATGATTCTGTGATCAATTTGCAGAGATTAGCTTTTTGAGAGTCTTTTCCCCCCTCCCTTTAATCAGCACCTCAACCACTCAGGGCTTCAAGAGGAACAATGTGCAAAAGCATCAGCTTCTGGAACAAAAAAACACCACCAAAGCCAAAACAACTTAATCTTGGCAGGTTATTAGAACTATCTTGCATCTAGTTTAAATTCATGGGTGCAGGAATCCCTATGGTACATTGTAAGTGAGCTCTAACTTGGAGTTGAGGAAGCACATCCCCTTTTTCCTAAAGCTAAAGCAATCCTCCTCTGCTGCCTTCTTGAATCTTTTCTACTGGTTCCTGTTATCAAAGGCTCTGCTCCTGGCTCTGCTCTCCTGAGCAGCACTGCCCACAAAATATTGCTTCCTGTCTCTGCAGGAATCTCCTACTCCTGCTGCAAGATCTAAAGCTTGTTTGGCATTGTTCAAACCAGCTTTAAAAATAATGGCTTATAATTGGGCTCAAATGTGTTTTCTGCAAATTATTTCTATATAATTCTACTATTTAAATATAGAACCCCCAAAACTGCAAAGGTTCTCTTAAGGGATACTCAAGTCTAAAGCCTCTAATGATGCCTGACCATTTATTCAATTCTTTAGGTAAGGAAACTAACCCAGGAGCATCTTGGTGTATGGAGGATCATAAACCTCTCTTCTCTTGGAAAATAAATTGGTATAAGCTAAGTGTTGGGTTGAAAATTATTTCTTACATGTCCACCAAAATGTCTGAGAGATGAGAAGGTTTTGAATATCTTTATACAGGTAAGAAATATATGAATTTGGCTTACAAATTAAAAGTCTTAAGTCACCCATGTCAGTAATAAAGTGGAAAAGAGAAAATCTGAACATGTAGAACTGTAGTGTGTGAGAGGTGACCATCACAGGACTGGGGTAACTTTCTGCCAAATTCCGTACTCAGCTTTCCTGCATCCATCATGACATATCCTCAGGAGGGTAGCACACCTGTCACATGCCAGGGCCAGAAGGAAGCCTCCTCTCTGTCTGATGTCCTGTTACTGATGGGGAGCCAGTACAGCATGTTCCTTGGTTACTTCCAGGAGCATGGGGTCTGGCCATAGCTGAGGGAGTTCCTGCCTGGTGACATCAGGTGGCTGGAGCTGTGCCAAAAGAGCCAAGGCGGTGAAAGGCTCTCTGACTCCCATAACCTGAATAAAGAATTCCCTTTACGATACTTACAATTCAAATACTGTTTTCAGTCTGCTAAGAAGGATCCTGCAGGCACCAAGCACAGAGAAGGTGCTTAACAAGTAATAAAGAATGGCAATAACAACTGATTAGGTCTGGGCAGGTAAGAAGAGGGGGAATACTTTGTGAATATTTAAATCCTTAAATGTATTGCAAGCAAGTCCCTCCATGCAATATTGTTAATTACCTAGACAGCAGAAGCTGTGCAATTGCCTTCACTCATGGGCTTCTATTTAATAAGCCTATTGTAAGGTATTGCTATTAAAGCTCTTCTAACAGTTTGTGCAGATTTCCAGCTTTTTCTCCCAGGGCAGCATTCAAACCAGGCTATAAAATTCATGGGTGAAGCCAGTTTCCCCCCTATTAAAGTCAACAGATGAAAATACCCAGTGGCAGAGCTGATAGGGGAATACTCTGGGCAGAGTGATGGAATTGTCAGACAGCACCAGAGAACTGCAGCTGTGCTGCCCAGTGTGGCATGGCATAGACAACTAATTGCCAAAACTCCTGGGGAGGTATCACAGATTCAGCAGAAACATTTGCACATCTACACTATTAAAAATGCTTTTATTGGAAAGGACTTAATCTTATTTGTTGCTCATCTGTAGTTAAGCAAATTCCTGCTCTGTGGTACCAGCCCTGTACCTAGCAGCACTGTTATGGGAAGGAATTTGCTCCATTTCATGTCAGAAAACTGAAAGTAAAGTTTATCCTGATGAAGCTCCTTCTCAGATTGGTTTGCCTTGTTCTATTGATTTGGGTTTCTTAGATGTATCTGCAATGCAACACCTACTCAGGAGATTTTGCTGGCAGACAGCTCTTGTGTGTGTGGTGGTGACAGTCACAAAAAATAAGTAATGAGGTGAAACACTTGAGAATGATTCTGTGAGTGTGATACTGCTCAGGAAGTAATTCTTTACAGACAGGGTAGTGCTCTTTAGGACATTATTCCTTGGTTAGTTATGATCATATATTTAATTTCTGACATTCTTTTATTCCAGGTTAGAATTAGAAACTATACTAAACTGGTGAAATAAAAGAAACTTTGCAGTATTTTCAGCCAGAACAATAAACATTAAATTCTGAGAGATGTTTCTCCTGCCCTACTAATTTGTTTAGAATACTTACAGGTTCTACAAAATATTTATGGACGTGAAATGTCTGCAACACAATTAGCAACAATCAGGTGAGGCATTTTACCATGTTAAAGCTGTGTGTGTGTAGTACCTGAAGATACTACCTGTGCAAAATAAGGTCGGTGCAGATGTGATGACAAGAGTCAACCTGCACACCTGAAAAAGAAAACTCTTCCTCAATCACTTCATTATTTCAGAGAGTAGCAAAGGCAAAAGGTCTTTCATTGATTTAGGTGCATGAAATTAGACATGAGTCAAACACTCTGCAGATTTGAGAAAGGGAGGGATGACTAACAGCTATTACTGCCATATCTTTGGTCATTGATTAAACTTGTTTCCATTGCAATTTTTGCTATTTTTAAAAAATAGAGTTACGGTAGGTATGCCTTTTTTTCTTAGATGTTTTTCATAGAATCATAGAATCAGTCAGGGCTGGAAGGGACCACAAGGATCATCTAGTTCCACCTCCCCTGCCATGGCCAGGGACACCTCACACTACATCAGGCTGGCCAGAGCCTCATCCAGCCTGGCCTTAAACACCTCCAGGGATGGGGCCTCAACCACCTCCCTGTGCAACCCATTCCAGGATCTCACCACTCTCATGGGGAAGAACTTCTTCCTCACATCCAGTCTGAATCTCCCCACTTCCAGCTTTATTCCATTCCCGCCAGTCCTATCACTACCTGATAGTCTAAACAGTCCCTCCCCAGCTTTCTTGTAGCCCCCTTCAGATACTGGAAGGCCAAAAGAAGGTCACCTTGGAGCCTTCTTTTCTCCAGACTGAACAGCCCCAACTCTTTCAGTCTGTCCTCATAGGAGAGGTGCTCCAGCCCTCTGATCATCCTGGTGGCCCTACTTTAATTACTTATACCAAGAAGTCATACATTGGATAGTACAGGTTCTGTAAGAGACAATAAAGATTTGGCAGAGAGGAAACATTTATCAGGGAGACATTGTGCCAAAATTAGCAATTCTAAAATCAGGGAGTGGGGGAAGACGTTCACAAATCTTGTATGGCAGGGTTTGAAGTATAGGGGTTGTTTACTGGCAGTATTGAACAGATGAATGTTCAGCTTATGTGCCTAATAAAGTCCCTGGCATCCTGATGCTGATGCACAGAAATATAGAATGCTTTGCTTCTTAACAGAAAAATAAAATCTAGCATTAATGTAGGTTTTTAGGACATCTCTCTTGGTACATAACAGATGTTCTGATTTCAGAGAAACGCTGAAATACTTTTGGTTGTGCATCCTTGCTAAAAGCAAATAAATACACAAAGAAATTTGGCATATTCCTGGCAGTGAAGTGTATGAAAATGTTTAGTACCACAGTCTTCCTTTTAACAGTGGAAAACTGTCCTTCAAGCCAAGCCATTCAGTGGAGGAATGATGCTCACATTGGCTTCTTGGATATTGTTCTTTGCAAGCTTATTTGCAGCAGGGAAAAAAGAAAGGAAGTGAAGGGAGGGAGGGAGGAAGGAAGGGAGGGAGGAAGGGAGGGAGGGAGGAAGGAAGGAAAAGGAAGGGAGGGAGGAAGAAGGAAGGGGGGAGGGAGGGAGGAAGGAAAAGAAAGGAAGGGAGGGAGGAAGGAAGGGGGAAGGGAGGGAGAGAGGGAGGAAGGAAGGGAGGGAGGAAGGGAAGAAGGAAGGAAGGAAAGAAAGAAAGAAGGGAGGAATGAAAGAAAGAAAGAAAGAAGGGAGGAAGGAAGGAAGAAGGAAGGATACTGAGATACACATGGAAAAGTGACACTTGTGTCTCATAGGATGTCATGATTCTGATTAAAAGATGCTGCTCAAGCAACTCTATATGAAACAGGGCTTTGATATTTGAATAATTTTGGAAACTAGCTTTTAGCTTATGCCTCTGAGTACCTACATAAAGAGGTTGTACTGGAAAACAAGTTTTGTATTACCAGGAAAAGCAACATCCAGTGTCTGGAAGTTGAGGTTGAGGACCTTCCAGACTGGGAGTGCACCACAATTTGACAACAGTGAGGGTAGGCTGAAGTATGTGGGTAACTTGGCACTGTTAGACCTTCAGCTGTGTATCAGATGCCTTTGTCAAAGGTAATTTTTGTTGAAGCCTGTCTTTTCATGAGAAGGATACTCTTCTAAGTGTATTAAGACTGAATACAAGAATGGGGAAATTAAATTCTCTGAAGTGACATTAAGAAAGGCTGACTAGATAATGGCAGTGATACAGTAAATTTTTAGTTCTATCGAAGGAGATGTTGGTACTGAGTTTTTTGTTTTACAACTTTATAGTAGTTCAGCATACTACAGGGTTGTGTGCATATTAGCTTATGTATTCTATTTCTTATTTGCACTTCTATATGCAAGTTGGAGGCATGGAACACAATGTCATTGGTCCTGTTAATATCTTCACTTTTTTGATGCTAATTGCTGTCTAATGAATGCTTTGGTGGAGATTCTAGGTTTCCCCTCAGACCTAAAGATGCCAGTTTCCTGCCAATGTTTATAGCAATACCAGAACTCAAATTTCCTCAACAGAGAGCAGAGAGAAGTGCCAATGGGCTTCTGTATCACAGTCTCACAGCATATCAGAGGCTGGAAGGGACCTCAAGAGATCATCAGGTCCAACCCCCCTGCCAGAGCAGGATCACTTAGGGGAGTCTGCACAGGAATGCATCCAGGTGGGGTTGGAAAGTCTCCAGAGAAGGAGACTCCACAACCCCCCTGGGCAGCCTGTTCCAGTGCTCTGTCACCCTCACTGGAAAGAAGTTTCTCCTCCTGTTGAGCTGAAATCTTCTATGTACTTTTGCTATGGCTCAGTGTAGAACACCACTCATGAGAAAAGTTTTTTTGTATTATTCCAAGGCAAAGGTATCCACTCCAGATACTGAAACCTCCTATACTTTTTTGAATATGATTTGAGACAATAGGTGTTTTCACTTCAAGTCAGCCATGCAAGGTTCATCTCTTGAGGTAAGAGGCCAAATTTTAGGCAGTGTGGTAGGGAAAAAGATTAGAAGACCTTGTTTTCTCTTGGTTCTAACAAATATCCTCTTTTGTCTGCTTTTGAGAAAGGAAATGGGCTACATCTGCTATGCTGGGTAAAGGTAGAGTCTTTGGTTGTAAGGATTTGTTGAGTTTGCTTTTGGTTCCCCCCCCCACCCCCACCCCCTCCCCAATTCAGTTCACATGGGCTTCTTGCTTTGGAGCTCAGGTGACAAGAGCTGGGTCAGGGTAAGGTAATTTCTGTAAACCTGCTTACTTCTTATAAAGCCTTGTATGTGTTCTTCAAGTACCTGTTTAACTAAAAAAGCTGAAAGGGATAAAAATTATTGTGGTGCTGTGTGGACACTTATGCAATCTGAAAGCCTGTTTCTGTACTCTCACCTACCTGAGTATATATATATATATATATATTTATTTAAAGCAAGCATAACCACCCAATAAACTCCCCTACCAATAACAACGAAAAGCTACAAACCACCATAAACCATAGTACCCTGATGCATGGGCAGAGGCCAATGGGATGAGATTTAACAAGGCTAAGTGCAGGGTTCTACACTTTGGCCACAACAACCCCAAGCAGTGCTACAGGCTGGGGACAGAGTGGCTGGAGAGCAGCCAGGCAGAAAGGGACCTGGGAGTGTTGGGTGATAGTAGCTGAACATGAGCCAGCAGTGTGCCCAGGTGGCCAGGAGAGCCAATGGCATCCTGGTCTGTATCAGGAATAGTGTGGCCAGCAGGACAAGGGAGGTTATTCTTCCCCTGTACTCAGCACTGGTCAGGCCACACCTTGAGTCCTGTGTCCAGTTCTGGGCTCCTCAATTCAAGAGAGATGTTGAGGGACTGGAACATGTCCAGAGAAGGGCAACAAAGCTGGGGAGGGGTCTGGAACACAAACCCTGTGAGGAGAGGCTGAGGGAGCTGGGGGTGTTTAGCCTGGAGAAGAGGAGGCTCAGGGGAGACCTCATTGCTCTCTACAACTACCTGAAGGGAGGTTGTAGCCAGGTGGGGGTTGGTCTCTTCTCCCAGGCAACCAGCAGCAGAAGGAGAGGACACAGTCTCAAGCTGTGCCAGGGGAGGTCTAGGCTGGATGTTAGGAGGAAGTTCTTCAGAGAGAGAGAGATTGGCCATTGGAATGTGCTGCCCAGGGAGGTGGTGGAGTCTCCATCCCTGGAGATGTTCAAGAAGAGACTGGATGAGGCACTTAGTGCCATGGTCTGGTTGATTGGATAGGGCTGGGTGATAGGTTGGACTGGATGATCTTGGAGGTGTCTTCCAACCTGCTTGATTCTATGATTCTAAAATGCAATCATTTTATATGTGTGAAATATGTGTGAAATAATTCCGTAATTTATGTCAATACTTGTACAATAACTGCATAGATTAAATACAAAGTAAATTTCATTTCAGGTTTCCTGTTGCCTCAGATTTGGTCTAGAATGTATGCTTTCAGTCAAACATGACTAAGCAGCACTGAAAATGTAGGAGTGTGGTAGTTTTAAGATATGCCTTTAAAAATTTTTCACAGATCTTGAACAGAAAGTGGTAAAATGTAAATAAACCACTATTTTCCTGTCAAAAGGAAAATAATGATAACTTCTAAACAGTCCATTGTAAAAATGATGGACTTAGAATCATAGAATTGTTAGGGTTGGAAGGGACCTCAAGGATCATCTAGTTCCAACCGCCCTGCCATGGGCAGGGAGGACTTAAACTAGTTGTACAAAACAATCTCCCTCTTTTCACTTCTTCGGCTCTGGCTGATGGTTCTCCTGGCTTTACTGACCTTGTCTGCATTCCTTGTGTTGTAACTGGTATTAACAACAACTTCTCTGCTCTTTCTCTTGTCCCTTTTATGTCCAAGGTGGGGTATGGAGAGGAGCAGCATGGGGAGAAGCTGTTGCAGCTCCCTTGGTTTTTGGCCAGGGGAGGTTCTTGTGCTGTTTATAAATTGCAAATATTGTAAATGTATGTAAATGTTGTATATTTTGTACACATTCGTTGGATTCCATCATAGATTGTAGGTTTGCTTGTAAATACAGCTTCATTTGCTTCCAACCTGAGCTAGTCTGGCAAATTTAATGCCGGGGGGAATTTTCAACCCACTATACAGAGCAAAGCTTAATTCATGTTGTAAGGCATTAACTAAATATGTTGGGACACCTTGAAAAAAATATATGACAAAGCAATAGCAATCTCATATGTAAACGGATAATTAAGTCTGTATTTCCCTCAGGTATGTACCTTGAATGCTGTTGAAAGTGTTTATTGTCGTTACATAATGAGGTTTCAACAGGTTTGGGAGTTTTCTTGCACTTGAGGCACTATGCGGCATGAAATTAGTTGTTGGCAATGTCAAAACAGTACAGCTTGAATTTCTAGGTGCTTCTGAGCAGACTGGCTCATCTCTGGCCTTTTGCTATATTAAGTTAAGCTTAAAGTTTTTGATCAAAGGTGAAGATTCTCATAGGGAAGCTGAAAGAAGCAGTTATGGATCTCAAGAGAAATCAATTTGTTGTATCAGACAACTAAATAACTAAAAAATCTTCACTGGTGGCAAGAGCAAGAGATTACTGTTAGAGCTTTTACTGAACATTCACATTCAGTTTACTGAGCATTCAGATTGTACACATGTGCTTGAGCAAGATCATTTAGCTGCAAGGAGAGTTTTCATAGAATCAACAAGGTTGGAAAAGACCTCAGACATCATCAAGTCCAACTTAGCACCCAGCACCTCATGGCTAACTAAACCATGGCTTCAAGTGCCACGTCCAATACTTTTGTGAACACCTGCAGGGGTGGTGACTCCACCACCTCCCTGGGCAGCACATTCCAAAGGCCAATTACTCTTTCTGTGAAGAACTTTCTCCTCACCTCCAGCCTAAACTTTGCCTGGTACAGCTTGAGACTGTGTCCTCTTGCTCTGGTGCTGGTTGCCTGGGAGAAGAGACCAATCCCCTCCTGGCTACAACCTCCCTTCAGGTAGTTGTAGACAGCAATGAGGTCTCCCCCGAGCCTCCTCTTCTCCAGGCTAAACACCCTCAGCTCCCTCAGCCTCTCCTCATAGGGCTTGTACTTGAGACCTCTCACCAACCTCACTGCCCTTCTCTGGACACTTTGCGTCTGGAGTAAGAGAAAGGGAAGGTTCAGATGCTGAATTTGTAGAAAAGGTAGAAGGAATTGTTATTGATCTTAGTTTTTACCATTTACCATCTTGCTCTTAATGCCTGAGAGCTGGGTCTTGTTTCATGAGAGATGCAAAACTGCTTTAAAATAGTGGAATTTAGGTGGAAAAGAAAAAATATCTTTGGCTTAGAAGACATAGAGACTTACTTGTCTCCATAGGGTTTGGGGTTATTTTATTTGTCTCTTCAGTATAGCATGCATCTGATATTGTAAAACTTCATGCCTTGAAACCAAGTCCAAAACTTTAGGCCAGTTTCAAAATCTTTAATTTTGCATCTGGCAGACTTCACATAAACACCACAGAGGCAACAAAGCTCTTTTGAAAAACTGAAAAAGGAAATGTTAATCTTTAAGTTTGCTTTCTTCTGTTTCCAGATAGAATATTTTTTTTTAATTGCATATGCATTTAGGAAAACAAAAAAAAAAAATCTAAAGCCCACTTAAACAGCATGGAATTAACCTAAACACCTTTGTTTTCATAAGGCTATTTTTTGCTATGTAACAAACACAACTATAAATATCATGCAACATGAAAAAGAAATGTAATTGCAGTGGGAAAGTAATTTGCAATTTTTTGTAATGATTTCTTTCAGATATTAGTTAATATGGATATTAGTTAATCTACTTTAAGTGCCAGGATTATTTTAACTTTTTCTTTTTTTCCTTTTTTTTTTTTTTTAATTTAAGGTCAATGAAAATGTAAAAACGTTTGAGATGCTTGTCTTCTGCAAGTAATACTTGCCAATGTCTTTGACAGGGTCAATTGGAAATATGCAAATATGAGGAGGCAGCTCTGCCAAAATGAATGGACAGATCTTTCTAGCTGAGGACTTGCTCTGGTATTTAGGTTAATTCTGTAAGCCTGCACAAAAATATGCTGATTTTTACACCTCAAAATAAACCCTCTTGCAGATGCCCTGCAGGCTCATTAACAGCTTAAAAACAATTCTGAGAGCTGATGTTGTTAGCAGCAGGAAGCCTGCTTTGATTGACTGGTAGCATGAAATCAAGAGCACTTCACTGCATCCCTGAATTACATCAGTAACTCCAAAAAACTAAATCATGCCATCTTCTTTCTGGTCTCTCCTTTGAGTTGTGCCCATGCACATGCATTTTTCTGGGCTGGTTAGTATTGCCATCCATTTGTCTTCATGGGAACTGATTTGATTAGTTAAATTTAGTATAGTAATGGTGCAGACTTTGCTTGCCTTTGCCTTGTGCTTTTTATTTGCTGCCTACCCTGAAACGTGAAGGTGAGATTTTCATATAATCAAGAGTGAAGAAGGACTGAAGAATAAACAAGTTTCGGATTTTATTTCTTTTAAATGATCTTCTGAGCCCTTCTTAGCATTCAGGTTTATTAAACTGAGGGTAGGATGATTCAGTGAACATGATGCAACAGGCTGACCTAAATTCGGCGTTCATTCCTTATTGCTAGCGGTGTTATTTTGAAACTTAATTCTTATGCTCTCAGTTGCCTTGTTTGTAAAGTGTGGATCTCAAGGCTTCCTTGTCTGAAGCCATTTTAGGGAAAACTGTTTTATTTTTGTAATGTTTTGATGACAACCTTGGGTTTGCAATTGAAACTGTAACAAGCATTTTAAGGAGAAATGTATTTGACAGACTATGAAGAATAAATCAGTCAATCGTGTAGGTTCGTGGATTGGTTTAGGTTGGAATGGACTTTAAAGACCATCTAGTTCCACCTCCTCTGCCATGGGCAGGGACACCTTCCACTAGACCAGATTGCCCAAGGGTGTCATCCAACCTGGCCTTGAACACCTCCAGGGAGGGGGCATCCACTACCTCAATGGACAACCTGTTCCAGTGTCTCACCACTGTCACTGTAGAGAATTTCTTCCTAATACCTAGTTGAAATCTACCCTCCTCAGGCTTAGAAACATTCTCTCTCAGCCTATCACTTTCCCAGCTTTCTTGTAAGCCCCATTCAGGTACTGGAAGGCTGCTACAAGATCTCCCCAGAGCCCCCTTTTCTCTGGGCTGAACAGCCCCAACTCTTGCAGCCTGTCCTCGTAGGAGAGGTACTCCACCCCTCTAATCATCTTCCTGGCCCTTCTCTGGACCCACTCATGATGAGTTTATCATCACCTGACACCCTCAAGTCCTTGTCCTTGAGACCACTCTCAAGCCACTCCTCACCCAGCCTATATTTGTGCTTGGGATTGCCCTGACCCAGATGTAGGACCTGGCACTCGTCCTTCATGAGATTGGCTTGGGCCCACTTCTCAAGCCTGTGCAAGTCCCTCTGGATGGCATCTGTTCCCTCCAGCATGTCAGCTGGACCACAGACATTTTGTAGTGATGCCTGCCACAAAAAAAGAAAAGTATTTGCCATAACACATTTAACAGAGACCATCCTTATACCTCTGATGTGGAGATGTGCCTAAGTCCCCCACAGGATGCAGGCACTAAATTTTTTGGAGTATTTCACATCACAGTAGCTCTGAGTAGACAGTAAACAGAGTGCAAAAATCCTGGCACAATTATTTCTGCCTTTATTTCTACCTGTTCAGAGGAGAGGGTGTCATATATTTAATGCTAGTATTTGAGGTAGGAAGTAGTTTTCACATTGGAAAGACTTGTGCTAGTGGAGAGCTAGAACTACGATAGAGAAATTTTTATTTGGGGTTGGTTGGTTTTGACTTTCCCAGTAATTAGGAGTATTTGGGATTTTATAAGGAATCCAGTTTTAGCACATGCAGCAAATTTGCTGAGTGATTATAATGTTGAGAAGACTTTTGCTCACAAATGAGCAAGAATCAGTGAAAACTGAGTTTGCACTTTATAAAAAGCTTGAGAAACAGACCTCCTATCTTTAAAATTATTTGTAGCCTGGTATACTTTTTCCTGTGGCTTTCAAACAGGCTTGGATCTTCAGGCCTTACTCTGTGGCTTTTGGATAATTTTGAGAAAATACACACTTTTTGGCTTTTGAGAGGAAGTGTTGTTTTCCAACTCCTTGCCATTTTGAAACTATGGTTTTTCTGAGCATAAGATACATGTCTGTCCCTGTGTGACCATGGGGAGGGTTAGGTAGAAACTCAGAGGCTCTGTGTGAGGCAAAGGATCACAGTATCACAGTCTCACATTTATATCAGAGGTTGGAAGGGACCTCAAGAGATCATCAGGTCCAAACCCCCTGCCAGAGCAGCATCACTTAGGGTAGTCTGCACAGGAATGCATCCAGGTGGGTTTGGAAAGTCTCCAGAGAAGGAGACTCCACAACCCCCCTAGGCAGCCTGTTCCAGTGCTCTGTCACCCTCACTGGAAAGAAGTTTCTCCTCATGTTGAGCTGAAATCTTCTATGTTCTAGTTTGAACCCATTGTTCCTTGTCTTATCACTGTGAACCACCAAGAAGAGCCTGGCCCCCTCCTCCTGACACCCACCCCTCAGATATTAATAGACATTGATCAGATCCCCTCTCAGTCTTCTCCAGACTAAACAGCTCCAGGGCTCTCAGTCTCTCTTCACAGGGGAGATGCTCAAGTCCCCTAAGCATCCTCATGGCTCTCCCTTGGATTCTCTCCAGCAGGTCTCTGTCTCTCTTGAACTGGGGAGCCCCAAAACTGGACAGAGGATTGCAGGTGTGGTCTCAGCAGGGCAGAGTAGAGAGGTAGAAGAACTTCCCTAGCCCTGCTGGACACACCTTTCTTCATGCACCCCAGGATCCCATTGGCTCTCTTGGCCACAAGAGCACATTGCTGTCCCATGGAGATCTTGCTGTCCACCAGCACTCCAAGGTCTTTCTCTGTGGAGCTGCTTTCCAGCAGGGCAGCCTCTAACCTGTCCTGGTGCCTGTTGTTATTCCTCCCCAGATTTAGGACCCTGCACTTGTCCTTATTAAACTCCATGAGGTTTGCCTGCAGCCAGCTCTCAGCCTGTCCAGGTCACGTTGGATGCTGCACAGCCTGACAGGTGTCAGCCAACCCCCCCAGTTTTGTATCATCAATGACCTTGCTGAGGGTACTCTCAATCCCCTCAGCCAGGATGTTAATAAAGATGTTGAACAAAACTGGATGCAGTACCGATCCCAGGGGGAATGTGCCTATGAAACACGGGTTTGGAAGGTAGCCTTCCCTAGCAGCTCGAGAAGGGCATAAACAGGAAGCTGAGATGCAGCAGGTTATTACATGTCTGTGATTCACTATCACAGCTCAGGTTAGAGCAGTCAGAAGGCTGGTTTGATGGTGTGATGACTAAAGTAGCACAACTAGTGGGGAGAAAACAGCATGTTTGAATTGTTTCTCATTTTCACTTTCAACAGGACTTCAGAGGCAACATCTGAGAGAGACCTGTACGGATGTATGACTTTCATTGCTTCCTTCTTTTTAAACTAAAAAGCAGTGTAACAGATTTTTACCCCCAAGTATCCTATTTTTTTTTTCCCTTGGCTTTCAGAATGTTCAGTCCTCAAATAAATACAGGGGACACCACAATTTCAGCTGACCAAAGGAAAAAAAAAATGAACTTCTCTGATGAAATAATACCTCTGGCTTCTAAGTGTCCCAGCAGTTCTTTTCTATTTGAGGTATATACTTCAGAATTTTGGTAAATGTGAGTTTGGCATAACAGAATGGTGTGTGATAGGACAGGGGGCAATGGATATAAACTACAGCACAGGAGGTTCCACCTCAACACAAGGAGGAACTTCACTGTGAGGGTCCCGGAGCGCTGGAACAGGCTGCTCAGGGTGGTTGCGGAGTCTCCTTCGCTGGAGACCTTCAAGACCCCCACCCCCAAAAAACCCCTACATTAAAAACAGAGGGCAAAAAAATATTCAAATTTTCAGATGACTGGCAAATAATTCAATTTTTTAAACCTAGAGTTTTAGCAACCTGTCCTTCATTAGTCCTTAATAGTGATGCTCCCCAGGCTGGTTGCTGGAGTTAAGTTCATTCTAGTGAGAGATATAAATCACTTGTAAGACATTTTTTTTTGTCTCTCAGTGAGTTGCTGTCAGTGAAAGCCCAGAAAAAAACTATTCTGGGTCACAACTTTTTCTCCTTTACCATGGAAATCCCAAGGATATTTGATTATATAGCAAGATCCGAGGCTTAGACCTGAAATGACAATGTATAGCTGTAACTTTAGGTGAAATGCCTATAGGGCTGTCAAAGAAAATGGTTCCAAAGGCAGCAGCCTTTCCATAAAAACCAAACCAAACCAAACCCAACCAAAAAAACCAACCAATCAACCACCAAAACCAAATCAACAACAAAACAAAACAAACTACCAAAACCAAAACAAACCAACAACAAAACAAAACCAAAGTCATACTATTTAATTTTAAAATTCTTGTCTCTTGTCTAATTATTTTTTTTCCTAAATTCACCAGGGAAAATAACAAAGTATTTATACTGTAGTTTACAATTTTCTTGTGTGCAAATGTTCTGTGCTTTCCTGATTTTTTTAAAAAAAATTTTCTTCCTTCTCCTGAAATCTTTTTGTTTAGTTTTGGGGGTTTTTTATGTTTTTTTTTTTTTGTTTGTTTGGTTGGTTGGTTTTGTTTTGTTGTTGTTTTTAAATAAACAGAGCAACATCTTATCACTTTTATCTTAGTCATTAAGGTCTAAGGACAAGGCATAGACTTAGGAGGCTTAGTGAGTACTCTTTCCCTGTGCCAAAAGTTACCCAAAATAATTTTTGTTGTCTTCAGTAGTAGTGGTGAATCACTGGCCTCAGTATCAAGTTTGGTGCTCAGGGTCATATGAACTGAAATCTGGTGCACTGCCATACTTTATAAAGTCAGCTTGCTACACAGCATCAAAACGTTTTTCACCATTGAGCCCTAGCACTTCTCTTTATCTTTCTGTTCCCTCAACAATTCCAATAAATTCAATATGACATTTTCTGCTGTACAACAATAACACATAGTATACTGATGGATGTTTTTTTTTTTTACCCTCCAAAGATCTATACATTTTTCAAACACTACCTGTGGGAATCCTCTATGAAAGAACCATATGTTTTTTTGATTAAATTCCTTCTGTTGCTGGTGCACTTTATTATTATTTCTGCTTTTTCATGGTTTCTATGGGTATTTTAAATAAAGGGTAAGGAGCTAGGCACTTATTTCCGTATTAGTGTTCATTAGGCATTATCTACTGTAATTCTTGAAGAGACTTTGCTACTAAACAGCATTTGAGGCTCAGGTCATTTATATGGTGATGGATCAATGACTTGTATTTAACAACTGATAATAGCTGGAGAAGTCAGGAGAGTTAGCCTTAGGTGCTTGAAGTTCTTGGAGGTCGTTGGATGCTAACTTGAGAGTTCGATGGGACTTACATCCAGTCCCTGTATGCTGCAGGGTATCACCCAGTACCTAGAGAAAACCCTCAGTGTAAAAGAGCATAATGTGATGACTGGTAGCTCTCCTGCTCAAATATCTCTAAGTAAGGGGAACAGGGTGTGTAGATCAGTGATCTTTTTTGCTAGATTGGTTAAGGGTACTTCAAGGCATTGGTCAGCACTCTTCAGGGCTCACTATGTTACTAACACAGTTAACTTCTTTTGTGTCTTATATTTGTTAAGTGGAAGCAGTTGCCACTGAGCAGTATGTAAATCTTTCATCCCACAACGGCTAGTCTTGTGTTGTTGCTGCCTGCACTTTATTCCCTGCCCTCTAGAGTAGAGCTTTAGTGACTATATAATAGCTCCAAGTAACCTTTAGGAAAACTCCAGGTGTCTGCTGTGGCCATGTTTCTCTCTTTCAGGGTTAGAAGTAAAAAGCTGACTCAGATAACTTCTGCAGCGAATGGGAGTGGAGAACTGACCCAAGGAGAATGCAGGGTGTCACCAGTTCCAGGATAAACTGAAATTCATGCATAAAGCCAGAGAGCAGGTGGTTGTTTTTAACACTAAGGAGTGTTTAATATTATAAGGAATGATTAATATTATACATTTGGTGGCCCCCTTTGTTGCAGAGAAAATGGACAACAGGGACATTATAAAAACAAATCAACCAACCAAAACCAAAACACTTCCAAAATCTCTGCCTTTAAGTTCTTTGGACAAAGAGGAAATCTGTCCCATCACAATGTCAATTTCATAGAATCACAGAATCAATAAGGTTGGAAAAGACCTCAAGGATCATCCAAGTCCAATTTGTCACCCAAGACCTCATGACTACTAAACCATGGCATCAAGTGCCACGTCCAATCCCCTCTTGAACACCTCCAGGGACGGTGACTCCACCACCTCCCTGGGCAGCACATTCCAACAGCTAACAACTCTCTCTGTGAAGAACTTTCTCCTCACCTCTGAGCCTAAACTTCCCCTGGTGCAGCTTGAGACTGTGTCCTCTTGTTCTGGTGCTGCTGCTTGCCTGGGAGAAGAGTCCAAGCCCCTTCTGGCTACAACCTCCCCTCAGGTAGTTGTAGACAGCAATGAGGTCAGCCCTGAGCCTCCTCTTCTCCAGGCTAAACAATCCCAGTTCCCTCAGCCTCTCCTCGTAGGTTTTGTGTTTGAGGCCTCTCCCCAGCCTCATTGCCCTTCTCTGGACAAGTTCAAATATCTCAAAATCTTTCTTAAATTGAGGACCCCAGAACTGAACACAGTACTCAAGGTGTTGTCTAACCAGCACTGAGCACAGGGCAGGATGACTTCCCTGCTCCTGCTGGCCACACTATTCCTGATCCAGGCCTGGATGCCATTGGCTCTCTTGGCCACCTGGGCACACTGCTGGCTCATGTTCAGCTGCTGGCAATCAGTACCCCCAGGTCCCTTTCTGCCTGGCTGCTCTCCAGCTACTCTGACCCCAGCCTGCAACACTGTATAGAGTTGTTGTGGCCAAAGTGCAGCACCCAGCACTTGGATTTGTTGAATGCCATCCTGTTGGACTCTGCCCATCTGTCCAGCCTGTCAAGGTCCCTCTACAGAGCCCTTCTACCCTCTAACCGATCAACACCTGCTCCCAACTTGGTGTCATCTGCAAATTTACTGATGGCTGACTCAACCCCCTTGTCCAGATCATCAATAAAGATATTGAACAGGATGGGGCCCAGAATTGATCCCTGGGAAGTGATCATTCTCAGGATCCCTGATTGCTCTTTGACAAAGAGGGTTGTTTTTTTTTTTCTTTATGGCATGCTCAGTGAAGTAAGGATTCCCACCTAGCACCTGTAGCTATCGTCAAACAGGATTATGAGTAATTTTTAATGGTTTTAATTTGAGGTTTCAAGCAGTCCTCTTACTCAAGAGTTTGTTTCTGATCATAGTGAGTATCCAATTAATGGTCAGTCTCTCACTGAGATTTTGATTTGTGTATTGCATCCGTCAGCCTGGAGAAGTTACCTGCTTCCTTGATGTTTATTAAAGAATCTTGTATCTTTAGAAGTTTGTATTAATACTTTTATACTTCAGTAACATAGCTCATCACAGTTAGTTGTCTTTCTGTGTGTGCAGTGCCAGCTATTTGTCAAGTCGATCTTTTTTTTCACCGTGGGGTAGGAATTCTGGACAGGGAGTCATTCTTTGGGTTCTAGAAATGCCTACCATCTTCCTCTGCAAAACAAACATATTTCCATAAACACTCTAGGTTTGCAGCTTCTCCCCCTTTGAAATGCATGATATTTTTATATGAAGAGGCATAAATCAGTCTTCACTTTTAGGAACATCATTCTCTTCCAGACTGATATTTCTTGGGTGTGCTTGGTTGATATGTAACAGGTTGTATTTCACACCCCAAATACCAAAAGAACACAGCATTAGACTAAAACTGGTATCTTTTGAATGCAAGCAGGAGACCCATTAGACTTGAGTTGATGATGAGCTTTTGATACTGTCTCCCATAACATCCTCATAGAAAAGCTCAGGAGACATGGCATGGATGGCTGTCAGTGAGGTGGATTGCAAACTGGCTTCACAACAGGGTTCAGAGGGTTGTCATCAGTGGCACAGAGTTAACTTGGAGGCCTGCAGCAAGTGGTGTCCCCCAGGGATGGGCACTGGGACAGTTTTGTTCAACATCTTTATTAACATCCTGACCGAGAGGATTGAGAGTACCCTCAGCAAGTTCTGATGATACAAACTGGGGGGTGGCTGACACCTGTCAGGCTGTGCAGCATCCAACGTGACCTGGACAGGCTGAGAGCTGGCTGCAGGCAAACCTCATGGAGTTTAATAAGGACAAGTGCAGGGTCCTGCATCTGGGGAGAAATAACAACAGGCACCAGGACAGGTTAGAGGCTGCCCTGCTGGAAAGCAGCTCCTCAGAGAAAGAGCTTGGAGTGCTGGTGGACAGCAAGTTCTGCATGGAACAACAATGTGCTCTTGTGGCCAAGAGAGCCAATGGGATCCTGGGGTGCATCAAGAAAGGTGTGTCCAGCAGGGCTAGGGAAGTTCTTCTACCTCTCTACTCTGCCCTGCTGAGACCACACCTGCAATCCTGTGTCCAGTTTGGGGCTCCCCAGTTCAAGAAAGACAGAGACCTGCTGGAGAGAATCCAAGGGAGAGCCATGAGGATGCTTAGGGGACTTGAGCATCTCCCCTATGAAGAGAGACTGAGAGCCCTGTTTAGTCTTGAGAAGAGAAGGCTGAGAGGGGATCTGATCAATGCCTTAAATATCTGAGGGGTGGGTGTCAAGTGAAGGGGGCCAGGCTCTTTTTGGTGGTGCTACTGTGATATTGTGATAATCTACTCTAAGAGGAAAGGAAGGAGAATTCTTGGATTCCATTTATTAACAAAGAGAAGTTAACCATTCATGTCACCTTTTCAAGCCTTACTCTTTTTTTTTTTTTTATCAGAGCAAACTAATGGCTCTTGGAAATGGGTATGAGAACCATCTTCAGAACAATAGCTATTGTAATGTGCCAACTATAACTTCAAAGGGAATGAAGTCTATGCATCAGCTGGCAGCAGGACAGGGACTTTGCCTCTTAGAACAGGATAACACTGAATGTGGCCTTTCTAGTCACATTTCTAATGTGCTTAGAGCCCCTTCTAGTTCTCTACACCACATAATCCTTGCTCCTTCCCATATACTGCTTGTTTTTAGTGCCATTAAGCACATCTTTATTTTTCATAAAACTGTAATTTATACTTTCCTTCCCCCTTGCCCTCTAGCCCTTTGTGCTAGGAATATTTGTCAGTTTCCTATTTGCCACTTAAGAGATGCTTTATTATGTAAGTGTGATTTGGCTCACTAAAACTGCTTATTGCATTACCAGTAACCTCTTTCTTCCATTTCAAAACACTTCTGTCATAAGCACTCAGACTTATTTACATTAGTTCATATCAAGCCTCAGATGTCACTTGTCCTCCAAGGAGCTGGTTTTTCCCAGATATTCCTTAGGGAGCAACATGTCATGCATGGCAAAGGAAGCTGTATTGTTTCTCTTTTTAAAAAAACAAACCAAACCCCCAACAACCCATGGCAATTATCAATTATTAAGGGTTGTAAATTGTGTAAATCAAAGGAGATTCACACCTCCTTGCAAATTAATCCACTTTTACTTTTCACAGTCTCACAGTATATCAGAGGTCAGAAGGGACCTCAAGAGATCATCAGGTCCAACCCCCCTGCCAGAGCAGGATCACTTAGGAGAGTCCATACAGGAGTTCATCGAGGTGGGTTTGAAAATTCTCCAGAGAAGGAGACTTTTGATGATGTGGTTTAATGTATTTGCATGGTAAGAGCATTAACTGTCTCAGTGTGTTCACATTGCAAATCAGTTTGGTCAGTTTTGAGTCTGGTGGTGTCACCGTCTTTGGAAGTGTTTAAAATAAGCCTGGATGAGGCACTTAATGCCATGGCTTAGTTGATTAGATGGTGTTGGGTGATAGGTTGGACTTGATGATCTCAAAGGTCTTTTCCAACCTGGTTAATTCTGTGATTCTGTGTGATTCTGTGATGGTGTGTCAATGGAACACCTGTGTCTTGTTTTCTAGGAGTGTGTGTGTGTGTACACATTTTAACACTGTAAATAAAAATGTGCACATAAACTGTGGTCACCTGTGTTTTAAATGGATATGCTGCAAGTTGTACTGGCAAAGAATCTGTGAAAAATAACTACTAAAAATAAAGTTTTTCTAGTTGCTGCTTTAGGTGGTCCATTTCTTTCGTCTGGTGAGGTCTGTAGATAAATGTTATTCCTTTTTTTCTTTACATTTGATCTAAAACTTGGAGTTAGTTGAAGATTGCAGTTAAAACTTCTGAATTGCTCTCTTATCTTTTCACATGGTACAAATTCCCTCTTGAGTGTCTCTTTTACATGAGAAGTTCTGCAGTCTGTCTTCTCCATGCTGAGTTTAATCATTTTAGTGATGACATGGACAATTTGCCAGATTTGAACATATGTTACTGTTCTGTTGAACTTTCTGAATGCCAAAAAATGATTTCTTCATTATTTCCCATGTGCTTGCAACATGCTTGTATTAGAGAAAATAATGAAAATTCTGCATCAGGAATTCCACTGACTTCAGCAAACCATAGAATATATCATGATCATAACAATCATCAAATGCAACTCTCTGCTTCATTCAGGATGACCTAAAACTAAACTATATGATGAAGAATGCTGTCCTTGAACTCTGATGGGCCTGGCTCCTTTACCACTTTGCTGGTGAGCCTGTTCCCATGACCAACTATCCTCTCATTGAGGAACTTTTCTTCATCTTGAACCTGAAATTGCCCTGACACAGTTTTACTCCATTAGGAAGTGCCTAGCCAACTGAATGACTATGCCATCAACTCTAAACCTTCCTTCACTTTCCTCTTGCATGGCCAAACTTGACAGCTCTCCTTCCTGTATCTGAAAAAAAATCACAATTTAAAAATTACTGTGTAAATACAGTATTTCTCTTGCTTCAATGAATCCAAATTCTTCAAGATCTAAAGTTACTTGCACAACTTATCCCTTTGAAAATTAGTTGGACTGGAAACTTCTCAGCTGCAGGGGTGTGGGGTTTGGTATATTTAGATGTCTGTGAAACTGTATTATCAGGCTTGACATAGAATCATAGAATTGTTAAGGTTGGAAGGGATCTCAAGGACCACCCAGTTCCAACCCCCCTTGCCATGGGTAGGGACACCTCACACTAGATCAGGTTGCTCAGAGCCATGTCCAGCCTGGCCTTAAACACCTCCAGGGATGAGGCTTCCACCACCTCCCTGGGCAAGCTGTTCCAGGGTCTCACCACCCTCATGGGGAAGAATTTCTTCCTAACATCCAATCTGAATCTACCCATTTCTAGTTTTGCTCCATTCCCCCTAGTCCTATCACTACCTGACACCCTCAAAAGTCCTTCCCCAGCTTTCTTGTAGGCCCCCTTCAGATACAGGAAGGCGACACTAAGGTCTCCTGGAAGCCTTCTTTTCTTCAGACTGCACAGCCCCAACTCTCTCAGTCTGTTTTCATAGGAGAGGAGCTCCAGCCCTCTGACCATCCTCGTGGCCCTTCTCTGGACACATCCCAGCACATCCAGATCCTTCCTGTAATAGAGGCATCTCCCCAGTGTATGTACAGATCTACTCCATATTGATGTAAGACTAAGCCTGGCTTTTAAGGTTTGTAAGAAGGTGTCTTTTATTATTTTTCCCATTTTGATCTCTGTTGCATTGAAGTGTGCTTGATCTGAAATTTTGTTCTATGCCCTGCCTTAAAGAGAAGGAAATAGTTCAAATTAAAAGGACATTTTTTTGGGAGGGGATGGGGGGGAGGGTTATGTTTATTAAGGGAAAGACAAGTTAGGAGAAGGCATGCTCTATAAAAGTGTGCTGTGGAGAGAAGAAATCATTGTCTTTACTTGTCCTGCAGAGGACAAACCATCTTCCTAATCTTGGTGACTTTTCAGGAGTCACTCTCAGAAGCAGACCCTTCTGTTTGACACAACTTCTCAGGTTGCAAAAATTTACTCACCTAATCCATCAGGTGGCTGTCACCGAAAATGGTGATCCTGTTCCTTCTTCCAACCAAAACTGTGACTGACTTCTTGCCTTCTCACTTGCTTTTACCCTGCTACTAACTGGCCAGCCAGCACACTTGGCCAGCAAAAAAACAATGATGAGTTTTTAATTTGTTTAGTTTATTTTTCCTCCTGAACAGTTTGATTTCCTTTCTTAAGATGGAAGTGGCTTATTCTAGTTTAACTCAGATACTTAGAGCCACTTCTAGGTGGAGAGGATGGATGCTTGTGAAGAAGCAAGAAGAGGCAAGGGAGTAGCACCACCCCATCTGTCTGCATTGGAGTTTGCCTTGTGCCACTCTGCCCTTGTGCTGCAAAGCCACAGCTGTACATGGCAATCTATCTGCTAGGTGCTGTAGTACCCTCCTTTCACAGGACTGTAGACATAAGGCAGCATAAATCCAGAGCAGCCAAGAATTGTTTATTGTCAGTTTAGTGAGGTGAAACGTCCAGGCACTGGCTTAGACAAATGCTTATGTCAATGCTGAGGAGGCAGGGCAACAGCTGGCAGGTGGGACAGTTTAGTCCTCTCAGGACTGCAGCATCTCCTAGGACTCAAAGCCAGAAGATCCTGTCCTACTTGGAAGTGTCTGCTTTCCCCTAAAAGAGAGCTCTAATATTTGTGAAGGCTTCTTTTACTTACTATTTGTTCTCCTGTTAGCTTGAACTGCCCAATCTTTCATTCTGATTTGCAACATAACACTGACATGGCAATACTTCTGAAGTGGCTGCCATCGTTCAGAGGCACACATCTCTAGCCAGATTTCCTCAGATGCAATTGTGAAACCACTTCCTTTGTACCTTAGTACCTCGTTATGCAGAAATACATGGGGTTTCAGCAGGAGTTTTGACTGGGAGAGAGATGCTGAATAAGGTCTATAGTGTGCAGGATTAATTACCTTGTAATTTGACTTGCCTTAAATACTCCTGCAAAATTTTACTGTTGGTCATGTGCTGCTGAAGATGTTTCCATCTCCAGGGAGGTGGTTGAGTCTCTGTCCCTTCAAGAGAAGCCTGGATGAGGCTCTTAGTGCCATGGTCTGGTTGATTGGATAGGGCTGGGTGATAGGTTGGACTGGATGATCTTGGAGGTCTCTTCCAACCTGCTTGATTCTAAGATTCTAATATCCAATCTAAACCTCTCCTGGTGCAACTTGAGACCCTTTCCTCTCACCCTGTTGCTTGTTACCTGGAAAAAGAGGCCAGCCCCCACCTCACTACAACCTCCTTTCAGGTAGTTGTAGAGAGCAATGAAATCTCTCCTCAGCCTTCTCTTGCCAAGGCTGAAATAACCCCAGATCCCCCAGTTGCTCCCCACAGGATTGGTGTTTGAGACCCCTCACCACCTTCATTGTCTTTTTCTCTTTCTCTATCTGTTCAACCTGTTGCTATGGAACAGTGGATGAAATAGAAATGATGACTGATATATCAGTGGTTAATGAAGGGCAGTTTTGCTGTTCAAGTGTCATTCAACTCATTGTTTTTCTGGTCAGTTGTTCCTGTCATTCAAGTTATTCTTATAGCAGATGTTAAAATGTTAAAACAATGCCACCTGATACTGCAGTTCACTTAATATATTTAACTTGATTTGTTGTGGTTCATTGCCAGGGTGCCTTGAGGGACAATTACAGTTACCTTTAGCAATGTAAACAATGTCCAAAACTATTAATTAGCATTAAGGAGTTTGCAGATCAGTTGCAGTTCTTTATTCAAGAACAGTCTAGAAATTCATTTTGAAGTCTCTCTTTTTTTTTTTTTTTTGTCATGATTGAAAGGTAGCAGAGGTTCACTGACAGAACCAAACCCAATGCTAATGATTTTTTTTAATTTATTTTTCCCTTACCTCTGTGTGTGTTGGCATAACATGTGACAAGCAAAACAGCAGGATAAAAGAGCCTGTCTCTGAGCATCTGCCATCAGTGGAAGGGCAGGCTCTGGTCAGCTGGGGGATGTTGCTGCCATTTTACCTCATTCTCCAAGGCTTCTAAATTTTCTTTATCTCAGGTACTATAATTAAGAATTGAAAGTTGAAATGAATGTGTCTGCAGGAAACACGTTGAGTTTGAGTCAGCACATATTTAGCACACTACATAGCTCAAATTTAGTGCATAAATTTGATGAGGGAAGTGTGGCAAACAGACTACAAGGGTCTTAATGCTAAATCACAGATGCAGCCAGTGGTGGAGGTACTGGCTATTTTGAGCTAACTCACTTAATTTAGTTACTGGCAACTGGTCTGGGAATTGAGTGTCTCCATTTTGCCTCATGAGAACTCTGTTTTGCATGACAAAAATGCAGAGATGAGTGTGTGTTTCAAATCTCAGAAAGCTGATAAAGGGGACCCCATCCTGTGTTAATGGAAATCCTGCTGCTACCCTTCTGGAGTGGGAAAAGCAAAACTGGAGGAGGAGGTGCACAGCTTCCATTGGTATTGCATAGGGAAGAGCATTTAGCTAATGTACCAGGCTCATTTCCTGCTAATGCCCTTTCCTGTTCTTGGTTTGTTCTCCCACTTTCACTCTTAGTGTGAGAGAGAGAGAGAGCTCTGGAGATTTATTGCTCATTGCTACAGTCTATGTCCACTTAGCCTTTGTTGAAAATTGATTATCCTGTGCTGGAGCTGGCATGCACAAATTAGAAAATAGGCTTCTTCTATTAGCTAATAAAGATCATCAGAACCCCTGGAGTTTTTGCCACTTAAGTTATATGGGTCAACAGTGATATAACAGCATTCTCATAATTTTATTCATTTGGCATCTTAGAATCATAGAATCACAGAATCAGTCAGGGTTGGAAGGGACCACAAGGATCATCTAGTTCCGACCCCCCTGCCATGGCCAGGGACACCTCACACAACAGGCTGGCCAGAGCCTCATCCAGCCTGGCCTTAAACACCTCCAGGGATGGAGCCCCAACCACCTCCCTGGACAACCCATTCCAGGCTCTCACCACTCTCATGGGGAAGAACTTCTTCCTCAAGTCCAGTCTGAATCTTCCCACTTCCAGCTTTATTCCATTCCCCCTAGTCCTGTCACTACCTGATAGCCTAAAAAGTCCCTCCCCAGCTTTCTTGTAGCCCCCTTCAGATACTGGAAGGCCACAAGAAGGTCACCTCAGAGCCTTCTCTTCTCCAGACTGAACAGCCCCAACTCTCTCAGTCTGTCCTCATGGGAGAGGTGCTCCAGCCCTCTGATCATCCTGGTGGCCCTTCTCTGGACACCTTCCAGCATGTCCATATCCTTCTTGTAATAGAGGCTCCAGAACTGGATGCAGTACTCCAGGTGGGGTCTCACCAGAGCAGAGCAGAGGGGGAGAATCACCTCCCTTGTCCTGCTGGCCACACTTCTCTTGCTGCAGCCCAGGCTCTGTTTGGCTTTCTGGGCTGCAAGTGCACATTGACAGCTCATGTTGAGCTTCTTGTCCACCAGCACCCCCAAGTCCCCCTCCTCAGGGACTGATGTGGGGTTTTGTTTTTTTTTTTTTTTTTAGTAATCTACTCAAAACATGTTAAGGGGTGGTGTACATCTGAGTACTTTTTCCAAGCTTCTTTCTGAGTTTTTGGCTACTGAGCCAACTTCTATAAAACTGGGAGATGTAAAATAGAGAGCACTGCCATGAGATGTGTCTCTCTAGTCAAGAGTGTAAATGTAGAAACAACGGGAACCTTTTTCAGTCTGTACCTTCTATGTTTTACAGAAGCACTGCATGTGTTTATCTGAACCCTTAACTTGTAAATTAACTTGAACTACATGCAGAAAAATCCTGTAAATATCCCAGTAACAAGGTCAGATGCTAAATTGTGGGAGGACATCTAGAGAGATGCTATTCTCTGAAGATCTTTTTCTGTTTTGCATTTTAAGTTTTCAATATCACTGCTTTGTTTGGGGCCTCTCTGTGGAACATCTAAGACTTTTCCCTTTTTACTTTTCAGCTGCCATCATTGTTTTCCTGTGATGGTTTACCTTTTCAGTGCTATTGGCTAGCCTGCTTACTACTGTGGAGCAAAGTACTCTGCAGAGCAAACAGTCCAGTTCTGGAGCTCCTGTTACAGGAAGGATCTGGAGGTGCTGGAAGGTGTCCAGAAAAGGGCCATGAGGATGAGCAAAGGGCTGGAGCTCCTCTCCTATGAAGACAGACTGAGAGAGTTGGGGCTGTTCAGTCTGGAGAAGAGAAGGCTCTGAGGTGACCTTCTTGTGGCCTTCCAGTATCTGAAGGGGGCTCCAAGAAAGCTGGGGAGGGACTTTTTAGGGTGTCAGGTAGTGATAGGACTAGGGGGAATGAAGCAAAACTAAAAGTGAGTAGATTCAGATTGGATGTTAGGAAGAAGCTTTTCCCCATGAGGGTGGTGAGACACTGGCACAGGTTGCCCAGGGAGGTGGTGGAAGCCTCATCCCTGGAGGTTTTTGCAGCCAGGCTGGACATGGCTGTGAGCAACCTGCTGTAGTGTGAGGTGTCCCTGCCCATGGCAGGGGGGGTTGAAACTGGGTGGTCCTTGAGGTCCCTTCCAACCCTAACAATTCTATGATTCTTCTGTGTTGGTTCCTTCAGTGTGGATTTCCTCCTTTGTCCTTGCCAGTGTGGCCTGGATTGCTTTCAGGCCGTTTCCTTACACAGTCAGTTCTGTAGTTCTGGCCACCATTATTTTTATTTATTTTTTTTACTTATTTTTCCACAAATGATGCTGTAACTTCTGGTTAGAATGGTTCTCATAAGAAATGGTTAGAAAGTTCTCTTAAGAATGCAAAAAAGTCATTGATGTCACTGCTGCTTTCTGCTTTTGTTGTGCTTCAGGTTCTGATGCCCTTGGCCATCACTGTTCCTATTTCACTCACATTAGTTATAAGGTTTTGCTTTTGGGCTCGTTCCTAATTTTCTTAAATGATTCTTAGAATAGCCCTCTTGAACATATGCATCAATCAAACATGATCATGCATATGTCCACTAATCCCTAGTGGATACTAGCTTAGTGAATCATTTAAGTCACTGTTACACTAAACTTATGTAATCATAGAATCAGCCAGGTTGGAAGAGACCTCCAAGATCATCCAGTCCAACCTATCACCCAGCCCTATCCAATCAACTAGACCAAGGCACTAAGTGCCTCATCCAGGCTTCTCTTGAGCATCTCCAGGGACAGAGACTCCACCACCTCCCTGGGCAGCCCATTCCAATGGGCAATCTCTCTCTCTCTGAAGAACTTCCTCCTAACATCCAGCCTATACCTCCCCTGGCACAACTTGAGACTGTGTCCCCTCCTTCTGCTGCTGGTTGCCTGGGAGAAGAGACCAACCCCCACCTGGCTACAACCTCCCTTCAGGTAGTTATAGACAGCAATGAGGTCACCCCTGAGCCTCCTCTTCTCCAGGCTAAACACCCCCAGCTCCCTCAGCCTCTCCTCATAGGGTTTGTGTTCCAGACCCCTCCCCAGCTTCGTTGCCCTTCTCTGGACGCATTCCAATACCTCAACATCTCTCTTGAACTGAGGGGCCCAGAACTGGACACAGGACTCAAGGTGTGGCCTGACCAGTGCTGAGTACAGGGGAAGAATAACCTCCCTTGTCCTGCTGGCTACACTATTCCTGATCCAGACCAGGATGCCATTGGCTCTCCTGGCCACCTGGGCACACTGCTGGCTCATGTTCAGCCTACTGTCAACCAATACCCCCAGGTCCCTTTCTGCCTGGCTGCTCTCCAGCCACTCTGTCCCCAGCCTGTAGTGCTGCTTGGGGTTGTTGTGGCCAAAGTGTAGAACCCTGCACTTAGCCTTGTTAAATTTCATCCCATTGGCCTCTGCCTACCCATCCAGCCTGGCAAGGTCCCTCTGCAGAGCCCTTCTACCTTCTAACAGATCAACACTTGCTCCTAACTTGGTGTCATCTGCAAACTTACTGATGATGGGCTCAATTCCCTCATCCAGATCATCAATAAAGATATTGAATAGGATGGGGCCCAGCACTGATCCCTGGGGAACACCACTAGTATCTACCTTTCAACATCTTCCACAAGGCATATTCTGTTCTTCTGTTGGTGTAAATCTAGAATACTTTTATGAGCAAAATGAATGAAACCAATGCCAGGAGAGGTCTTGCCTTGCTCTGATAATGTTGTAAGATCCCCTGAAAAACATAGTTTTGCTGATGTAAAATTAGGATAAATGGAAATGGAGGCTTGGTTGGTACTGCTTGTGGTGTTTGGGCTTTGGGGGTCATCTTTGTGATCCGTTTCCCTGCAGTTTACAGGAAAAGGCCTGAATCTAGGTGGGGACAAGGGAAGAAGGGAGTTCCTAGGAGATACAGTCACTTCTGTGAATAGATTAGTAGGATAGTTAACTAAATTACCAAACGTTGTGCAATTTAAAGTAAGAACAGTTCATCTCCTCAGTCAGGTATGTAGTATCCTGAACGAACACCTATGTGGCTTGGACCCTGTATAGAAATTTCTATTTAAAATTTCTCTGCTAACTTATCATGTAAGGCTTGTGTAGCTTCAGGAGAGGGAGCCCGGGTAATGCATGAAGGTGTTCATCCCACAAAATGCAGGAATTGTATCCGTATTCTCGAGCTCCACCTACAGGCAAATTAATGCTGCATCTGGGAATGGGTAGGTTTATGTGGGCACCTTACCCACAGGCAGCATTGCTTGTGTATTTTCATAGCATGGTTATGTTCCAGAGTGATTCTCCCTCTTTCTCAGCACACACTTGAACCATTGTGCTGATCGCTTCGTACTGCTGGCAGTGTTGTTTCTGGGACGTTCGAGGCGAGCCTGGTTTGCACTGAGAGCAGGCACAGTCTGAGAAACTGCCTTGCACAGATAGTTATTTATTTGTTTGTATGTTTGTTCAGTTTTGCTCCTGCATTTCTTATGCATGACTTGAAAATAATGCTTGTTTGGGGTTTTTTTTGTTGTTGTTGTTGTCAGTTTATTGAGGGATGTTTTTTGGGGTGTTGTTTTGTTTTGTTTTAACTTTAGGAACCAAGGGTGCTACATAAAAGCCTTAGCACGTTTAAATGAAGTAGCCTACACAGTGGTGGAGGTAGGGCTGGATGTCCAGCTGGACTGCATCCAACCAGGATGATGAGCCTCTAAATTTAAAGGAACTGCTCCTTTTCTTTCTACATTTTATGGTGGTTCTTTGGTGTAGTCTTAAAAGCTCATAACATGATCAGACTGTAACTCTCTAACTTTCACTGAGTTGTCTTCCCTTTATCTCCTTTTGGACAAACTTTCTTTGTTTTCTTCATTTCCATCATGTACTTATATACTTACCAGTAGTCAGGCAAGACAGGAAGGAAGGGAAAGTTTGGAAGTTTACTACGGTAGCCTTCTCAGGCTTGTATAAAGAATCCCTGGGCCATATTTTTTGTCTTCTGCTACTGAGCCCCTACTGAATAGGTTTGTAAGAGTGATCCTCCTGACATGGACACCCCCAGACCACTAAAGAAAGGATGTGATTCCTTCTTAATGGCACCAGCTTGTGCTCTCTAACCACATACATCATCCCCTCCCTCTTACTGTCCCCAGGATAGTGCTTTCCACTTTGTGTTTCTCTTTTGCCCTGGTGCTTTAATGATTTAGATCAGAGACATGAAATATGATCTGAGAATTTGAAAGAAGATTCGACTTCCATAGTTGGGATCTTCTGTTATAGATGCTGGAAACAGTGTTGACTTTAAAAATTTGTTTAGTTCCTATAAAACATCTGTTTAATATAAACTTCTATACCCAAGGCTTGTTCTCTGATAATTAGCAGCAGGTGGGCCACGTGTGTAGAGAAAAATCAAATGCATGGAGACATAATCAGAGCTGCCATTCTGCTCAGAATGGATACTGATAGCAAGGTTTTATGACAAATTATAATTGAGGACATTAACTTACTGGGGAAAATCCTTTTTCTTGACAAATAGGTATGCATTGGAGTTTCATCAGGTGTGGTTATTCTTCCCCTACACTCAATGCTGGTCAGACCACACCTTGAGTACTGTGTCCAGTTCTGGGCTTCTCAATTTAAGAAGGATGTTGAGATACTTGAATATGTCCAGAGAAGGGCAATGAGGCTGGGGAGGAGTCTGGAACACAAACCCTATGAGGAGAGGCTGAGGGAGCTGGGGGTGTTTAGCCTGGAGAAGAGGAGGTTCAGGGGAGACCTCATTGCTGTCTACAACTACCTGAAGGGAGGTTGTAGCCAGGTGGGGGTTGGTCTCTTCTCCCAGGAAACCAGTGCCAGAACAAGAGGACACAGTCTCAAGCTGAGCCAGGGCAAGTTTAGGCTCGAGGTGAGGAGAAAGTTCTTCACAGAAAGAGTAATTGCCCACTGGAATGTGCTGCCCAGGGAGGTGGTGGAGTCACCATCCCTGGTGGAGCTTGGATGTGGCACTTGGAGCCATGGTTTAGTTGTCAGGAGGTGTTAGGTGACAGGTTGGACTTGATGATCTCTGGGGTCTTTTCCAACCTGGTTGATTCTGTGATTCTGTTACAGAAGCATTAGCTAGTTTGCAGTAGGCCTTCCTGCATGTATGTGTAGCTATAAAAGAATACTTTATGAACTGAAAGAATATTTTTGTGAAAGTGCTCCAGATTCCAATTTGGTTTTCACATTCACTTTCTCAGAGGGTGAAACAGATTTCATCTTTATCTTCATTCATTTTTTCCAGGTACAAGCACAGCCTATATGCTACTTTATCTGTACCCATACATATTTAGCTAAATGTGCTCTGTCAGTTGCAATGTTATCAGAACCTTTTATGTGAAGCTAAGCCTGATTTTTTTTTTCTATTCAAATTTCTATTTAGATTATACCTGTCTTTTATTGCTGTATGTCTAAATCTGGGTAATTCTATTGACGTCAGTGGCAATGCATCTCAGTTTCACAGTTGAAATAGAGAATCAAAGTATGACTCAATCTGTTTTATTCTTCTTTTGCTTTCATAATAGAGCAAAGAACTTCTTGCTGCCAGACTATGGCAGCAAAAATGGAAGTGTTAATTGGAAAAAAACACTTGTTATTATCAGGAAGGAAAATAAGGCAGCATAGGAAAGCAATGATTCTGCTTAGCATAACAGTGATTTTCAGGGTTGTGGGTTTTTTTTTTTTGTTTGTTTGGGATTTGGTTTGTTTGTTTGTTTGTTTGTTTTTTAATTTATTTTCCAGTGGAATATGGTCTTTGCACAGAAATGAAATTGTTTGATGTAGCAGTAACGAAAGCACAAAATGACCACTATGAAGTCATGTAACCTTAGAAAGAAAACAGGGAAGCTGTTAGGATCCTTGTTCCATAATTTGCAATTTTGCTTTGGCTGTGGTGATTCAGCTCCCTTCAGAAGTTGATCTCAACAGTGCCAAGTGTTGTATGCTGCCTTTGAAACCTTTGAAACATGTTCCTACTGAAGCAAGGTTTAAATCAGCATGGAATTTGGCTTATCAGACTATGTCTGGGATGCCAGAAGTTTCTGTCATGCCAGATTGCATCTGGATTAAAACTGAAGAAAAATGTAGTGACACATTATGAAAAGAAAAAGACAAGCTTTCTGGGCATCGTAGAATCATAGAATCAGTCAGGGTTGGAAGGGGCCATAAGGATCATCTAGTTCCAACCCCCCTGCCATGGGCAGGGACACCTCACACTACATCAGGCTGGCCAGAGCCTCATCAGTGAAATCTCATCATCAGAGAAATGTTTCACACTTTGGTTATTAATGTTATTTAACTGGTAATTATATTCACTAAATGTGTTGTTTAATGTTAATGTTGTTGGAGGTATTTCAAGTCTTAGAGATGTGCATGTATGTCACTTTTCATATTGATGCATTTTCTGATCCTCATCAGAATTTATCTTGCTTTTTGATGTGGTTTTATAAAAATGAAGATGGGAGAACAGAATATCTTGTCCAGAAGCTACAAACACAGTTTTATTTGTAGTCAAGTCCTATGAGGAGATTGATGCAATGTCCTAAATCTATATGAGGACATTGATGCCATGTCCTAAATCTATATGGTTTTAAGTGAGCATTGGCTTATTTACCTCCCTCCTATGGAAATCTGGATGTTCTATAGTGGACATTGGCAGTCTGGACAGATAATTATTAAGTAAAGTTCACAACTTTATTTACAGGACAGTAGGTTAGCTGAAGCTTGATTCCCTTTCTTCAAAGGGAATCTTTCTACAGCAGTTCTGTACCCCTTTCCCAACAGGGACAGAGAGAACTGCAATGGCACCAAATTGAATACTAATCTATAACAAATTGAGTGGTTCTGAACATTCTGCATGGAAGGCTGAAGGCTGAGATGTTTTGACTCTAAGACAAGACTGTCAGAGTTGCAAGGGTCTTGCAGATATGAGGAAAGGCAGAGAGGAAAATCTTACAAAACTCAAGTTTTATGAAGAACGAAACCCAAGTGAGAGGACTGTCCCAGAGCATTCCACCACCAGAGTTATATGTCACTGGCTGGTGATGGTGAAGCCCACAGAAAGCAACTCTAGGATGAATTTGCAGATTAAATGATGGAAATTAAGTTGTGTGAATATTGCTGGGAAGACCAGATGAATGGCTTTTAAAAAGGACTGGCTTAACAGAGTTGAAATAACAACTCATAATGTAGAATGATCTGCTTCGGCAGGGGGGTTGGACTAGATGATCCCTTCCACCCTCTAACATTCTGTGATTCTATGATGCTATGATCTGGGACACTAGAGGAAGCACATGTCCATCGGCTTCCTTGGCTCTAGTTGCTGAGTGCAGCTGGCCTGCCCACGTGCCTGTAGGTTCCTCCTCAAGTTAAAGGATTTGTTCTGCTTCTTTCCTGTAGTTCTGAAGCTCTTCTGAGGCTTTCTATAAACAACAGTGTGGTTCTTCTGGGCCACATGAGAATCTGGATTTATCTCCCACTAACACAGCACTTTGCTGTAACAAGAGTCAGAGCAAACACACATAACACTAGCAAAGTTACAGGGCCTGGGATTTTTGTTGTTCTTGGCTTTTTTTTTTTTCAGATGAGTGGAATATGCCTTCTATTTTCTCCCTTTGCAGTCAGGATAGATCTTCCTACTGCTTTCTCAGTAATCAGATGGTACTACAGCCACAGAGTGTGCAGGCTCATGTTGGGTTAGACAGTTTCCTTCATTTCAAATTTTGTGCAGACCAGATTTGAATTCAACAGTCTTTGTTTAGCATTCTGTGCTCAGAAATTTATGTTAGATGAGAAGAAGCCCTGCATGAAAATCATTCAATCTTTAGGACTAATGAAAATTGTCAATCACCTTCCAGCATATTTAACTCATCCTAAAGGATGCTTACAGATGCAGAAATTCACCCCCAGTTTCATTAATAGATTCTTTGGTTTATTTTGTCACTGAGTGACTCAGTGACTCTGTCTGCCCTTTTCTTTTTTTCATTTTTCCTGTTTTCTGCAGATCTCCATACTCTTTTATCCTTCTTCCTTCTTCTGAATCTGGTTCATTTTGTTTTGAAATATCATTCTCTGTCTGACTCAGCAGCTGCCTGTGTAGTAGATCTGTGGGCCAGGGAAATTTTTAGCAAAAATGTACTGAGATATATGTTTCTTAGTGGGAATAAAACTCCCTTTGTAAAATCCTCTGAGAAATGTATTCAACTGTGAGCTGTCAGGTGTATGAGAACTTTTATAATCATTTGCTGGCTTAAAGGAAAAAAAAATCATGCCTAGCAGTCAGGTGTACTGCACAGATGTGCAATACACCCTAGAAGACTACAAAGACAATGTATAATTACCTATATATAATTCTAGGTATCTCACCCATGATACAAAACAATCCTAATTTTTGTTTGTTTATTTGTCTTCAGAAATTCAAGTGTGAGCTTTGAAGATTAAAGTATCTAAGTTAAAAATAACTTGCCAAGTACTCTAGATCTGTTGTTTTTTTTTTTTTTATTATTATTTATTATAATAACATTTTCTGGTTTATACAGCTAGCTTTGACCTTTCTAAATGAAGAAGGATTATGAGTGTCTTGAATGTAAGATTGTGGTTTCCTTGTCAAGATTCAGTCCTAAACTATTTTTGGATAATTTGGAGGTTTATCAGGTGAAAATGAAGAGATAAATATGAGAATGAATCTTTTAAAATTAAATGTAGTGTGATTTTTTTTTTTTTTTGTGGGGGGGGGGGGAGGGTGCGAGGGGGATATCTGACTCCTGAAAGTCAGCAAGAGCATGTCAAAAAATCCTGGACTATAGCTACAAGTGACCAGCTGTCAGATGTCAGAATTAGTGAAGCGTTTCTGAAGATCTTTGCTTTTGTTTTTCTTTTACTCATTCGAGGTCAGAGGATCGTGATGTCATTTTTATCTCTGAAACCTGTAGTTATATGTAAGTTTGGAGAGTGCCTTGAAAATATAAAAGGACAAAAATCTGTGCAGTTTGCCAAGAACATGAAGCAGTCATTTCAGGGGTACATCCTTACTTCTAATAACCTGCCTGCTGTTTGCAACTAGGGAGTTGTTTATGTGAAAGGCTCTTTTAAAGTGCTTGGGAAAGAGAGTAAACTCCCATCTCTTGTCCAGCTGTTTTGTGCAGGCACTGAATAATAGTGAAGATGTCTACATCATCTAAAATCAGTTCATGACTTTTCTGTGTGCTACCCAAACCAAATAAATGGATAAGCTGTTAAGTAAGCCACCTTATCACCTAACATCTTGCATTGTTAAATCTCACTGCCTTCCCCACTTTCCCACTGTGATGCCTCCATATCTAGGCCTTGGGACTTATATCCATCTCCTTATTTTCCATCCCCTCTCTTTCCAGCACAGACATGCTTTCCACCTTCTATGCAGTGCAGTAATGTTAACACTGACTCTCAACAAAGGACAGTATCTGTCCTCTGGATTTGTGACTTAAAATACCACGTTTTAGGAATCTGATTTATCATCTCCTTATAATGCATATGCATGCTTACTCTCCTGCTTGAGGTTTGGCCACAACAACCCCATGCAGCACTACAGGCTGGGGTCAGAGTGGCTGGAGAGTAGCCAGGCAGAAAGGGACGTGGGGATACTGGTTGACAGCAGCTGAACATGAACCAGCAGTGTGCCCAGGTGGCCAAGAAGGCCAATGGCATCCTGGTCTGGATCAGGAATAGTGTGGCCAGCAGGAGCAGGGAAATCACTCTGCCCCTATACTCAACGCTGGTTAGACCACACCTTGAGTCCTGTGTCCAGTTCTGGGCTCCTCAATTCAAGAAGGACATTGAGATACTTGAATATGTCCAGAGAAGGGCAACAAGGCTGGGGAGAGGTCTGGAGCACAAGCCCTATGAGGAGAGTGCCATTAACATGGAAAAAAAAAAAAAAAAAGCATCAGATGAATGGAAACTTTCCTGGTTGACAGCCCAGAGGGATACTGATAGTCCCAGAAGGCAAAAATCTGCCTGTATTAACTGTGACAAAATCTTTGAAGGGAGACACAGGAGTAACATCAGCATTTTCAGAAAGGAGAACAACACTCCAGAGTCCTCAAAATGTTTCAGAGAAGCTTCCCAATGAGGATTTATGAGAAGTTTAAAGAGACTGTGTGAAGTCACAGAAGGGAACTAAGTTGTCTTTTCTCCTTGTAAGGTAGAGTTACCTGTGGGAAGCTCTTCTCCCAGTAAGCTGATAAATTGCTTTAGGAGATGAGTAATTAAAGTGAGGGGATAGGGCAGTATCTGGTGGTGGTGCTCAGTTCCCTCAAGAATCATGCACTTCTGAAGAGCCTAAGACCATTTTAGGGACAATCTCCAGATATATGGCTGTTGGTGTTTTGGGCTCTCGTATAGCTGCCAGACAACTGAAGATCTGATTGCATAGGTGAAGCTTGGAATTGGTCTCAAAATGCCCTACAAAAAATCACTGCCCTATGCAGTTCCTCTATGTATGTGTAGTAAGCTGAGATCAGTTTGAAGTGTTTGGTACACCCACCATTTGCAGAGTATCAGGGTTTCTAATCCTCAGGAAAAATTCTGATAACTAGTGCGTAGTCTTTCTCTGCTCCTTCCTTATCTACTGTCAATGTATCCCTCTGAATGATGGACAGTGTCCTTTATCAATGGTTAGGACAAAAAGACTTTACTCTTAAATTTGTATATATCTGCTTATTCTATCCATCTCCTGTACTTTTTTCCATTTGAGTTGCAACAAACACTATTGTTTAATCATTCTTGTCAGCACTAACAAACAACACCCCCCCAAAAAAAAAAAAACAACAAAAAACAACCCAACAAACAAGCAAGCAAACAAACAAGCAAAACCCACAAACAAGCAAGCAAACAAACAAACAAAACCCAAATATGACTGCTTCAATTAATGATTCTATTTCTCCAGAGAGGGACAAAAAAACAAACAAACAAAAAAAAAATAGAAATGTATCTTATGAAGCAGTTTCTCTACAGCAGACAATTTCTTGTATTACATGGATAGCTTGAAAATGCAAAGCAAAAGTGATGTCTTGAGGAAGACTACAAGTGTAGCAGTCAGGAGCACAACCCTTAAAACACATGCAGAAACCCCCAAACCACTGCAACAGTCCTGACTTTACAGAACTGTGAAAGCAGAACCAAACGCAGATAGATCTATTGGAAAAAAATAAAAAAGAAAAAGAAAAAGAGCCCAAATTCAAGATACAAGCTGCCTTGGAGTTTGTAATATTTGTTTTTCCTGCAGCTGTTAGCAAATTTTTGTCTGATTTCTTCTGCCTCCATTGCCATTTTGAAATTTGCCCCTGGCCAACCCTTTAGCTGCCAACCCACAAATGCTTCCTATCTCTGTGGCTGGTACCTAGTTTTCTGGTTGTGAACAAGCCAGGTGAGAAAAGTTCAGATTCCTCTTTATCTAAAATGTCAAAACAAATGGGGTGACATAGATTCATGTGTCAGGAAGCTGCTTATAAAAAGTGCAGCCATAGGGAGCTGCTCCCCAAGGTGCCTGAACTCAAAATGATCATTTACAGCAAATCTCACAATGCTCACCCCTCCTTCCCCTACAGCAAAATGGAAAAAGGATGAGGAGAACACTTGAAACTTTTTCTTTGGAAAAAAAAAATTTGAAAAAAAGCCAAAAATGTGTAAGTAAAATTTATAAACCTGGGAGAGCAAATCCCAGAGACCTGGAAACAAGGAGGCAAATGAAAGGACTCTGAATTTTAGAAATATCTTCTTTGAGAGCTTTAGGAATTTGAGGTATATATATTCTCATAGTTCAGCAGAAAATGTTTCTTCCATTAGCAGTATTGTTCCTGTTACTGTAATGAGGAGCAATGTTCAAAGCAAGATGCACAGATGCTCACCTTGGAAGAGGCTATGCACCTGGGGAGGGTGCTGGTTATTTTATCTCGCAAAGTAGTGAGTTTGAAAATGTTATCAGTACCACTGAGTACGTTTGGTGATCTGGAAGCTGTGGGAGATCTCTGGGCTGGAAATGCAAGCAGTGCCATGTTCTGTACTGACAGCATGCTGCTTTTCCCTGTGGCCCCATAGTCAACCACAGACTTCTTTGAAATGACTCAGTGGAATTGGTTGCATGACTCTGCAGCCTGCGTTCTCACTACAGCTTTCTCTCCCGCTCTCGAATGTTTCATTTAACTGGTTTCTGCTTGCACTTTAACACATTTTCCTGGCTGTAGGAAATGCTTTACTAAATTATACACTTTGCTAAGTTATACACTTTGGCCACAACAACCCCAAGCTGGGGGCAGAGTGGCTGGAGAGCAGCCACACAGAGAGGGACCTGGGGGTGCTGGTTGACAGTAGGCTGAACATGAGCCAGCAGTGTGCCCAGGTGGCCAGGAGAGCCAATGGCATCCTGGCCTGGATCAGGAATAGTGTAGCCAGCAGGACAAGGGAGGTTATTCTGCCCCTGTACTCAGCACTGGTCAGGCCACACCTTGAGTCCTGTGTCCAGTTCTGGGCTCCTCAATTCAAGAAAGATGTTGAGGTACTGGAACGTGTCCAGAGAAGGTGATGAAGTTGGTGAGGGGTCTGGAACACAAACCCTATGAGGAGAGGCTGAAGGAGCTGGGGGTGTTTAGCCTGGAGAAGAGGAGGCTCAGGGGAGACCTCATTGCTGTCTACAACTACCTGAAGGGAGGTTGTAGCCAGGTGGGGGTTGGTCTCTTCTCCCAGGCAAGCAGCAGCAGAAGGAGGGGCCACAGTCTGAAGTTGTGCCAGGGGAGGTCTAGGCTGGATGTTAGGAGGAAGTTCTTCACAGAGAGAGAGATTGCCCATTGGAATGTGCTGCCCAGGGAGGTGGTGGAGTCGCAATTGCTGGAGATGCTCAAGAGAAGCCTGGATGAGGCACTTAGTGCCATGGTCTGGTTGATTGGATAGGGCTGGGTGATAGGTTGGACTGGATGATCTTGGAGGTCTCTTCCAACCTGCTTGATTCTATGATTCTATGATTAAATATTAATATTTGTTAATATTGGTGTTTGTCATTTGTGTGGTTTTCCTTGCTGTGACAACAGGTTTTTCAAGTTTGCAAAAAAAAAAAAAATCATCTTTGTCACTCCCTGATACTTTTCTCTTTAACATAGTACAAAGATTTGCATTATGGGCACAGTCTGAAGAATTTTTATGAGAGATGGCACATAAAAGTGGGTTGCTTGATTAGGATCATAGGATCATAGGATCATAGGATGTGAGGAGTTGGAAGGGACCTTCAAAGATCATCAAGTCCAACCCCCCTGCCAGAGCAGGACTGCAGAATCTAGCACAGGTCACACAGGAGCACATCCAGATGGGGCTTGAAAGTCTCCAGAGAAGGAGACTCCACAACCTCTCTGGGCAGCCTGTGCCAGTGTTCTGTGACCCTCACAGGGAAGAAATTCCTCCTCACATTGAGGTGGAACCTCCTGTGCTGTAGTTTCTATCCCTTGCTCCTTGACCTGTCACAGGGTGCAATAGAGAAGAGCCTGTCCCCTCCCTCTTGACCCCCAACCCTCAGATATTTATAAACATTTATTAAATCCCCTCTCAGTCTTCTCTTCTCCAGACTAAACAGCCCCAGGGTTCTCAGCCTCTCCTCATAGGGCACATGCTCCTGTCCCTTAATCATCCTGGTAGCTCTCTGTTAGACTCTGTCCAGCAGATCCTTGTCCCTTTTGAACTGGGGAGACCAGAACTGGACGCAATATTCCAGGTGAGGTCACACCAGGGCAGAGCAGAGGGGGAAGAGAACCTTTCCTCAAAATCAGAAAGTGATTATTTGAAAATAACTTCATGATTATAATGCCAGGTTATTTTTTCATTTAGTTTTCAGTTTCAGATGTCTTCAGTTTCAAAACAATGTCTGAACTGAAGAGAAGTTTGGCTGACTTGCCTCTCTATGGTTATTGACTCCAGTTAAGGGACTGTTTAGGAACTGATGTGCAATAGTGAAGTTAATTGACCTGCAAAAGTGTTTGCAGCAATTTTATTGGCAACATTGAAAAAAAAAATAATCATAGTTTTAAACCAGCTTCTTCCAATTTGGAGAATTGTCCAAGTTGTTAAAAGAAGGATAGGAGCAGATTTCAGAAGACAATGATCTGAGTAATCAAGAACAAGAGAGATGTTCTGCTGTAGGCATGCTGGTGCAGGACATTTAAAGATACATAAATGCTGAGGAGGGAGGAGGGCAGGATGGGTAGTTCAGTGAATGTGAGGCTGTAAACATGGAGCACCTTTTAAGGGCTCATCCCTTAGCCACCTAACAACACTGCAAACCTTATAAAACACCAGAGTTTTACAAGGGCAAAACTCAGCCTATTGATTTCAAGTAAGGCTAAACTGCTGACTTGAAAAGTCAGGATGGACCAACTCAAAGTCAATGCTTTACAGGCAGGCAAGAGCAAAGAGGATGCAGAGGTGACTGTAGCAGGCAGTTGCATGCTGCCCTCTACTTATGGGGAGATTAGCAGGAGACCTCACAGTATCCATATAGGAACAAAACACAAAGAACATTGCCTGTTAGTGTGAGCTCCTTTGCAATTGTTCCAATGGGAATTTTTGATGGGCAGTATGTTCAGAAGTACCTGCCAACAAGAAGCACTCTAAGAATCAGAACTCTCAAGCACCATGTGTGGGTGGTTTGGTTTGGGTTTTTTTGTGTTTTTTTGTTTGTTTGTTTTTTTTTAAATGATTTTTTTTTACTGTCTTGCCTCCCTCGTTTCCTTGCACAGACAATGCATTTCTGTCTCCTTTCATCTTTGTGAGCTGACCATTTCCATTCCTTTCTTCTGCTGAGGCTGGTGAGATGTTTTGATGCATTCAGCAGTCAAAAGTGCAGTTCCACGTGCCTTTGTGTTGGCTGAGTAAGCAAAATGAAAGAGGCTGGCTGTGAAAGTGAAAAGGTGATTTATGTGCCACTTTCATGGTGCCATGCAGTACTAAAGCACAGGGGTTGTTGGACACATTATGTTGTACAATTATGTAATTATAAACAATATAATTGGAGGCAGTTGAGCTTGAATACAGCAGGCTGTTATTCAGCAATCATCTCTTTCAAGGCTCATTAAACACAGATTTATACACAAAAGAAAAGCTTTGCCCTGCAAAGGCTAAATGTGTAATGGCATTTATTCCTCAAACTGTAATACATAGATCTAAACTGTCAACATCTGGAATGGATTTAGTCTGTGAATGTAAATGTTCCATAGGTATGACAATACCTAGCCCTCTGCTTTTATTTCAGGCATTATTTCTGTGACTTCCTTTGTGTGTCTGTTTTGGAAGGATTAAGAGGCTGCATACACAGCTGTGATGTTGGATTTCAAAATTTGTCAGGCAAGGGCATTGCAGATGGTCAAACAGTTTTGAAAGTTAATGAAGATCTCTTAAAAAGAATTACTGTTTTGGGCCTGTGTTAACCCTTTAACATTTTTAATTCTGGAATTTTCCTTCCAGTGAAGGAATTTCATATGTGAAATATTCTGTTGGGGCTACAACAAGTTGGTTTGAGGTTTGGTAATGGTTGTGGATTTAAATGTGTGTGCATATACATTTAAATATATGTATATATGCATAAAGTGAAATGCTTTTGTTTCTATTAGAAAAAAAAGGAATAAAATGAAGAAATTAATGTTTTCTTGGTAACATAGAGGTAGATGCTCAAGCAGTCTTCAGTGGTTCCATTGTAAAATGGTCCTGCAACATTCATAGAATCATAGAATCATAGAATCAGTCAGGGTTGGAAGGGACCACAAGGATCATCTAGTTCCAACCCCCCTGCCATGGCCAGGGACACCTCACACTACATCAGGCTGGCCAGAGCCTCATCCAGCCTGGCCTTAAACACCTTCAGGGATGGGGCCTCAACCACCTCCCTGGACAACCCATTCCAGGCTCTCACCACTCTCATGGGGAAGAACTTTGCCTCACATCCAGTCTGAATCTCCCCACTTCCAGCTTTATTCCATTGCCCCTAGTCCTGTCACTACCTGATATACTAAAAAGTCCCTCCCCAGCTTTCCTGTAGCCCCCTTCAGATACCAGAAAGCCACAATTAGGTCTCCTTGGAGCCTTCTCTTCTCCAGATTTCTCCAGGCCCAACTCTTTCAGTCTTTCCTCATAGGAGAGGTGCTCCAGCCCTCTGATCATCCTCATGGCCCTTCTCTGGACACCTTCCAGCATGTCCATATCCCTCTTGTGATAGAGACTCCAGAACTGGATGCAGTACTCCAGGTGGGGTCTCACCAGAGCAGAGCAGAGGGGGAGAATCACCTCCCTGGCCCTGCTGGCCACACTTCTCTTGATGCAGCCCAGGCTCTGGTTGGCTTTCTGGGCTGCAAGTGCTCACTGCTGGCTCATGTTGAGCTTCTCGTCCACCAGCACCCCCAAGTCCCTCTCCTTTCCTGCCTTCCAGCCAGTCACATATTACCACCATGATCTGGTAGAGAAATTTTGCTTTCTTTCTGTCCTTTATGCAAGTGTAAATTCCTACACAACTTACAAAGCAGCAATGGAGATCATATGCTTATTAAGGGAAATGTTTTCAGGTTTAAATCTTTAGTGGTGAACTATTGTTTAACAAGTTGTGGAACTACCTCAAGAAATTAGTTTGGTTGTATAACTTCATTTCTTTGAGGACATGCATCTATATTCTGGAACTGCCAACTCATTTTTTGAATGAGTGGAGCCTGACTAATCTCTTAGGCTTGGGTAGTTGGTTTGATTGGTGGAATTGATTTTGAGGGGTTTGGGGTTTTGTGTGTTTGTTTTCAGAAGACCATGGGTAATGAACCTTTCCAAGGGAAACAGCCTTGGCAAAGCTTGCATTGTTCATGTTCATTCTGTATTTTCTGAGTGTATAAATAGTTCATAATTCAGATCAGCAACCTTTCACATTTTCAAATACATTAAACTCCCTTTTAAAAGCAAATACTGAGTTATGTTAACATTGACTTTTCTGTTTCTATCTAAAATCCTCTTCATTCAAATAAATTGCCAGTAGTCTCCTGGTGTGCTGGATAAAAGTAGTAATTCTTCTAGTGCTTTACAGCATTTCATGGCTAGGAAACAGAGCACAGTGAAACTTTATCTTGGTTGATCACTACAGTAGAGTGCTGGCTAGTATAATTGCCTCAGTCCAGAGGTGGAGAGAGACTTGGCTCTTTTTGAACATTCCCATATTGTGAAATTAGAGGCACAAAGGAGGCCAAAATATCAAAAGCCAGGCTATTTATTAGCAGAAGGAAGGAGAGAGAGAGGAAAACTGGAGAGAGAGCAGGAAACACATTATATTACCACCCTCCACACCCTGCCCCAAGACGATTTGGGTCTGTGGCTTGTGCTGTCCACCCCGGAGGAGGGGAGGGTGAGATCCCAAAGTCCAAGTCCTTGTCTGAGCAGCCTCCAATATGTGGTGTCTTCAGTAAGATGTCATTTCTCTTCTCTAGGAGTTCTTCTTTTCTTCTTACAGCAGGCAAAATTTCAGGCACAGCTTTGCTGGTGGTGGTGAAGAGAAGGCTCCTGGACTGCTCCCAGGCTGGGTGTTCATGGTGATGGTTTTTCATCTGTGTCTGTCTTTTTCTCTGCTCCTTTTTCTCCTCCTGAGCAGGCATTGCTCAGGTCTTTTATACATTTTTTGTAGTCACAGGTGTGACTTTCAGACACAGTATGTGTCCAGGTATTGCCCCCAGGGAATCTTCCTGTGTGTTCCTTTTGTGCTTACAGGGGTCCAGCGGAGCAGGGGGGACCTCCGCCTCCTCCTTCACCTTTTGCCTGCCCATACACACAATACACATCAGGGGCTTAGCATGCCAGGTGCTGAATCCATTGTATGGAGGTACCAGTGGTGTCCACCCATTACACATTGCTGTTCCCAGAGGGGCTTCTCACCATCCCCTCCCTGGGCAGCTGATGTTTGGGTGAGGAACAAAGGTGATTTTATCTTTGTTGCTTCACATTAAGAGAGGCAAGATGCAGTCTCTTACAATAATGTGCAAAAGATTAAAGTTAGATCCCAAATCAAGAACCTGTCTTTTCACATGTTGTTTTGATTGTTCTTTCTTTGCCTTTTTTTTTTTTTTCTCTTGTTTTGGCTTTGAGTTATTGTCTCCTGATGCACCACTGCTACAACACAAAAATTGCTCCATCACAGGATTTTTTCCAGTGGCATAAAAAAGAAGCAGCATCATGGGATTTCTCTTAAAATTCATGTCAGCAATATCTCCCCAGAATACCTGTTCCTTTGGAAGCAACAGACAAGGATCCCACAGGGTCTTTGGCTTGCATTGACTTCTGGTGTCTGTACTTTCTATGAGGGGAAGCAGTTTAACCATCAGGGCATCCAGTTTTGCTCTGCTTATCCCATTGCTGGGAAGCTCTGCTCAGGGGCAGAGCAGTGGCTGAGCAAGCCTGTGTCTTTAGAGGTGATCCAATATCTGAACTGTTGCTGTTTCCATACAAGAAACAGGAAATTAATGTCTTGTCTCGGGCATCAGGGAATAGTAACTTAAAGTTTAGGGGTTTAAATTGTTGCTTGATGTAATATAAACACACATTCTGTACAGGTAAAATGACCTTAAGAGGAAAATGGAATAACACTTTGTGCTGATTAGTTAATATTAATCACAGAATCAGCCAGGTTGGAAAAGACCCCAGAGATCATCAAGTCCAACCTATTACCTAATACCTAACACTTCATGACAAACTAAACCATGGCTCCAAGTGCCACATCCAATCTTTTCTTGAACACCTCCAGGGATGGTGATTCCACCACCTCCCTGGGCAGCACGTTCCAACATCTAACAACTCTCTCTGTGAAGAACTTTCTCCTCACCTCCAGCCTAAGCCTCCCCTGGTGCAGCTTGAGACTGTGTCCTCTTGTTCTGGTGCTGGGTGCCTGGGAGAAGAGACCAACCCCCACTGAACACATTACTCTTTTTGGAAGCTTTAACTCTATAGAAATCAGGTGCTGCTTTCTGTTTGCACATTTTTCTAATTCTATTCATATCAACTTTTTTATAGTACATTTCCTTCTCTTAAGGTCTAGTTCAGAGACAAAATGTTCCCTACCATAAACACCTGTACTGCAAGCAAGGAGCAATGAGCACATCTAACAGCATTCATTCAAAGACCTCTTGATTCATTAGTGTCATATAACTGTGTGCTGTGCACTGAAAAATGATGCACAGGACCATCTTTTTGAAAGAAAGAAGCAAAGAGAAGATTATGTGATGGGCTTCATCTTAATCTAAAAACCAAAATGCTACTTAAATTCTGTATGTGAAGAAGCACAGTTTAAAAGAAGAAAAATGTTGTGTATTAAACTCAATGTGTGAATTTTCAAGGTAATTTTGTTATCTAGATGAATGTCTGTATAAATGATTGAATATATGCTGTGGCTGATTCATAAGCCTTCCTCTAGTCAAAAAGGCAAGAAAGGTTAAAAATGCAGTGAGTAATATTCCCAAAGACATTATGGATATTAAAGACTTTTTTTCCCCTTCAGTCTTTAGTAAATAGGTGATGAAGATGTAGTAGATGTGCCAGTGTTTGTTCTGGGACTCAACTTTCAAGAGGTTTTGAGATGCTTATAGAAAGAGGCTGTGAAAACCTTTCTCATTTATGACTGTGACTAGGGCAGAGCCTCTTCAGATGTCTAGACTACTTGCTGTAGTCCACCTTCAGGGAAAAGCAGAGAGAAACCCTTCTGAGAACAACAGGGAAGCAAAGGAGCTGGTTTCATTTCCGACTCCTAGTAAGTAGAAAAGCAGAGGTTTTAATGCTTCCAAGGACTTAATGCCAATGTAATGGTATTCAGGCACCAGAACTAGAGAATGGTAAAGCAAAGTGAAGATTTGTTCACAAGTGGGGGCTGAGAGAAAACAGCTTTGGATTGTTTGTTTGAAAGCAATTATAAGGATAGAGGAAAATGTTACTTGTGCTTCTGATCCCTTAACCTGTTGCCCAGTCCAGGGCTCTGAATTCTCTACCGATTGCCCTTGGACTTCTTATTGCAACTTCACCACTGCTGACCTGAAAAAATCAATAATAGAGAGTAATCTGAAGTCTATACCAGGAGAAGAAAGCTTTCTCTTCACATCTTTAACCCAGACCCCAAGGAGGCAGCAGACTTCCCTAAGAAGTGGGTCCACTCTGCACTGCATTGGGCCTTCTGATTATTAGTATTCCCTTCAGAAAGGAGTCTCCTATGACAATGCTTTGTCTTTCTTAATTTATGGAAGCAATTTTGATGCAGGGCAAGGGCTGGCTTAATCTTGTCAACATCTCCAAGCCACCTCCATGGTCTTTGTTATTGATTGGTTCCTTTGTAGAGCCACATCCGTTATGCAAGGAAACCTGGGATGCTGTGGTAGCCACAGAAGTGGCATACCAGCTGCACTGGACAGGAACATATCACCATTTCCCCCTACCCCTTAAGTGACTGTGTTCAGCCAGGTGGAGAGAGTACAGGGAATATCCTGTAACCATGCATCCTATCAGCCTATTGGGACTGTCTCAGGGGACGTAGGGTATGATTGCAGAAGACTTTCTCTGCCTCCTTGATACTTCTCAACCTACTCAGCTCCTCCTGGAGCTCTGTCATTAAGTGGAGTTCCTTCACCTGCATGCACCTCCCACAGGTGTGATTAGTGCTGCTCTGCTGCATTGGTGTAAGAGTAGGGCTCAGTCTGTGTTCTGACTTCTGTGTAGCTGCATGTTCCTGCTGGAGCTCTGTCTGGGAAGCTATGTCAGTTGTGGCAAATGCTTCCTTCTGCCAGGTGGGGTTCATTGTCCACCTGGCAGAACTTCAGCACCCTTCTGGCATGTCCTACCACACAAACTGGTAGGATCATTGATTATGTAAGTAAGTGTGTAACAAGGCAATTCGCTTGCAGGCAATATCAGAGTCTTGATGATCTTTAACTGGTCTGTTACAAATCTTCTCCTGGCTCAACTGTTTATTCATTTCTGCATCTCTTTCCTCTGTATAGCATGCAAGCATGCTGTGACAGCATTATTCCTGAGGAAATTTCCTGATGCATTACAAAACCAGATTGTTGTTACTTCCCTTGCAGCATGTAGCACAGCATTAGTTTTTACTTTCTATTTGCATTTGGCTGTGCGTCGACACAACTCAACACAAACCAAAAAAAAACCAGGGAAATAATCTCCTCTCTCCCCTCTCTTTTATATCCTAAAATACTGTCACCTATAATCCCTCCCCAAGGCAAGAAAAAGGGGTCTGCAGGTTAACTTTTGCAATTCAGGCACTGTTGTACCTCTCTCTCTCAAGTTAATAGAAGTTCTGCCACTCAGTTAAGTGGAAATAGGATTGAGCCTTTGCTTACTGACCTCATTCTGATGCACTGGAATTTCCTGCACCCTTAAAACCATGGGTGAAATAGGGAGGCCAATGTTAATATAGATTGTGTGTGGGGGGGGGGGGGGGGGGGTGGGGTGTGGAAATGAATGTCAGGTGTCATAAGTTAAACATTCCTTGCTTGTGTATCTTTTCCTAGCTACCCTGAAACCACATCTCATGCACTGGTTAAGCGAAGTTGGTGAAACAGTTTAACATGTTGGTGTCAGTAATGATGGATTCATGTTTTTATGCTTCACTTCAAAGGGAATTAATATAGGACACTACAGTTCTGTACACCAAAATATGTAGGTTTTGTATTATGTATCATCTCAAATTCAGTCAGATAATAAAACTTTTTATTATATTGCTATGCTAGTAGAGTTGAAACACAACCTGTTTTCTTTCCAAGAAGAGTGTTAGCATTAACAATATATTTGACATGCCTTAATGAGGGTAAGTTAACCCCTGCTTGCTTTCAAGTGAACACAGGCTGCTACAGAGTCCTTTTTTGCCTTGCTTTAAAGCTCAAGAAATTTTAGTAAAACTGTTTTAAATCTCAGTTAGGTTATGTGAATAGAAGAAAATTAAATATTTGACAGCTATGCTTTTCAGAGAGCTGATTTTCTAAAAATGTAATTAATATAATAGTACTGTTGTCAGGAAACAGTCCCTCTCATATTCCCAGTCATTATTTCTTTAAGTTTCCCTACTTTTCTACTCCTTTCTTTTGACTTTACTCTGAGAGTGAAATAATATGTAGAAAGAAGAAAAGATGAAAAGTGGAAAGAAAGTAATAATGCTTTCCGGTCTTGGCAGATTTGTTCAAAGGGCACTGTAAAAATTGGTGTGTACAGATTTTTTACAGTCAGTAATCTTCAGTCAGAGTTATTTTTTTTTTTTTAATCTTTCTGAGATAATTCTTAGAACTGAACCTCCATGAATAGTCTGTATAAATACAAAGAGCCACAAGGATGCTTAAGGGACTTGAGCATCTCCCCTGTGAAGAGAGACAGAGGGCCCTGGGGCTGTTTAGTCTGGAGAAGAGAAGACTGAGAGGGGATCTCATCAATGTCTATCAATATCTGAGGGGTGGGTGTCAAGTGGAGGGGGCCAGGCTCTTTTTGGTGGTTCCCAGTGATAAGACAAGGAACAACGGGTTCAAACTAGAACATAGAAGATTTCAGCTCAACACAAGGAGAAACTTCTTTCCAGTGAGGGTGACAGAGCCCTGGAACAGGCTGCCCAGGGGGGTTGTGGAGTCTCCTTCTCTGGAGACTTTCCAAACCCACCTGGATGCATTCCTGTGCAGAGTCCCTTAAGTGATCCTGCTGTGGCAGGGGGAATGGACATGATGATCTCTTGAGGTCCCTTCCAACCTCTGATATACTGTGATCCTAAAACAGGAGAGGCTACTGTTGGCAAATCTAAGTTATCTTTGAGTATTTGAATTATAACAGAAAGCAAAAAGAAATTTGTGGGGTGCTGAGCTCTCTGTAGTGACAGTGCTTTTTGTTCTCCCCACAAAAATATGTCTTTTTAAACTGCTCTGAAGAGATCTAAACTTCATCATGGGTGAAAATCTATTGCTTTGTATTTAACAGATCAACTTTTCTTCAAATGGAGGAATAATTGTGGCTCATGGACATCTGATGTGGTAGGTAAGTTGATTTTGCCATGTCTTATTCCATTGCTGTTATGTGACAAATATTGATCTTGATTATGCTGTTACTGTTAAGTGCTGCTGCTATGTAGAGATAGTCTTACTTATTTTGCATCTACACTGGTGGAATTGAGAAGAAAATTAATCTCTTTTCCTGTCTCCCAAATGACAATTCAAAACCATAGTTTATACTGTTCCTAACAAATTCAGTCTTCAGCAATAATATACAGCAGGAGAGAGTGAGCAAAAAGAAAAAAAAAAAAGTAAGATTGATATACCTTATTTCCTGAAATAATGTGGTTGAGATCTTTTATTGTGAAAAAGGGTGTTTAGGCTTTGAAGAAGACAGCCCAGAAAACCTGGGTATAATTGATGTGTAGTCTAGATGCACATAGAGCAATTAATAGGTGTTTGAGTATGATAGTAGTCAACGACACTAAATTACTTAGCAGCACTCTCTCCTCTCTTCTCTTCTCTTCAGATGGGCAGTATTGTAAAGAAGATATCCAAACATGCCAGTAATAGAGAAAAAAAGAGACTAAATTAAGGGTAGAGTTTTATATTTGTGTTGCTTACTGAATTTTATTCATAACAGTTGTTTAATACTTGGGACATAGATCTGCAGACCTATTTCTTCTTACAGTTGTGGAATAGTGCTGTGATCAAGCAGGAGTTTTGCTTTTCCATGGAGTTTGTGAGGCTGTTCCATGTGAAATGTGAAAGGATTTGAACTAAGCATGTGTGAGGCTTTAGAAACCCCTTGTTGCAGGGCCATCCACTGTGGAAATGATTACTGGAAGGGTTGTGACAGTCAAAAGCAGGTCTACATTTGGGAGTGCCCTGCACTTACTTGTGTCCCTCAAGCAGATGCATTGTGGTGAAGTGTGTTTAATTGGGCAGAGCTGATCTGCAGGCAGAGTTGAACTGCAACTTGCTGTAGAAATTTCCAACTATGCAAAAAACATTGGAACAGCAAATAACTACTAGTTTGTCACCTCTGTAATCTGGTGTGGGAGACTGCTTAATGATGTAGTTTTTCAAGTGGTAACTTTTTCTGAAGTAATTTAGCTAAAACATGTATTTCTTGTAGGATTTTGAGTCCTATTTGCAATACATATTGCTGACTACATTCATTTTTTTTATGTTTGGGATAGAAGAATAAAGTTAGGAGAAAGTGTCAGTGTTTTCTCTACTAGTCTAGATACTGATACTTCAGACCTCTCTTTTTATGAAACTGTATAGAAAAGAGTTACCTCCATTCAGGTCTGTTTTACTTCCACCACTTCTTATAAAGGTATCAAAAACGTTTGGGCATCTTTTTAACTTGCATTTTTCATTCATTTTAGTACTGACCATCTAAAGGAAACTAGTAGCACCAGTCCAACACTGGGACAATGAAGTGACAGTAAATTGAATCACAGGGAATGTCAAATATAGAATGTTTTTAGCACCAGAAGGCAGCGAATGAAGGCATGAACCCTCTTGCTGCTTCACAACAGAATTGCTTTATAACTGAATTGCAGGATTACAGAATTCCAGAAATGCCTTACTGCCCAAAATCACTGAAATCTATATTATTTCTTATCTTGCACATTAAGAATTCAGCCCCATACACAAGCTAAAAACAGTCCCCTACAAAAACAAAACAGTTCCCTATAAAAGCGATTCCAAGCACATCCAGAGGTCCAGTTTTTGCAGGATGTTTCTTTTGGCATGCACACAATGTTTTGGGTTTTTTTTTTTCTTCATAAACAGGTTTGCAGCTTGTAGGTCTTCACTTAGGGAAGGCTTCACAAGCCCATACCTTCTGCATTGCCTTAGAAGCTTTTGTCACCTGCAGAACAGCAGCAGCCACAACAGGAGAGTTTGCTAGCCACACCTCTGTATCACACCTAGATTGAGTAGCTTCTAAAATGGCACTATGTGGTGATTTGTGGCTCAAAAATTCATCTCTTCCTAGCTAAAATTTTTTGACTTGGGGGTTCTGTGTGTGTAGTACCTTGTGATAAATTAGACAAGCAGGCACTTAATGTGGTCTGAGCATGAATTCCTCAAATGCAAGGTGCACTCATATTGTGGGAGTGCATGAGAGAAATCAGTGTTGAGAGTGTGTTTTGTGTGAGTGTAATGGTTAACACTGGATCAGATGGATGTATTTTTCCATTGCTGTGTTGCCTTTTATTAGGGATTGGATAAATCAATTCTTGCTTGCTTGTGGGAAAGCAGAAAAAGGAAACGCAGTGCTGCAGAAATATATTCATCTTCCTTGCAGAAAGGGAAGGATTTATAATCAGCAGAGGACACTCCATGAACTCCTCTTTTCAGAAGAGGTTTTATTCTTTGTATGTATGCCTCTGTGTGAGTGTTTTTGCTATAAGCTAAAGATCTAGGTGGGGGTCAGGCTCTTCTCCCAGGCAACCTGTGACAAGAGGAGAGGGCATGGCCTGAAGCTGTGCCAGGGGAGGTTGAGGTTGGATGTTAGGAAGCACTTCCTCGCAGGAAGGGCAATTAGTGAGTGGAATGGACTGCCCAGGGAGGTGGTGGAGTCACCATCCCTGGGGGTGTTTAGGGAAAAATTGGATGTGGCACTTAATGACATGATCTTCTCAATGTGGTGGTGTTAGGTCATAGGCTGGACTTGATGATCTCAGAGGTCTATTTCAGCCTCAATGATTCTGTGGTTCTATAGCTAGATCTTTTCTTAAAAGAGGCTACATATGCAAGGTCAACATTTTCATTCACTGTGTCAGGAGCAAGGGTTCATTGTTTTGGAAGGTTAGAGCCTTACCACAGAGCTGAAACGAAATATGAGGGGGATAGAATAGCAGTCTCTGATACACACAAAATGCTATCAAGACATAGAACAAACCTGAAATTTCTGAAAATTATGTTATTAATGTCCTCAAAAAAAAAAAAAAAAAAAAAGGAAAATAAGTGTCAGCCAGACTTTTACTCTTGCAAGAGAAATGGCACTTTGTTAAAAATGGAGGGCAGGCAGATAGTTCAGAGAAGGAGATTCCAGGGAGTTGGGAACATAGAGCTGGTGTTTCTCTTCATGTTATATGGGCACACTGAAAGCTTGGAGAGCACTTTGATCAAGTGGTACTGATAATCCAATGCAGTCCTTTCAGCTTCATGTGCAAAATGTTCAGTTTGTTAGATCAGATATCTGGTGTGGTCTGAGCCCACCCAGCTAGCAGCAAAGCACCAAGTAGCATTTTGCTTACTCCTACCCCTGCCACTCTGGTGGGATGGGGTGGTGAAAAATACAACAAAAAGGCTGTCAAGACAAAGGACAGAGAGGGCTCACTCAGCAGTTATGGTCATGGGCAACAGACAGATTCAACTTAGGGAAACAAATTTAACTTAAAAAACAGAAATTCACCAATTGAATCAGAGTAGGACAGTCAGAAATACAACTGGATTTTAATCACAACCCTTTCTCCACACACTTCCCCTCTTCCTGGGCCCAGTTCTACTCTCTGTTCTCTACTTCCCCCACTTCAGCCTTCAGAGGGTTGTGGTCAATGGCACAGAGTCCAGTTGGAAGCCTGTGGCCAGTGATGTTCCCCAGGGATCAAGGGCTGGAGCACCTCTGCTATGAGGACACACTGAGAGAGTTGGGGCTGTTCAGTCTGGAGAAGAGAAGGCTCCCAGGAGACCTTCTTGTGGCTTTCCAGTATCTGAAGGGGGCTACAAGAAAGCTGGGGAGGGACTTTTTTAGGGTGTCAGGGAGTGATAGGACTGGGGGGACTGGAGCAAAACTAGAAATGGGTAGATTCAGACTGGATGTTAGGAAGAAGTTTTTCACCATGATGGTGGTGAGACACTGGAACAGGTTGTGCAGGGAGGTGGTGGAAGCCTCATCCCTGGAGGTTTTTGCAGCCAGGCTGGACATGGCTGTGAGCAACCTGATGGAGCATTGAGGTATCCCTGTCCATGGCAGGGGGTTGGAACTAGATGATCCTTGTGGTCCCTTCCAACCCTAACAATTCTATGATCACTTTTGTTCAATATCTACATCAGCAGTCTGGATGAGGGGATAGAGTGTACCCTCATCAAGTTCACTAATGATCCCAAACTGAGAGAGGTAGCATCCCTCATTGGCTGCCACCCAAAGAGACCTGGACAGGCTGAAGAGCAGGGCAAAGGGAACCTCATCAATTTCAGTAAGGACAGGAGTAGTGCCCTTCATCTAGGGAGGAATAACACCAGGCACCAGAAGAGACAACTATTAAGTGACTCAAGAGAGAAAAATGACGTACTTCACGATTCCTCAGTCCTCACTGCTACCTTGCTGCTGTGAATACTCTGAAGATACTTTCAGTTTTCTCAATGAGTCATTCCCTGATGCCATGGCTCAGCAAATAACTAGGCTCACATTCTTGAGTCCTCAATGACACTGAAGCATATGCTGGAGTTGTTTTTACTCTGAAATGGGTCAAGAACTGTCTGGAGGGCTGGGCCCAGAGAATGGTGGTGAATGGTGCCACATCCAGTTGGTGGCCAGTCACTAGTGGTGTCCCCCAGGAATCAGTGCTGGGCCCCATCCTGTTCAATATCTTTATTGATGATCTGGATGAGGGAATTGAGCCCATCATCAGTAAGTTTGCAGATGACACCAAGTTAGGAGCAGGTGTTGATCTGTTGGAGGGTAGGAGGGCCCGGCAGAGGGACCTGGACAGGCTGGCTGGGTGGGCAGAGGCCAATGGGATGAAATTTAACAAGGCTAAGTGCAGGGATCTACACTTTGGCCACAACAACCCCAAGCAGGGCTACAGGGTGGGGACAGAGTGGCTGGAGAGCAGCCAGGCAGAAAGGGACCTTGGGGTGCTTGTTGACAGTAGGCTGAACATGAGCCAGCAGTGTGCCCAGGTGGCCAGGAGAGCCAATGGCATCCTGGCCTGGATCAGGAATAGTGTGGCCAGCAGGACAAGGGAGGTTATTCTTCCCCTGTACTCAGCACTGGTCAGGCCACACCTTGAGTCCTGTGTCCAGTTCTGGGCTCCTCAATTCAAGAGAGATGTTGAGGTACTGGAATGTGTCCAGAGAAGGGCAACGAAGCTGGGGAGGGGTCTGGAACACAAACCCTATGAGGAGAGGCTGAGGGAGCTGGGGGTGTTTAGCCTGGAGAAGAGGAGGCTCAGGGGTGACCTCATTGCTGTCTACAACTACCTGAAGGAGGTTGTAGCCAGGTGGGGGTTGGTCTCTTCTCCCAGGCAAGCAGCAGCAGAAGGAGGGGACACAGTCTCAAGCTGTGCCAGGGGAGGTATAGGCTGGATGTTAGGAGGAAGTTCTTCACAGAGAGAGAGATTGCCCATTGGGATGTGCTGCCCAGGGAGGTGGTGGAGTCACCATCCCTGGAGATGTTCAAGAGAAGCCTGGATGAGGCACTCAGTGCCATGGTCTGGTTGATTGGACAGGGCTGGGTGATAGGTTGGACTGGATGATCTTGGAGGTCTCTTCCAACCTGCTTGATTCTATGATTATGATTCTACTGAACAATCACATCAGCCAAAATTTTAAACCTTGGCCTTGACTGTTATAAAGAAACTCATTTTTGTGTTACATATTCTGTGTTTGAAAATTCAATACATTTTAAAAGCTCTGGATTTTTACTTACACATGTATGTCATATCTATACCTCATAGAGTTTGGAAATTTTACTGAGTTTGGAAATTTTACTGCTAAGTACCTCTGGGGAGATATCATTCAAGAAGTTTCAAGCTGCAATCAGCATGAGGTCATTTATCCTTTTTGTGCCCTTTCATTCAGTTCTCAGTCAGAAAAAAATATCATGTGCCCTGATGTTTTGGTGTAACTTGAGAAATCAGCATGCACAGAGAGTCAAATTTTTTATTGTCAGTGAGTGCAGTGAAGTTTCCTTCCTTCAAGTGACAGCCACTGGGAGAGTCTGTGTTTCTGAAAGTGGGTAGTCATACAGTGCAGCAGATTTGGCATGAGACAGGAGGGTCTTTCCTAGAGTAGTTATTCTTGTGGGTAAGGTTTGGCTTGACCCACTGCTTCTTTGATGGCAGCTCTCTCTTGCTAATATAAGTGGAAACGATGGGGGAACTGGAGGCTGAAGTCCTTCTGAGCTTGTGGCATTTATATTGTGAGACAGTTGAGATCGAGTTCATTTTGCTAAGCTGCTCACCCATAATGGATCTGTCACTGTAGTTTGGAGATGTATTTATATCCATTTTGGACAGCCTTTGCTGCTCAGAGCTCTCCCAGTGAAAGTTCCCAGCAGACCACACAGTTTCTCCTGATGTGGAGCTGAAATCTTCTGTGTTCAAGTTTGAACCTGTTGTTCCTCATCTTATCACTCTGCACCACCGAACAGCACTCAGCCCTGTCCACCTGATGCCCACCCCTCAGATATTGATAGACATTGATCAGATCCCCTCTCAGTTTTCTCTTCTCAAGACTAAACAGCCCCAGGGCTTTCAGTCTCTCTTCACAGGGGAGATGCTCAAGTCCCCTAACCATCCTTGTGGCTCTCCCTTGGATTCTCTCCAGCAGTTCTCTGTCTCTCTTGAACTGGGGAGCCCAAAACTGGATGCAGTATTCAGGTGTGGTCTCAGCAGGGTGGAGTAGAGAGGTAGAAGAACTTCCCTAGCCCTGCTGGACACATCCTTCTTCATGCACCCCAGGATCCCATTGGCTCTCTTGGCCACAAGGGCACATTGTTGTTCCATGGAGAAGTCCTATGTATTCTGCCATCAAAGTGAGACAGTCAAAAGTTCACTGTGAAGAGTGAAGCTTGCTTCATTCTGAACAAGTTGTCTTTACCAAAACTATGCTCAGACTTTATTTCTCATGTATGAAACTTACTGCAAGAAATAAACATGTATGTACCTGATACTCCTCTGTGGTATGTTTGTACCATTATCTCAGGGCTATTCATCTGTGGCTTTCTAATTTGTACAATATCAGAGCACTTGCTGTTGGGCTTCCATGACTTCCTCTTGCAAATGGATGTGGGAGAAGAGAGTGCTTGATAAATCCAGTGCTCTTCTGAGATCTTTCTAGCACTTCCAGTTTGTCTGCTAATTGTAAAAGCTGAAATGAAATACCTGGGGCTGCACTGACCTCATCATCTGTCACTGTGGCTTGGCAATGTATTTATATCCATTTTGGACAGCCCTTGCTGTTCAGGGCTCTCCCAGTGAAAGTTCCCAGCAGACCACACAGCTTTAATGTTGTCAAGTAGTAAGCTTTTCCTTTCCCCCTCAGAATATGTTTATCCTTAATAGGCAGTTGTCCATTTTAGCCATGCTTTACCTTTGAACTGGCATCAAGTAGCTGAGAGCACCTCTTAATGTGACCTCAATTTTCTTTCATGCAGCCAGCAGAAAGATGGCACAGACAAATAAAGGAGAGTATTTTGTGTCAGAAAAATCTATTCTGATTCTTTCTGGAATTAAATATATCTTGGCCTTTCCCTTTTATTGATATCATACAAAGTCTTGGTTTGTTTCTGATGTATAGATGTGATGGACATGGAGGGTGGGAAGGAAAATAATGGTAGCTCAAAGACTTAAAATTCAACCTTCTTGTCACCTGTACCTGGGAATCTGAGTTAGTTTTCAGAAATTGGAGCTCCTAATAAACCAGGAAATAAAAACCCTGCTTTTTTCATAGCCACCCACTAACATTGAAATTAAGTGTATTTAGCTCTGATTTCTGATTGAGTGTCTTTTAATTTGGTACAGATTTAGTTGAACCTGATATATAACTTCAGTCTTAATGGAGCAGGAGGGTGTTCTGCCTCTCCTTTTCTTTTACCCCAGGAAGAGTATATTTTTTTAATTCAAATTACCAAATAAACCTGCAGAAACACATCCATTTCTAAATATAATAAGCTGAACTACAGACTTTACCAAGGTCTGGGAAGCCAAGTGAAAATTAAATCACTGACTCTCTTTTCTACAAATTCATCTCCTGGGTCTCTCCTTTTTTGATTTCTTTTCTTTCTTTTTCCTTCTCTTCCTTCCCCCAACTCCCTTCAGTGCTGCTTTGTTTTAACAATAGTTATATAATTCTGCTTTTCCATCAGGACACAGCTTATACATGTATTAGCAGATCTGTGCAAATCCTTAGAAACTTGTTTTCAAGCTTGAGTTCAAAAGAGCAGTGGATTCCTTGGAGAGTGCTGGGTCCAACAGCATTGCCCCAGATTCATGTCAGCCCTACACCTTGCATTTATGTTTAATAGAATGTCCTCGAATTTTCCTTCTTTATCTTCTGCAGCCCTATCTGTAATAACATAACATCTGAACTGCTCATTTTGTGTTTATGAAGGCAGATAGAAATAAAATACTGGATAAAGTGTAATATTTTTAAAACAGACAAAAGTCACAGTCTCACAGTATATCAGAGGTTGGAAGGGACCTCAAGAGATCATCAGGTCCAACCCCCCTGCCAGAGCAGGATCACTGAGGGTAGTCTGCACAGGACTGCATCCAGGTGGGTTTGGAAAGTCTCCAGAGAAGGAGACTCCACAACCCCCCTGGGCAGCCTCTTCCAGTGCTCTGTCACCCTCACTGGAAAGAAGTTTCTCCTCGTGTTGAGCTGAAATCTTCTGTGTTCAAGTTTGAACCCATTGTTCCTTGGCTTATTACTGTGCACCACTGAACAGCACTCAGCCCTGTCCACCTGACACCCACACCTCAGATATTTATAGATATTGATGAGAACTTCTCTCAGTCTTCCCTTCTCAAGACTAAACAGCCCCAGGGCTCTCAGTCTCTCTTCATAAGGGAGATGCTCAAGTCCCCTAAGCATCCTTGTGAATCTCCCTTGGATTCTCTCCAGCAGGTCTCTGTTTCTCTTGAACTGGGGAGCCCAAAACTGGATGCAGTATTCAGGTGTGGTCTCAGCAGGGCAGAGTAGAGAGGTAGAAGAACTTCCCTAGCCCTGCTGGACACATCCTTCTTCATGCACCCCAGGATCCCATTGGTTCTCTTGGCCACAAGGGCACATTGTTGTCCCATGGAGAATTCTGCCATCAAAGTGAGACAGTCAAAAGTTCACTGTGAAGAGTGAAGCTTGCTTAATTCTGAACAAGTTGTCTTTACCAAAACTATGCTCAGACTATTTCTCATGTATGAAACTTACTGCAAGAAATAGACATGTATGTACCTGATGTTTCTCTGTGGTATGTCTGTACCATTATCTCAGAGCTGTTCATCTGTGGCTTTCTAATTTGTACAATATCAGAGTACTTGCTGTTGGGCTTCCATGACTTCCTCTTGCAAATGGATGTGGGAGAGGAGAGTGCTTGATAAATCCAGTGCTCTTCTGAGATCTTTCTAGCACTTCCAGTTTGTCTGCTAATTGTAAAAGCTGAAATGAAATACCTGGGGCTGCACTGACCTCATCATCTGTTTTTCAGATAGTATTGCTTTCCCAAAAATCCTCTTAGAGACCAATTAAAAATGCCTGTAGAAAAGATATAGCCTGGATGTAACAATTAAGCAGGTGTTAAGCAGTAGCTCATTATTAATGCATTAGGTTTTTGTTAAGATAATTTTTATGTTTTTATTGCTGCTTGAAGAGAGACTTAACCAACCACCAGATCTATCTGTTGAAGGGTAGGGTTGAATGATGGGTGGCAAATATTCTAAAAGCAGAAGTTTCCTCTAAAGCAAGTCAGTTTAAAGATCTGCTTCTTCCTTGTTAGGCAGTGCTGTTTACATTGTTCAGCTGAATCCAAATTAACCCTGAAGAGGCAAAAACCTTATCTGTGTGCATGGTATGGATGGAAACAGTATCAGTGTCATTTAAGTTCTGTTTTCAGTTGTGCCTACAAGACAAAATTGGTCCTCCTGTAATTAAGAAGTGGTGACCAGACACTGCAATTATTGAATCTAAAGATTATTGTGAGGTTTCAACTTTACAGATGAACCAGTGTGCAAAAATTCTGATTCCATTTAAAAAAATGGACAATGGAGACAAAATCAGGGCGTTTATTTTAGTGTTGCAGTAAATTCAGGTATTCAGCAAGTAATTTCTGTAACAAGCTTGCAATTTCCTACATGGAGAAAGTAGCCAGCCTGGAGTTTAACAGCTTCTCATGAAATTATGATCACTTGCAATTTGGGAGCAGAAATAGTACTGCACAGAGAATGAAAAGCCTCAGCTGCTTTGCCAGCGAAATAACTGTGCCTGAAAGGACTCTGCCTAGGTAGGTTCCAGAGGGCTGTAGAACATGCTGGCTCTGTGCAAGCTGTGCCAGTGAAAGGAGAGCCTGGAGCCTGTGTTAGCAGGTTGGTTCCCTAAGTAGTCAGTAGGCTGGATGGATTTCAAATGCTTGACTCTCTTCCACGTGAAACCTTTCTGCACAGGAGTGATAAACATTAACTCTTTGTGTAAAATAGTGGAAATGTTACTGGGGAAGGGATTGTTTCCCAGGTGTGATTTCACTTTTAGCAACAGTTTAGAGGGTAGGAAGGTTCTGCAGAGGGACCTTGACAGGCTGGAGAGATGGGCAGAGTCCGAGGGCATGAGATTTAACACATCTAAGTGCTGGGTTGTACACATTGGCCACAACAACCCCATGCAGTGCTACAGGCTGGGGACAGAGTGGCTGGAGAGCAGCCAGGCAGAGAGGGACCTGGGGGTACTGGTTGGCAGTAGGCTGAACATGAGCCAGCAGTGTGCCCAGGTGGCCAAGAAGCCAATGGCATCCTGGCCTGCATCAGCAATAGTGTGGCCAGCAGGACAAGGGAAGTCATCCTGCCCTGTGCTCAGCACTGGTTAGACCACACCTTGAGTACTGTGTCCAGTTCTGGGCCCCTCAATTCAAGAAAGATGTTGAGATGCTGGAACGTGTCCAGAGAAGGGCAACAAAGCTGGGGAGGGGTCTGGAGCACAGCCCTGTGAGGAGAGGCTGAGGGAGCTGGGGGTGTTTAGACTGAAGAAGAGGAGGCTCAGGGGAGACCTCATTGTTGTCTACAACTACCTGAAAGGAGGTTGTAGCCAGGTGGGGGTTGGTCTCTTCTCCCTGACAACCAGTGACAGAAGGAGAGGACACAGTCTCAAGCTGTGCCAGGGATGGTTTAGACTGGATGTTAGGAAGAAATTCTTCCCAGAAAGAGAGTTTGGCCATTGGAATGTGCTGTCCAGGGAGGTGGTGGAGTCACTGTCCCTGGAAGTGTTTAAGAGAAGACTGGATGAGGCACTTAGTGCCATGGTTTAGTTGATTAGATGGTGTTGGGTGAAAGGTTGGACCTGATGATCTCTGAGGTCTTTTCCAACCTGGTTAACTCTGTGATTCTGTGATTCTCTCAGCTGTGTGACACATCCAAGGGATTGTAAGCAATTTGGGGCAGATAAAACATCTGCCATTGTGCTTTGTGTTGTGGTTGGCACATGAGGCCCTGTTGCTACCTGGTCCTGCTGGGAGATATCAGTCTGGGAGAATTATAACAGTTAGTAAACTTTCTGAAATGTACAGACAGGATGTTCACATAAGAAAAAAAGATACTGGCTCAGCATGAAACTGAAAAAGCTTTTGAGAGATTTCCTTATTAAGCATTTGGTACTTTTCTGTGGTGTTTCATGCCCAACAAGAATTAGATGCTCATTAAAAAAAACTTACTAATTTCTTTCTTTCTGTAGAGAATAAACATGACCACAAAGTCAAAATCAGATCTTGTTCAAGATAGACATTTTCCCCTCCCACTTTTCACATTATTGAAGGCAAAATGTGGAAAATCAAAAAGAAACATTCTCCAGCATTTTTTTTTAATCTACAAAAGATACTCTGTCAGATGTCTTTTTTTTTCTGATGCAAATTATGTTATTCCCTGCTTTATGACTGGAGTCTCAAACACCCTAGAAGCCTTCATTTTCTGAAGATGTTTTCTTCTGCATGAAAAGAAGTGTTTCCAGGGTGGAAAATTTGTTGATTGCTTTCAGTTTTCCCTTTTGAATCTTGAAATATTTAGGATTGGCGTCAGTATATTAATGAGCTACTTCCCTTCAAAAATGCTTCCTGTGCTTTAGAAAACAAAGAACTCACAAACAGGGATTTATCTTTTGTAAAGCAAATAAGAAGATAAGAACTGTTTCTTAGTTATTATGGCAGTTTTAGACTATGCCTTTAAAATTTTTCATAGATCTTGAACAGGAAGTAGTAAAAATGTAAATAAATCACTATTGGGTGTAAAAAGGAAAATAAAGATTATTCTAAACAATTCTATGGGAGAGACATCAATAAAGATTATTCTAAACAATTCTATGGGAGAGACATCTACCACAAGATTTGGTTCCCAAAACAATCTCTCTCTCTCTTCTCACTTCCTCAGGCTGGGAGATACAAACTTGCTTCTGCTTGACCTTGGCTGCATTGTTTTGACTGCTATTAACTTCTCTGCTTCTGTCTCTTGTCCCTTGTGTACAGGGGAGCAGGAGAAGAGGCAGGGAAGGGAGAAGCTGTTGCAGCTCCCCTGGTCTTTGGCCAGGGGGGGTCCTTGTGCTGTTCATTGATTGTAAATATCTGTAAATATTGTATATTTTGTACATATTAATTGCATTCCATTGTAGGTTGTAGTTTTGCTTGTAAATACAGCTTCAATTGGCTTCCAACTGAGCTGGTCTGGCAAATTTAATGTTGGGGGTGGAATTTTCAACCCACCACAGTTGTCAGGAGTTTACAGTTTGTCATTCTCTTGAACTTGTAATGTAGTATTCTTCCCTGCCATCACACTGCAGAGCTGTGAGTCAGGAATTAGAAATATTTGCCTTGTAGAATGTCTAGATTGTGACAGCTCTGTTTTCCATATATACCTCTCCAGATGACTAAGCATTTAGACAAGACCTAGATCCTTTTACCTCCCTGTAGTGTCCCCCATTGACTAGCTGGTTTGGGAGCACAACAGCAGTTTTAAAGAACCTTCTTTTTTCTAGTGACTGGCAAAGTAGCAGTTTGGGGTTTTGAAGAAGGGTGAATGCAGTGCTAAATTTGTTTTCTAGGTTAAAAAATATATATATATAGGAGTAAAGCTTGATAAAATGGTGTGAGTGACAGCAGTTATGTGATTTCCTTAATGAAGTCTTCAACTCCTCACTATAAGGACAGTGATGGAAGCACAAGTCAGGGCTAATTACTTGTAGCATTCACAGAAGATTAATAGAGTTGGGGAAGGAGAAGACCTAGAAAACTTTTTTTTTTTTACTTATTTTCTTTTTTCCCTTATCTTCTTTTTTTTTCTTATCTTCCTTTTTATTTCCCCTTATCTTTTTTGTTTGTTTTTTTTTTATCTTGTCTTCTTATTTTTTTTCTTTTTTTTCCTTTTTTCTCCTTAGTGAAATGAATTAAATTAAACCCCATCTCTTTCACTTTTAGGGCCAGAAGTCATCAGTTGCAGTGAACATCCATGTCTTTTGTTCTGACTTGGGGGATCTGTAGGAGATCACTTGCAAAATCCCTGCAGCTGGGAATGGTTGGTGATAGGGAAAACAACAGCTGCTTCTCTGACAAAGGGATGTATTGCAGCCTAACTGTAGTTAAATGTAGTTAAATCCATTTTCCAGGAACATTTCTCTTACCTGGAGTTGTCTCTCCCATATACTTTTCAAAGGCTGAGGATATTGAAGTTCCTGGCTTATTTTTAAAGCCTGAATTCTGCAATCAGCATGGCTTGGTTTACTATGAAATTGTTAGCAGAGACTGTATCTGAGCATTTTAGGTTGAAGTGGTGGAAAGGTTTATTACTCATCTTTCCTTGCCTTCCAAAGGACTACATAAGCTTTTAATTAGCTAAGTAGAATGAAACTGCCCAGCTGCACAGGAACCATCAGCCAGCAGTGGGTATTGGAAGCTGTAAGCACTGAGACCTTGTTTCCAACAAAAGCATTTCTAAGCCAATCTCATATTCAAAGTGTTAAATAACAGTGAATTGATTAAATACATTTACAGATCTGGACCATAACCACAAGTCTTCACCTCACAAACCTGCACTGCTTTCTGGCTTTTAAATTAACTGTAGCAAGGCATTATTACTGAGAGTTCCAACATCTCCCAGGGTGATTGCATACTGTGATCTGAGCAGCAGCACCGTTCCTGTCTTCACCAAGAGTACCAAGTAGTGTTTTAGCCTGATCCTTCCCTGGCATTTGCTTGACAGATAAGTGTGGGGCTTTCTCTAGAGTTATTCATGGAAAAACAAATGGCAAAATCAATTGGGGTCCCTCCTGCAAGCTGATGGCCATTTACTATGTGCATAAATTACTTTCCCTGCCCTAGTAAGTATCACAGTATATGAGAGGTTGGAAGGGACCTCAAGAGATCATCAGGTCCAACCCCCCCCTGCCAGAGCAGGATCACTTAGGGTAGTCTGCACAGGAATGCATCCAGGTGGCTTTGGAAAGTCTCTGGAGAAGGAGACTCCACAACCCCCCTGGGCAGCCTCTTCCAGTGCTCTGTCACCCTCACTGGAAAGAAGTTTCTCCTCATGTTGAGCTGAAATCTTCTGTGTTCAAGTTTGAAGCCATCGTTCCTTGTCTTATCACTCTGAACCACTGAAAAGAGCCTGGCCCCCTCCACTTGACACCCACCCCTCAGATATTGATAGACATTGATCAGATCCCCTCTCAGTCTTCTCTTCTCCAGACTAAACAGCCCCAGGGCTCTCAGTCTCTCTTCACAGGGGAGATGCTCAAGTCCCCTAAGCATCCTCGTGCTTCTCCCTTGGATTCTCTCCAGCAGGTCTCTGTCTCTCTTGAACTGGGGAGCCCAAAACTGGACACAGGATTGCAGGTGTGGTCTCAGCAGGGCAGAGAAGAGAGGTAGAAGAACTTCCCTAGCCCTGCTGGACACACCTTTCTTGATGCACCCCAGGATCCCATTGGCTCTCTTGGCCACAAGAGCACATTGTTGTTCCATGCAGAACTTGCTGTCCACTCCAAGGTCTTTCTCTGTGGAGCTGCTTTCCAGCAGGGCAGCCTCTAACCTGTCCTGGTGCCTGTTGTTGTTATTTCTCCCCAGATGCAGGACCCTGCACTTGTCCTTATTAAACTTCATGAGGTTTGCCTGCAGCCAGCTTTCAGCCTGTCCAGGTCATGTTGGAAACATAGCAATAACAGAAACAAGATGAAAGCCAGATTTCAGGGTATCTTATAGGAAAAGCTCATCAAAGAATCAGTTCTTTAAGATGCTTCTTAACCCATAAAGCACTCAAATTGTACATTATTTTTTTATGAATGTATACATGATCCTACAGTATAATGGTACAATGTTCACTTGACTTAATATAACTTCCTGAGCATTACAAATAATAGCATTTTTTCTTACCTTCTGCATACTTACACATACAGAATTAAATACTTATTTACCTTAAATCCAAAGAAATTATTGGAAATATAGTTGTTTGTTTGTTTTTTTTTTTTTTCTGTTTCACTTGCTTACTGTAATCCTAATGAAATGTGTCAAGATTCAGAATCATAGAATCAAGAATCAAGAAGGCTGGAAGAGACCTCAAAGGTCATCGAGTCCAACCTGATTTCTTGCTCTATAGTTTGATCAGCAGAAATCAGATGTTTTCCATGTCAAATAAAACCCAAACCAAAACAAAACAACAAAGACTTGGATGTGGCACTTGGAGCCATGGTTTAGTTGTCAGGAGTAGTTAGGTATTAGGTGATAGGTTGGACTTGATGAGCTCTGAGGTCTTTTCCACCCTGGTTGATGCTGTGATTCTGTGAAAGATAAATCATTCTCCCATATGTTTGCTATCAAAATGTTTAGTGTATTAATTCCTTTTGATCTTCAAGCTTTTCTTTTTTTTTTTCACAATGTTCTGTGAATTACTGAAATGAATACTTCACAATGGGGTGACTCAGAAGTGGATAGCTTGGCCAACAAAACCTAATTAATAAGGCCAATGAGAACTAATTCTTATTACAAAAGGTTATAGGAAAATTTAGTTTATAGATTGGTTTTTCAGTAAAAGAGCAGATGAAACTTCATATTCAAATAGTGCAAGTAATTTGTATTTGGAAACAGTCTACAGTATACATATTGCATTGATGATCTTGAAATTAGATATTAGCATTTAAGCAGTAGGTCTTGAAGGAATGCTCCTTGAAAACGTTTCCTCAAACTCAGCAACAGTCAAAATTAGGCACTGGTAACCAAGAATAGTGACCAGACCAAAACATTTTCATGTTGAGCTGGATTTCTTTCTTGGAAGTGAATCAGGTAAATCAGAAAAGAATAAAAAAAAAAAGCCAGTAATCAGGAAAACGAGACAACTTCCATGTATGTGGAGATCTCATCTCATTGCTGATGGTAGGCAAAGGCAGAATAGTGAATAGCAGGCATTGCATCTGTCTGGTTTTTCCAGGGGGATTGGAGGTGTCTGAGGGTTGGTTGGTTTGTTTTTTCCTACTATGGCCATACACCATGCACATATAAGTCTTTTAAATACAAATATGTGATAAGGGTTGGTTACAGTGCTTAAGTGCTTGATTTAGTAGATGTAGGGAGCTGATTTTGTTTAAAATTTAGCATCAGTCTATGTTTCATACAAAAGGTCTTAAATTCAGAAATATACTGAAAGTGTATGCCCAATGTGCACTTGCAGCCCAGAAAGCCAACCAGAGCCTGGGCTGCATCAAGAGAAGTGTGGCCAGCAGGTCAAGGGAGGTGATTCTCCTCCTCTACTCAGCTCTGGTGAGACACCACCTGGAGTACTGCATCCAGTTCTGGAGCCTCTATTACAAGAGGGATCTGGAGGTGCTGGAAAGTGTCCAGAGAAGGGCCACCAGGATGATCAGAGGGCTGGAGCATCTCTGCTATGAGGACAGACTGAGAGAGTTGGGGCTGTTCAGTCTGGAGAAGAGAAGGCTCTGAGGTGACCTTCTTGTGGCCTTCCAGTATCTGAAAGGGGCTACAAGAAAGCTGGGGAGGGACTTTTTAGGCTATCAGGTAGTGATAGGACTAGGGGGAATGGAATAAAGCTGGAAGTGGGGAGATTCAGGCTGGATGTGAGGAAGAAGTTCTTCCCCATGAGAGTGGTGAGAGCCTGGAATGGGTTGTGCAGGGAGGTGGTTGAGGCCCCATCCCTGGAGGTGTTTAAGGCCAGGCTGGATGAGGCTCTGGCCAGCCTGCTGTAGTGTGAGGTGTCCCTGGCCATGGCAGGGGGGTTGGAACTAGATGATCCTTGTGGTGCCTTCCAACCCTGACTGGTTCTATGATTCTGTGAAATAGAAGTTATTTACTATTGTTTTTTTTTCTGTTACTTTAAGTCCTGATTTTCTTTGTTAGTAGCTTCACTATCCCCTTTTTTACCTTTTAAGCACACAAAGACCTGCAGTTCTGAGGAACATGGCCAAGTTGTATGAGATACAGCAGGAGCTCATTCACATTCAGGTTGCACTAGACTGCAAGTGCTGTTCTATCTGCCTGTGAGAAACAATAATGTTTTACAAGACTGATTTTTAATTGCATCTTCTAGTTGGATGCAGAGGAGCAATCCCTAGAGGATGCCTGGTATTTGAAACTGGAGAGTGAATGCCTCTCAGGCCTATAATTCCAGTGTTTCACTGTGGTGTGTAGCATCTAGCAAAGGATTTCCCAAGCTCAGAAATATTATCTCTGTAAGCTTGGGAACAGTAGTAATAGCAGCTTTCCTTCTCATTGAGCTTATCAGAGTATCTGCACATTTTCAGGAAGGACTCCCCCAAAGTTAGTTAATCAGTCCTTTCAGTGACTAATTAAATGTGCTACATTTTTAGTGGAGTGTTTCATCCTAGTTTTTCGTGCCTGTGTTGCTCAGCTGGTATCTGTAAACTGCAAGAGGATGTTGCTACCACACACAGTTCATACTAAAATGCAAATTAAATAATCACCTCAACTGTAAATTAAAAACTCAGCTTCAGCAATTATCTAAAGAGCTCTGCTTCACTGAAAATTTGAATTCAGGTACCTACTCTTTTCCCTTCCTGCCTGAATTTATAGCTCTCTCACACAGACATAATTTATATTTAGTTTAAATTGAGCCCTAAATTTGTTTCCACTATCTCAACCTGGAGCAACCTGTGTTTATTTCTGGAATATAGAATCATAGAATCAGCTAGGTTGGAAGAGACCTCCAAGATCATCCAGTCCAACCTATCACCCAGCCCTGTCCAATCAACCAGACCATGGCACTAAGTGCCTCATCCAGGCTTCTCTTGAACATCTCCAGGGACAGAGACTCCACCACCTCCCTGGGCAGCCCATTCCAATGGGCACTCTCTCTCTCTGTGAAGAACTTCCTCCTCACATCCAGCCTAGACCTCCCCTGGCACAACTTGAGACTGTGTCTTCTTGTTCTGTTGCTGGTTGCCTGGGAGAAGAGACCAACCCCCACCTGGCTCCAACCTCCCTTCAGGAAGTTGTAGACAGCAATGAGGTCACCCCTGAGCCTCCTCTTCTTCAGGCTAAACACCCCCAGCTCCCTCAGCCTCTCCTCATAGGGTTTGTGTTCCAGACCCCTCACCAGCCTCATTGCCCTTCTCTGGACACATTCCAGTACCTCAACATCTCTCTTGAATTGAGGAGCCCAGAACTGGACACAGGACTCAAGGTGTTGCCTGACCAGTGCTGAGTACAAGGGAAGAATAACCTCCCTTGTCCTGCTGGCCACACTATTCCTGATGCAGGCCAGGATGCCGTTGGCTCTCCTGGCCACCTGGGCACACTGCTGGCTCATGTTCAGCCTACTGTCACCCAGCACCCCCAGGTCCCTTTCTGCCTGGCTGCTCTCCAGCCACTCTGTCCCCAAACATGATAACACTCTTCTCAAACTACAGTACCTACAGTGTATGTTAGCTTTCTACACTGAACATGTTCAAGGTAAACCTTTTCAGTTCCTGTTACTGCTTAGACATTTGAGTTGGCTAAATGTGGAAGGAGGAAAACTGTCAGGTGTATTAATTCCAGTTATGGTATTGGTTTACTATGGTGCCATCAAAAGCAGAATTTAGTAGCTCAAGTTGCAATAATATTCAATGTTTATGTTCTATCCCTCAGGGGAGAAAATGAAACAAAACATGAAAAAAAAAACCAAACCAAACAGACCACTTGAGACCCTTTTGCTTATCACTTGCATAGGAAATCCACAGGCTATGAATATTCCCTTATCCTGGTTAGCTCTAATGCCTCTTCTGCATTAAGTATTTTACACTTGTTTTGCCTGTACACAAAATATGGATTTGGTGAAAATTATCATGCTTCACATCCATTTTTTTTATCTGACAGTTAATCACTCTGCCAAATCTGAGATTCTTCTTACACAGTCTCTTTAATAGTGTGTTGCAGCTTTACTTAGACAATGGCTCAGTTATGAGGTGTTGAAATGGCTGTCTCATTTTAACACACTTAACCCAGCAGGAAGATGGTGGTTCAGGAGAATCAGAAGAAGGTAATGGATAGCAGTCACAGCAGCTGTTTGTAGGTTTACTCAGGTTTTGTTCCAGTGCTATCCTTTGGTCTGAATCCTCCTTAGAATCAGGATGCACTAGGTGCACTCATGAAGCACATCTTTTGGTTTGTTAGAATTACAGAATCATTGAGGTTGGAAAAGACCCTTCAGACTGAGTCCCAACATTGACCTAATACTACCAAGTTCACCACTAAAACCATGTCCCTGAGTGTCACATCTACCTGGCTTTCAAGTACCTCCAGGAATGACAACTTCTTTGGGCAACCTGTCAGAGTGCCTCACCACCCTTTTGGTGAAGAAAGTTTTTTCTAAGTTTAGCTTCATCCAGGAGGAATCCAGTTTATCTCCAAGATTCTTCTGTGATGTGAACCAAAGTGCAAAGTGAGGACATCTGGGAAATCTATTTCAAAAGTTGCCCTACTGATCCAGACTAAGGCACTGTTCTAGACACATTCTTAGGCATTTAACAGATACACTTGAAGGGTCCTTAAATGATTGCCTGTGAAGTAATCTTACAACTGGCCATGAGATGAACAAAGGTAATACATAGAAGGTGTGGTTCCTTGGAGTTACTTTGGCATGACATCAGAAGTAAGCTTTTTGGGGTTTTCTGTTATGACAGAATAGAACTATGGGAAACCTGAGCTTTTGTTCTAAATAAAGCAGGTGAAGCAAACAATTCTTCATAGTAAGTCTGTCAAAGTGTTAGCTGGAATTAAAATGAAAGAAGCTGTGCCAGAAATGCTCAATGAAATTGTCATGTAGAAAACCTAACTTTCAGGCTTCTGCCAGATCAAGCCACTGCAATCGTATGACATCTTTTCTAAACTCACTTAGATAAGCTCACAAAACACTGACAGGAGCTTTGTTCCAGCAGGCTTCATGCCTCATTGCACATCATCCGCTCTTCCCCAGCCAGCATAAACACATCTACAGTGTGCAGTATGCCTTGGTGAATTTCAGCACAGGGACATGATGTGACTGTGCCTGACATGCTTCTACTGCTGAGTAAGAAAACAGTGCACAGGTCCAGCCCATGGCACCAAGATATGTAGCTATAGTCAATATTAGTACACTCTCAGAAGACTAATTAGTTTCTTTCTGAGAGTAAATTAGTTTACTCTCACAAAACTCATTCTTTGCCTGAACAGAGAATGTGCTGCTTCCTTTAGGTGTTGTCACATCCCACTTGACCTAAGAGGGTGGAAGGGAAAGGGAATGACTCAGGTTCAGTGATTTCCTTGGGTCATATTAAGGAGACATGTCATAGGTCTATACAAAGAGACTTAATTGCTAAGTGCCTGACTACAGTTATGTGTATGTCTGTGTATGATGTGTTAAGAGAGAGGGAGAGAGAATATGCAAAGATCCAGAACACTGCCCAGGATTCTAGTGACATCCTGCCTGGTCCATTCCTTGGGTCTTTGGAGGTGGACACAAACCTACCAGTGTGTTCAGATCCTTTTTATTCCCTCCCAAGAAGACTGTTGCTTTGCTGCTTCCTGAAGAATCCCTTAATTTGCATAGAAAGTGCTGGAAGGTGATGCCTGCCAAGGTGTGCATGCATAAAAGGTGAAGGGCAGCATTAACTCTTTCTACCAATTGAGCTGGGGGTTGTGGGGACCCTGTGTTTTATTAGCCTTTCCAACATATGCAACAAACTTCCTTATCTCAGTGGAATTTATGCAAACTTGGCAATGGGACAAGGACATCCATCCTCTAGTGCATTCCCATCCCTACTGAGCTGTCATATTTTGTTTCTTGTCTTAACCACAAAGCACATACTTGTCCTTAGTGCAAGGCTACTGCCTTGCACGATATTTGAGACATTAATTCATTCATCTCAGAGTCTGAGAGGTGTAAAGATGCAAGTGAATATCCTGCCTTCAATGCATAAAATAGTCTCCACACTGATAGTGAAAGAAAATAGGCTTCATAAGCAACTGGAGATTTTAATAGTTAACAAAGTGAAATAAAATTTAAATGCATACATGTTTCTGAAGGTGTGAGCTGTTAGTGATAAAATACTGAATTACTTACTGAGTGCTAATCAGTTTGGACACATGCACGCACTGTCTTTCCCTGATTACATCGTTATATAAAAGCTTACTTTAAAAATCACCTATTCCTTATGTTGCAAACAAAAGGTTTGATGTTTTCTGAGGGCTCTTCACAGTCTCACAGTATACCAGAGGTTAGAAGGGACCTCAAGAGATCATCAGGTCCAACCCCCCTGCCAGAGCAGGATCATTTAAGGTAGTCTGCACAGGAAGGCATCCAGATGGGTTTGGAAAGTCTCCAGAGAAGGAGACTCCACAACCTCCCTGGGCAGCCTGTGCCAGGGCTCTGTCACCCTCACTGGAAAGAAGTTTCTCCTCATGTTGAGCTGAAATCTTCTATGTTCAAGTTTGAACCCAGTGTTCCTTGTCTTATCACTGGGAACCACCCAAAAGAGCCTGGCCCCATCCACTTGACACCCACCCCTCAGATATTGATAGACATTGATCAGATCCCCTCTCAGTCTTCTCTTCTCCAGACTAAACAGCCCCAGGGCTCTCAGTCTCTCTTCACAGGGGAGATGCTCAAGTCCCCTAAGCATCCTCGTGGCTCTGACACAGTAACTCAGGTGACGACTTTCAGTGGCAGCATTCATACAAGTAGCTTCCCCAAAATCAATGCAATAAGCTGCTTCTTACAAAATATTAATATATTCATTGTCTTTTGGGGCACTGACTTGTGAGTCCTCATAATAACCCTATGCAAGGGTATTAAGCTTTTTCAAAGAATTGCATTAACTACCATATCCATTTTTAGTTTTGCACTGAATTTGGCATTACAGCTCATAGAATCAAGCAGGTTGGAAGAGACCTCCAAGATCATCCAGTCCAACCTATCACCCAGCCCTAAGCAATCAGCTAGACCATGGCACTAAGTGCCTCATCCAGGCTTCTCTTGAACATCTCCAGTGATGGCGACTCCACCAGCTCCCTGGGCAGCCCATTCCAATGGCCAATCTCTCTCTCTGTGAAGAACTTCCTCCTAACATCCAGCCTATACCTCCCCTGGCACAACTTGAGACTGTGTCTGTTGCTGGTTGCCTGGGAGAATGTGGTGTAAGAACAGAAGGTGTCTAATTTCTCAGTAAAGAAAGCACTGTATGGATACATTAAAAAGAAACCCTGCCTAGAATATCTTTTTCTTACTGAGCACTTAAAAATCGAGGATTTTTTTTTCTCCTGCGAGAAGCAGCAGGAAAATAAAATAAACCCAAGACTAAAACATATTTCATATTTGTTAAATGATACACATTGCCTAATATTCCCTGAGGAGCTCGGTGTAAAAAAAGGAACGAAGCAATCATAATGCTGCCAGTTAGATGGTGAAAAGGCAGCTGGAAATGGAGACAATGAGTAATGCTGTGCAGAAGTAGTAAATTCAAGAGAAAGAGCATCCTTAAGCCTTGGGCAAATTTGAATCCTTTCAGAAATGAAGGAATTGTGGCCTCTAAAACACAGTTAACGTGGGTATGTAATTTGCTTCTGATTTACAGCAACATAGCTACTTTCTGAATGCCTGGTCATTGTGTATGGTTTTATATCTCTAATGTCTGAAGAGTTTACAATCCTTAATGGGAGTTTACCATCCTATTATCCTTCAGAGTGTGGAAGTGTAATTTTTACATAAAGGGAGAACCAAGGCACAAGTAAAGTGGGGGCATTCCCTGTGACTGTAGAAAGATTGTACAGCCAGGCTGTGTGTCAACCTATATTGCATTTCTGGGAGATTTAACTCCATACTATGTTTGGTGGTGGAGGTTAAAAAGTAATAATCCCTTAGAATATGCCTGAGCTCTGTTAAACCTGTCAGATGAAACCACTTCTGTTGTAGCCTGTCAGGAATAGTGCATGTTTTGGAACAGGTTTTTTTTCCCCCCATTTATTATTTGCATTTGTAGCAACGCAGTGGAGTCACTGTTCTGGAAAAGGACCCTCTGAGAGAGACCACAAGACTTTCTTGATGTTGAAGGGGAGGTTTGCACATGCTAACACATCAAGCTGCATTCCTTCCTGTTAGCTTTCCAATTCTGGATTGAATCCCAGCCTCTGAGAGGGCAAACATTTGAAAACAGTCAGTTTCTGTTTTCTACTCTCTTATTACTGAACACTGTTCATCCTCTCACTGGCGTGTACATATTCAAACTGCTCATGCACAGTGTGGATAACCTCTGAAGCTGGCATGCTAATGACACTCTTGAGAGCTACAGCTCCATGTCCTGCCATGAACTGAAAAGGGTGAGAAACTGTGCTAGCAGTTCAATGGCTGGATATCTATCAACTATTGTGGTATATATTAGGATAAAGAGAATTAGACATGGTTGGGTTCTGCTCTTAACATTTCTGGCTAGTGAAAGAGAAAGGGTGCCAGGAAGCATTTGCAGTGTAAAGGAGAGATGCTTGAAATGGAATAGAGGCTGGCAGTCAGGCCAAGTGGAAAACCCAGTGCAAGACATGCAGATGTATAATGCACTGTTGGGAAATAGTGGACAGGGGAGAATCACATGCACATCCTCTGCGTACAAGAAACCACACATTAGACTGAGACTGGATGCATCCCAGGTGTGGTACCTGCCCCCTGTATGGTCTACAAACACATCTCAGGACACAGAGCAGAAACAGACCAGAGTGGGCTGGGTTTCAGCAGTAGCAGTGCTATACTGCACAATGTTCTCTGATGTCTTTTCTGAAATCACTATGATTTAAATTCCCAGCTGATTATAAGCTGCTATAATTTCTTTGCCTCTGAACTAGTTTATCCAAAGTTGTGATACTCCCAGATGTAGTATCCTCAGGACCAAGGCTTCCAAAAGCAGTATGGACTTGTTTGTGCAGATTGCCAGGATGCCAAGTGCCAAGGCCCAGGACAAGAAATTAAATTTCTCCATGCCTGGTGGGCAGCTGGTGCACTGGCAGCGCCAGCTGATACACTGGAGGAAATTGAAAAGGGCCAAGACCCTGAGAACAAAAGGAGCTGAAAAAGTTACTAGGAAGCCTGGGATACTGGAGGAAGCTTCCCCATGATTGCTAAGCCATTGTATGACCTGCTTAAAAAGCACAAGGCTTGGGCTTGGACCCCAAAACACAGTGAGAGCCTCAAAATCCTGTGGCATTTACCAGAAGGGACCTAAAGGCCCCAATAGATCCCTCTTGTTTTCCTCTATAGAATTCAAGGACACTGAAAAGAGGTATTCAGAATGGGAAAAGGGACTCCTTTCCCTTACAAGGGCTGTTAAGGAAGCAGAAAAGCTTTGTACCACCCAGTACACTGCAGTGCAAGACCCTTTGCCTTTACTCAAGACAATACTCAAGGGAACTCCTCCACCTGCGGGGTTGGCTCAGAAAGCCACTGTGAGAAGTGGTATGCCACCTTAGAGGGAATCACTCAGTGTTCATGCTTCTAAAAGAGGGTCCCACTAAAGTGCTTAAGCTCCAGCAACTGGTAAATCCAGACACAACCTTATTGTGCAGCCATACAAGCCAGAGGTGACCACGGAGTCTGACACTGTGGGAGTGTGGTTCACCGATGCCTCTTCCCACGATGGCACTACAAGGCAGCAGCCCTGGAGATCAGTGCAGGCAGTTTGGGGCTCCCCAGTTCAAGAGAGACAGAGACCTGCTGGAGAGAATCCAAGGGAGAGCCACGAGGATGCTTAGGGGACTTGAGCATCTCCCCTGTGAAGAGAGACTGAGAGCCCTGGGGCTGTTTAGTCTGGAGAAGAGAAGACTGAGAGGGGATCTGATCAATGTCTATCAATATCTGAGGGGTGGGTGTCAAGTGGAGGGGCCCAGGCTCTTTTGGTGGTTCACAGTGATAAGACAAGGAACAATAGGTTCAAACTTGAACACAGAAGATTTCATCTCAACATGAGGAGAAACTTCTTTACAGTGAGGGTAATGGAGCACCTGACACAGGCTGCCCAGGGGGGTTGTGGAGTCTCCTTCTCTGGAGACTTTCCAAACCCACCTGGATGCCTTCCTGTGCAGACTACCTTAAATGATCCTACTTTGTAGGGGGGTTGGACCTGATGATCTCTTGATGTCCCTTCCAACCTCTGACTGTGACTGTCACTGAAGAGGGTGAAGACAGTGCACAAGTGCAGCAGAAAAAAAGAGTTCTGGAAGAAGGAGTTCAAATTTGCCTTTTTTATTTTTTTATGTATATATATTGATGTTAATCAATGATGTACATTGAGTCATTTTTGTGGAGAAAAATGAGATGTGATAGACCTTCAAATTATTTGGCTGATTGGTAGGCAAAAAAAGCTTAAGAGCTCCTTTTTTTTAATTCTTTCTTCTTTTTCCTGTGTATTTAAGAAGACTTTTGTGTGTGTGCATGCACACAGGTTATTTTCTTGTTTGTTTTCTTAATGAAGTAAGCCAACCCAAACTTTAATGCTCTTGTGGAAAAATCAGCAGGTTGTAACACTGCAAATGTCTTTGAAAGCCTTTCTTTTGCCAGTATTATTGCATCTCTGGTTTGTAACTGATTCAAAGCAGAGGTTTTTCCAAGCAAATAAAGCAAGGATGGGATCACACATGCATTAAACAATCTGTGCTTTGGATATTGGTTTGGGTTTTACAAGCAAAGGTAAAACTCTAGTGATTTGTGTGTGCTCCTGAAACATTTCATGGCCTTGTCACCTCTAAACAGCTTGACTAAATGCAAGCTCAAGCTTAAAGTTATTATAATTGAGAAGACTGTGTGAGAGGTATGGAAAATGGTTAGGATTTGGCCTGCTTTAAGCACTGAATTTAGTTCTCTCAACTTACCTCATAGTTCTCCCACCTAAGTAACAATTTCAGTTGGACAGTTGCCTTAGATGGGACTTCAACCACTATGTAAAAGTATTCCAAAAAAAAAGAGAAAATCTTATATGTGAGGCAAAATTTTACCAGCTGGAAGAAAAGCTCCAATCTTATAGGGGTATATTCAATTCTTGTCAAAACATGGAGCAGCTGGGATTATGTTATGTGGTTTGTTTCATAGAAGAACATGAAAAAGGCATCAACGGGCATGGTAACCTCTGGTACAGTAAACAAAGTAGTGCAGTCATGTGTCCCTCTAATTAGTAATTAACTAACAATAGAAGATTAGATTTAATTTTTTTAACCCCTTCTCAAGTTTTGGGCTGAGCAAGAAGGTGACATTTATAATGAAGTCAGTGCTCTTGCATTAATGAGTGGTGGAGCTGCTTTATAAGATTTCTGAGGGTGACTCCCATCAGCACTGCACCCACGTAGAAATTAAAAGGTTTGACTGCACATGTTGTATCTGCTACCTACACAGGCATTGCTCCTCTGGGATTGCACCCTTCCTCAGGGCTAACCAGTATGTGAGGAGCAAGGGAGAGTATAATTTTGCATAGGTTTGGCTAAATTCTTGCAAAACCAGAAATTTCAAAGTCTCAGAAAACTGCTGGGGGCTTTTAAATAAACTCATGTCCTTTGTCGATGCAGTACAGATTCATAAACCATTACATGACCTTAGTGATACTGATTTCAAACTCATGTTTCAAATTAATAGTAGACAATCATTAGTCTTCTGAATGTACTTTCAGAAGAGGACTTAGTCTTGATCTCCACCTATAGAATTTTCCTTGTGGGTTTTTTTTGTTGTTGTTTTGATTTTTTGGTTTGGTTTGGTATTTTTGTTTGGTTTGGGGTTTTGTGTTTCGTGTGTTTGTTTGTTGGGGTTTTTTTGTGTCTGAAGAAAGATCATCTTAATTCTCTCTCTGGCTCATTTCTTCCTTTTCTGCGTGCAGGAAGCAGCTGGTACCGTACTTGACACTTGCACTTATAAACTAGAAGAGCAGGTGAACAGTGCCCTGTAAAGCTGATGCAAATTCCAGTGGAAAAAAATCAGCTGCTGAGGGAATGTTAAACAACACAAAGACAATGGCTCTGTCCTCTCAATAGATCTGATGCCTTAATTTATGCAAGACAAAGGCTTGATGTTTGCTCTCCAATTAAAGTTTCCATCTTGTCAGGTAATGTACAGCCTCTGTGCCTTTGGGCCAGCTGTCTGCTAGACTGTATGCATCAGGCTGACACAGCTGTTCTGACAGGAGAGGAAGTAAATCACTTCCTAAATATGCCACTCCATAGGTTCTGTAACTGTGGCACTCCCTGTTCACTGTACTTTAAATAATTTGTCAACAGGGAAGATCAAAAGGCAGCATGGTTTTGAGCTGCTATTGGAGGTACTCCTTTTTTACATAAGAATCAAGAATAGTACCAATCTATGTCTAAATAAACTGAAGCCTAATTATCTCAGATGGTTTCAAACCTGTTTTCAGCTACTGCTTTTGGAAATACCAAGTTATATCATAGCCACCTGAAAACCACTTTTCATTTCAAGATTCAGATTAGAAACTCGCAAGAAGGTTTGGTAATTTTCCACCCTATCTAAATTTTATAAAGTTCATTTCTGTCATTATCCCATTGCCTCTTTCTGCCACTTCTAGTTACTCCTGATTTAAAGAGCAGTTGGAGTGTCACACCTCAGGTTTAGCCCAGGAGCTGCCCTTTTGATATAAAGGCAGCTGAGGAAATTTACATGCTTCTGAGTATGTTGAAAGAATAGTGGGGAACAGGAATTCCTCAGACTGTGGGGAGTGGACCTGGGATTCTGGAGCAATGGATGGGCCTGAATTCCCCAGCAGGATGCAAGAGCAAATCTTTGGGAGTAGCAGGGCTGTGGAAGTCACATTTGCCAATTAGGAAGCTGTGACCGTGGTTCTAGAATACTGCAGCAGGCTTTTTGATACAGATCTTCCCCACAAGCTGCCTGAGGATGAAGTTGTTTCCAACAGACACTTTAGAAGTACAAGTTTGTGGACATAAAATATCTCTTTAGCCTTAAACCTGATCTCTCATCTAACTGGATTACTCTTGTTAAGAGTTCTAGAAAATGTATTAGCAAAATCATTTCCTTGCTATTACTTCTCTTTTTTTTTGCTGTGAGGCTCCTCATAGTGAACTTCTCATTGTAGGAATGTACTTGTTTGGATTTTTATTCCAGGGAGAGTGTCCTCTCTTTCTCTTATCAATCTGCTCCACAATACCACACTTCTACTGAAGCACCCAGCACTGGCCAAAGACGTTGTTCTGAGTTGGATGTGTTGCTCTGTCTGACTCAGTATTTCACTTCATGTAACACAGCAAAGGTTCAGGGTGATGCTGTGAGAAAACCAGGGGCAATATTTCCCCCACTGCCCCTGGTTAAAGAATGAGTCACTGTCTCTTGTCCAATCTTTGGAATGTTACATGCAATTACATATAGGCAGATGCCTTTCATTTCAGTAGTTAAGATGGGGTAATTCTTATAGCCATTTCAGAGACTTCTATTCAAGTTCTGGAAACCTCTGCAGTGAGTTCTATCCAAGGTCACAGTAGATTTATTCAGCATACCCTTTGTTTGTGGCAAAGCTTAAATATGAAAGCAAAAATATTACTCTGCTGAGTTGAAGAATGAGTTTCTGTGGCTTTGAGCACAGTGTGACCTCTGCTATGCTAGGCACCTCTGAGTTTGCCTAGGAAAACAGGGACATGCTCATGAGCAGAATGAAAAGAAATTAAATGTGTGCTAAGCAAGTACAAAAGATCCTGGGATCTGTATTTGGGTTTTATGGTAGTATGTTGGCCTCACTGTATGATGACTGCAGTAGTTTGCTGGGTTCCTAATTTTAATCAACCAAGCCTCACAAAGATGATGACTTCCCTCTGGTTTTGAAAACTAACATGAGTGAGTGCTATAGAGGAGCTGGAAGGCTTTTGTCTTGGCCTTTGAATCATAGAATCACAGAATCAGTAAGGTTGGAAAAGACCTCAAGGATCATCCAAGTCCAACCTGTCACCCAAGACCTCATGACTACTAAACCATGGCACCAAGTGCCACGTCCAATCCCCTCTTGAACACCTCCAGGGATGGTGACTCCACCACCTCCCTGGGCAGCACATTCCAATGGCCAACCACTCTCTCTGTGAAGAACTTTCTCCTCACCTCGAGCCTAAACTTCCCCTGGCACAGCTTGAGACTGTGTCCTCTTGTTCTGGTGCTGGTTGCCTGGGAAAAGAGACCAACCCCCACCTGGCTACAACCTCCCTTCAGGTAGTTGTAGACAGCAATGAGGTCTGCCCTGAGCCTCCTCTTCTCTTTGGTTTTATTTTGAAATTCATTGCTACGGTTTTGATAGTGAATTTTTTTCCTTTGCTTTTTCTTCTTCTTTTTATGACAGGTAAAATAGATCTTTCCTTACTTCTTAGAATGCAATAAGGGAAATAAAAAACCACTTTTGTTTGTTGGCTGTTGTTACCGTTTTGGGGTTTGTTTAGTTTTGTTTGGTTTTTTTTTTTTTTTTTTTTTTTTGTTTTGTTTTGTTTTCTTTTCCTTCAACTGGTAAAGAGACTGATAAGGGCAAAGTAATATGAAGTAGATTTTTATCTTGGGGTAACAGACATTACTTGTTCTCTCAAGTGGAATGCCGAGAAACTACTAGACAGGAACCAAAAATATTTTCTGTCTACAGAACAAGTTACTGGGGATGGCAAATTCTCTATTAGCATCTGCTCAGACAAACTGCTGGACATGAACCCCTTCGAGAATTACTTAGTACTATCCAGTTCTTGACTTCAAATCAATACAAGGAGAAAGTTACTTGAGGTACTTTGTGCCATGTTACAAGGTGACAGACTTGGTTTTGGCATATTAATAGATTTATAATATTTTATTAGTTTTTCTTTATACCATGAAATGCCATGGCATCTATTCATTAAAGTTACAGAATCAGAATCACACAGAATCAACCAGCTTGGAAGAGACCTCCAAGATCATCCAGTCCAACCGATCACCCAACCCTCACTAATCAACTAGAGCATGGCACTAAGTGCCTCATCCAGGCTTTTCTTAAACACTTCCAGGGATGGTGACCCCAGCACCTTCCTGGGCAGCCCATTCCAATGGCCAATCTCTCTTTCTGTGAAGAACTTCTTTCTAAGATCATGCCTAAACTTCCCCCTATACATCCTGAGACTGTATCTTGTTCTGTTTCTGGCTGCCTGGGAGAAGAGCCCAACCCCCACCTGGCTACAACCTCCCTTCAGGTAGTTGCAGACAGCAATGAGGTCTCCCCTGAGCCTCCTCTTCTCCAGGCTAAACACCCCCAGCTCTCAGCCTCTCCTCACAGGGCTGTGCTCCAGACCCCTCCCCAGCTTTGTTGCCCTTCTCTGGACACATCCGAGTGACTCAGCATCTTTCTTGAATTGAGGAGCCCAGAACTGGACGCAGTACTCAAGGTGTGGTCTAACCAGTGCGGAGTCCAGGGGCAGAATGACCTCCAAGTTGTACCTGAACATGAAAACATTAAGTAGCTTCTTGCTTTGATTGTCAGTACTGTTGTGGTATGCTGCACAGCAGAACTGGTAGGACCCTTTGCAGTGATAAAGGTATGGATCTTGAGGACATGATGTTGCCTAAATATGCCAGCTGTCTGCACTTACTTCTGCATATAAGCTTTTACAGTCTGCTAGGACTTTGTACCTTTTAAAACAGCTGTTAGGTCCTCTTTGTTGTAGTTAACAACATATTTTTATACTGGTATCTAATTGGATAGCATGAGGTGTTGTTTGGTTTGTTTGTTTTTAATAAAATAATTAATTTCATGGGCACATGTCTCTGGTTACATGGGTCCTGTAAACTTGATTGGGAGAGCTCTAGGACACATTACACCTTGGTACCTTAAGGAATCCATATGGTACTCTTTTTTTTCCTCAAGGCTAGGCACTCTGCACTTATTTCACTATCCATAATTCATGTCTTGTGCCTATAGACATGGACCTAAGCTGCACAGATATCGACATCATTAGAGGGGTTTATATTTTTGTATTTGTTGAAAGGCTTTTATCTTCACAGGCAGTAAGCTGTTCAGCTGATATTCCCAAATGAATAGTCAGCCTCTCAGAAGAGGAATCTGATTTTGTGCAGTGCCATTGACTGTGCATGAATAATCCATGATTATGTCAGCCCACCTCTAGTATTACACGCAGGCTGCAGTACTTACGACATTTACCTAATGGCATTTTCAGCTAAGCAGCTTTGAATGCTGTCGTGGATGAAGTCATGATTCTTGCTAGCATTTGCAAAGTTACTGCTATTAACTTATGTTTGTACAGCTTCCAGCCAGCCAGTAGGTTTAACCTAACTTGGTTATCTTACCATAAAAGCTTTTAACAAACCACAATAACTAGGACAAGCAGCACTGCTAGCTGTAGTGCAAGTAAGGCTCTGATCCCACTGACATATTTAAGTGAAATAACTCTGGATTTCCTTATAATTGCTCTCCACAGATCACATGACTGAGATCTGACTCCAGCCACTTTAATCAAATATACAGCAATAACTGTAATGCAACTCAAGTTAGAATTTCACATCTGAGTGACACAGAGTCTGAAGAAAGGTGGTGTTTACAGGTCCTGTTTACATTTTGGGTTATTTATAGATTTTACTAGAACTCTGTAAACAATAACACATCCATACCTTCAAAGCAGGGCATACATCATGAGGATGAAAAAAATATTTTTTTAATTAGTTTTGAATCAAGCAAATATAAATAAGAGAGCTTTTAAACATTCAAAATTAGGAGTGCTGACATTCAAAATGTCAGTTGCTGGCAAAGCTTGTATTGACAGTAAAGTTAATGCTAGAAGAGCAGTGTCTAAAGCAGTGATAGAGGCTATTTTGTGAGCTTTTGAAAACACTTGAGACATATGAGATTATGAATGAAAATGAAGAGTTTTCACTGATGCTCAGGATTTAGAGGCATTAATCAGGAACAAGTGAAGTCATCAAAAGAGATGCCATACTTGCTATCAACAACGATCTGTTCTGGAGCTTTGCAGAACATGCACAGGCACAAAGAGTCCTTGGGAGGGTAGCAGCAGAGAGGACAGTTTGTTTAGTAAGACTGAGGAAGAAGCAGAGAATTTGACAGTCTCCAATGTCCTGAATAAAGAATCTTCATTATGTTCATCGTAACTGAGTCTTATCCTTTCACTTTAAATAGCACTGCAGCTTCCATCCATCCAATCACACAGGGAGACAGGAGGATTCATGCTGCTCATTTCTTTCTTCATTCATGTGCAGTGTGGTCTGATGATTCACAATGCACTTTATTAGAAACATTAAACAGAAAAACAACAAATTAATGCCCCTGTATACCAAAGCCATTAACAATTGATTCTCTAGGAAACCAAAAAAAGTAATAAATAGGAAAAAACAAACAAAACCAAAACCAAGCCAACACCAAAAACAACAACAAAACTATCCCCTCTGCTCCATTCTTCCCCCTCTACTTCACTCTGGTGAGACCCCACCTGGAGTACTGCATCCACTTCTGGAGCCCCTATTACAAGAGGGACATGGACATGCTGGAACGTGCCCAGAGAAGGACCACGTGGATGATCAGAGGGCTGGAGCACCTCTCCTATGAGGACAGACTGAGAGAGTTGGGGCTGTTCAGTCTGGAGAAGAAAAGGCTCTGAGGTGACCTTCTTGTGGCCTTCCAATATCTGAAGGAGACCTACAAGAAAACTGGGGAGGCACTTTTTAGGGTGTCATGTAATGATAGAACTGGGGGGAAAGGAAAAAAATAGAAATGGGTAGATTGAGATTGGAGGTTAGGAAGAAGTTTTTCACCATGGGGGTGGTGAGACACTGGAACAGGTTCCCCAGGGAGGTGGTGAAAGCCTCACCCCTGGAGGTGTTTAAGGCCAGGCTGGATGTGGCTGTGAGCAACCTGATGTAGTGTGAGGTGTCCCTGCCCATGGCAGGGGGTTGGAACTGGATGATCCTTGAGGTCCCTTCCAACCCTGACAATTCTAAGATTCTATGATCACTTTTGTTCAATATCTACATCAGCAGTCTGGATGAGGGGATAGAGTGTACCCTCATCAAGTTCACTAATGATCACAAACTGAGAGAGGTAGCCAAACAACAACAACAAAACCAGAAAATCCAAGAAGGTCTCTGAAGTGAGAGAAGTCTGAAACAAAGAACAGTAAGGTGCAGCTTATATGCCATGTGCACTGAAGGTGAAAATATTTGGCATTCATTTGCTTTTGCTGAACCTCTTGCAGAAGTTAATCTAATTCCAGGGCTAGAGGTAACCCATGAATGGGCATGCTTTTAAGGGAGCACACAGAGCCCTGGGGAGAATGTGGAAGTCCCTGAAAAAAATGTCTACAATCAAGAAGATATTTCAAGTTTAGTATGAGTAAGGAGAAGCACACAAGATACTGCTGTAAAGAAGGACCTTCCAGATAATACTTTGATACCATCAACCCACTTTGGGTTTATCTTAGCTTTAACCTAACAGAAATGGAACATGCGGCACTGTCTTTGTGAAGATCACTCAGCTCTTAGAAGTCCTAAAAGATCTAAGTAATAAGCAGTGCCTTATGGTATGATAAAATCAAAGTTAAACCCTCACATCCTACAAAGCATTTTAATATGGTCCAAAGATGAAATCCTAAGGCAAATATAAAATATCTAATCTTGTGTAGGGTTGCTTGTGATGAACCTGAAGGTACAGATTCTTAACATTACATTCCTATTAAGGATGACTCAGGGCAGGGAATCAGAAAAGCCTCTGATTTAGTGATGTTAAGCATTTTGATTACCATTTCCTCCTCAGTGTCTCTTGTTTCTATCTAGCAGTCACCAAAAAAAAAAAAAAAAAAAAAAAAAGGAGGAAAAATAAATCCAATAGATCCTATTTTCAGCAGAATAATAAGCCTGGTAATCTGTGGCATGTTGAGTGAATATGTTCTTTTCTTCCCTTGTCCTGTTAGAACAGTTGAAATATTTAACTACTATTTCCTGTAAGGTCTTAGGAGTAATTGTGAGTCGAAAGAGTTCAGCAATACAAAGATTAAAAACTGCCTGAGGAGGAAGGAAGTATTTATCTTATTCTTCTCCTTGCTAGTTAGTGTAGTTAATTTTTCTTAGAGCTGAATGTGGACTTTATTTTTATTAGCATGCACTTTTTATACATCTTTTCCATTACAAGTGTAGATCAAACTAATCTATCATTTATATCCTTTTTTAACCTGCCTGGAACTGGGTATGCTGTCATTGTTTAAGCACAGGATTTGAATGGCCATAGTAAAGATATGTGGGTTATTGCATTTAAGCTATTTCTGATCCTCTTTAGGAAATCTCTTGTTTTGCAATAATAATTTATTTCTTGATCTTGCTTTCAGAAGCACCAAATACTTGCAGACTGCATGCTTGGAAGAAATTATTAGCATTCAAAGGGATAGGAGAGGACTAAGCAGCATATGATTTGAGTTAACTTTTGGTGAAGAGGAAGCTGCTTATGAGTCAGCAGTGTTCCCTGGCAACAAGGAAGGCTGGCAATATACTGGAATGCATGAATCAATCTAAGAAGGACATTGAGGTACTTGAACACGACCAGAGAAGGGCAGCGAGGCTGGTGGAGAGGTCTGGAGCACAAACCCTATGAGGAGAGGCTGAGGGAGCTGGGGGTGTTTAGCCTGGAGAAGAGGAGGCTCAGGGGAGACCTTATTGCTCTCTACAATTACCTGAAAGGAGGATGTCGACAGGTGAGGGTTGATCTCTTCTCCCAGGCAACCAGTGACAGAAGGAGAGGACACAGTCTCAAGCTGTGCCAGGGGAGGTTTAGGCTGGAGGTGAGAGAGACTGAAAGAGAGACTGGCCATTGGAATGTGCTGCCCAGGGAGGTGGTGGAGTCACTGTCCCTGGAGGTTTTTAAAAAAAGATTGGATGTGGCACTTGGAGCCATGTTGTCAGGTGGTGTTGGGTGATAGGTTGGACCTGATGATCTCTGAGGTATTTTCTGATCTGGCTGATTCTGTGATGCCATAAGGAGACTGCGTTTAGATGAAAAGAACTGATTATTCATTTTTGCTTTAACTTTCCAGGCCACTTCTTGAATATTTTGTCTGGTTTTGGGCTGCCAGTAAAAGAAAAATTATAAACTGGAGCATGCTCAGGAAAGAGTCACCAAGCTGTTTGGAGAGCTGGTGTATTTGCCCTGTGACAGGAAGTTGAGAGAACAGGGCCTGTTCAGCTTGGGGAAGACTGGAAAGCTAACAGCAGTTTGCCAACAACTGTGAGTTTAGCAAGTTGGAGGCAGGCTCTTCACCAAGGTGCATGGTAGGAGAATGAAAGACAACAGTTGTAAACCAAAAAGGGAAAAGGCCTTTAAGATTCAGACTGCTAGATGTAAACTTTTTCACCTTAAGAACAGTGATAAACCTGCTGGTTTAACAGATAAAACTGATGGGCAGTCTCCATCACAGGAGTATTTCAAGACCTGCTTGGATAAAGCCCTCAGCAACTTGGTTTGACTTCATGGGTGACCCAGGTTTGAGCAGGAGGTTGTACCAAAGACCTTCCAACTTGACTGGTGCTATGAGTCTGTAAAAGAGAGTTTTGTTGGTGGTTTTAAAATGTCCTGTGAACCATTTCATAGAATCATAGAATCAGTCAGGGTTGGAAGGGACCACAAGGATCATCTAGTTCCAACCCCCCTGCCATGGCCAGGGACACCTCACACTACATCAGGCTGGCCAGAGCCTCATCCAGCCTGGCCTTAAACACCTCCAGGGATGGGGCCTCAACCACCTCCCTGGACAACCCATTCCAGGCTCTCACCACTCTCATGGGCAAGAACTTCTTCCTCGCTTCCAGCCTGAATCTCCCCACTTCCAGCTTTATTCCATTCCCCCTAGTCCTATCACTACCTGACACCCTAAAAAGTCCCTCCCCAGCTTTCTTGTAGCCCCCTTCAGAAACTGGAAGGCCACAAGAAGGTCACCTTGGAGCCTTCTTTTCTCCAGACTGAACAGCCCCAACTCTTTCAGTCTGTCCTCATAGGAGAGATGCTCCAGCCCTCTGATCATCCTGGTGGCCCTGGCAATGTGATTTCTCCTGTCAGTATTCTATTATTGCCATGTTTAACACAGACAAAAAGTGCAGACAGTTAAACTGGTGTTTAAAATGTACACTTGAACACAAGCCTGTCTCCAAGGTGGCCTGTCAGACCTTGGAACTGGACATGATAGAAGAACCAAGACCTGTGTTTTATGGCTGCTTCCTGAAGGCAGTTTAGGCAGAAGTGGACAAAGTTTGGGTCTAATTTATCTTCCTTGCTTTTGAGCCAGAAAGGGACTAGGCACAGTACTTGTGGCACTTGTGGACTTGCTTGCTACTGGCATTGAGTGCACCCTCAGCAAGTTTGCTGATGACACCAAGCTGTGTGGTGCAGCAGACAGGCTGGAGGGCACAGAGGTGGGCACAAGCCAATCTCATGAGGTTCAACAAAACCAAGTGCAAGGTCCCGCATCAGGATTGAGGCAATCCCAAGCACAAATCCAGGCTGGGCAGTGACTGGCTGGAGAGCAGCCCTGAGGAGAGGGACTTGGGGGTGCTGGTGGATGAGAAGCTTAACATGAGCTGTCAGTGTGCACTTGCAGCCCAGAAAGCCAACCAGAGCCTGGGCTGCATAAGGAGAAGTGTGGCCAGCAGGACAAGGGAGGTGATTCTCCCCCTCTGCTCAGCTCTGGTGAGACCCCACCTGGAGTACTGCATCCAGTTCTGGAGCCCCTGCTACAAGAGGGATATGGACATGCTGGAAGGTGTCCAGAGAAGGGCCACCAGGATGATCAGAGGGCTGGAGCACCTCTCCTATGAGGACAGACTGAAAGAGTTGGGGCTGTTCAGTCTGGAGAAGAGAAGGCTCCGAGGAGACCTTATTATGTCCTTCCAGTATCTGAAGGGGGCTACAAGAAAGCTGGGGAGGGACTTTTTAGGCTATCAGGTAGTGACAGGACTAGGGGGAATGGAATAAAGCTGGAAGTGGGGAGATTCAGACTGGACATGAGGAGGAAGTTCTTCCCCATGAGAGTGGCGAGAGCCTGGAATGGGTTGTCCAGGGAGGTGGTTGAGGCCCCATCCCTGGAGGTGTTTAAGGCCAGGCTGGATGAGGCTCTGGCCAGCCTGATGTAGTGTGAGGTGTCCCTGGCCAAGGCAGGGGGTTGGAACTAAATGATCCTTGTGGTGCCTTCCAACACTGACTGATTCTATGATTCTATGGTTCTATATATCAGTGATGCAGTAGGATAGCACACTGATGGGCTAGTCCTCACAGTGACCTGATTGATGTGACCTAAAGACGTCCTCAGAAGGCTGAGGACTTTTGGCATGTGTGCAGTTTTGAAATATGAGGAGTGTGATTAAAACACAGCAGGTGTCAGGTTTGGGACCACACTTCTCCAGTGGGTTAGTAACAAAGAAATGCATTGTAAGCTAAAATGGGAACATCTGAGTTACACCATGAGGTTAAATGTTAGTGAAGAAGCAATTCACTGACTTCCACTCTGTCTCTACAGAAATTCCTATGCTACCTTGGAAGGCTGTTTCAGAAAAACCTAATGCTTATTAGAAAATACTCCATACCCCAGATGTGCATTTTTCAGAGGTCTCTGTAACCTTGGCATTCTTCTGTGCCCACACTTAAAGCTATGTCTTCCTCTGACATTTGCTTCCTCGCTGACTGTCTTCACATTTGCCTTTTAAAACTATTTTTTTTTTTTTTTAGGACTGAAGTAATTTATCAGAAACAACTCACAGCATTTGCATCCTATTAGGAAACACTTTGAACTCATTCTTCATGACCAGTAACAATGGTGATAATCATTTTCATTTGCACAGAAACTCGTTCCAAAGCTTCTAACAAACCAGTGTGCAGTGACCGGTGAAGAACTGTAATTCCATTACTAAATTGTGGTCATTTCAAAGGGTCAAAACAAGCAGCTGTTTAATAACCTTGCTCTTGCACAGAGTGATGTGGAAGGTTTGAATGTGAGAGATTGTGTTTCCTTTTTAATGCATCTTAACAGAGAAAAAATAATCTTCAACTGAGTAATACTTTTCAGCATCCTCAGGCAGCTACGATTCAGTGCTAGCAGGATATAAAAATGCAAGTGATGGAGAAAGATTCCCTCTGACCATACTGCACAGGTATTTGCTGGAGTGTGGTGGGTTACTACTTTCTGCTCCAGATCTGTGAGAAATTTTAAAGGCATAGCCCTAAAACCAGTACAAGGAGGTATTAATGTATCTATCTTGCAGGACAATTGGAAGAGAAACCACTCAGCAAACTCAGAAAGTATGGTTTTGGTATGCAGTGCTTTCAGCTGTGTGTAGGTAGATTTAATGAATCTAAGTCAACTGCCTGAAGAAACATGGAGACTCATTTACTCCTAATCTTCACTCAGAAAGGAATTAAAAGCAGGTGGTAAATCAGAAGTTTTCTTTGTCTAACCACTGGCAAATTACGCTTAGGAGCAATGTTTTAAAGATGCACTTCTACTCAGAATGATGCTTCATTCAACCTGCTGGAAGGTTGAGTACAAAATGAGTACAGGTATGGAAAGAAGACACAATGATCTTAAACCAGTGAGGAATACATCAACTCTTATCTCTTGAGTCAGCTCAGGTCTTTATGACAGCATAGACAGAGCTTGCCACTCCTGAGGCTCTCCAGGGCAAGGCATCAGGCACAGTTGGTTAGGAGGACCACTTCTTCCCTGCAGTAGCTGCCATGTTCTGCAGCTCAGCCTCACCCTCTGTGGTAGCAGCAAGACTGGAGGGCTGTTCAAGGGAGAGAAGCTGCATGGGATGCTGATTTTGCTGGATCCCTTCTCTAGCCATGGCCAGCTCAGTAGTCTGCTGTCACAAGTAGCTTTTACTTACACCTACAGCAAGATTCCTATCCCCTGGTTGGCTGTTTGTCATGATTATGAAATTTAATTATGAAATATTTAATAATAATAATAATGTTGCCACTGATTTGGGAATTCACAGTGTTGGGGTTTTTTTATGGGTATGAGCATGACAGAGAAAGCTTTAATAACAATAACTCTTTGAAAAGAACCTCATGCTAAACCAGCCATGGTGAGAGAGAAACTGGGACTGCTATGTTATAAAGATATAGTCACTTGAGAGCCACCATGTAGGGTTTCATTTCAGGGTTGTGGGATTTGTGTGTGTATGTGTGAAAGCAAAGATGTGTCTTCACAACACTTAGAAGTCATAGTGAACAAATCCATTTAGGAAGAATGTAACTTTTATTTCTGCAAGTTCACCACACAGTCTTTCTTGGGGTTTTGCCTTGATTCTCCTTAGTTATTCATGTGCTTTTCCTCAAAGTCCTCTTGCTTTTCAAAGATCTAAATTTCTGTTTTCTCATATCCATGTCTTAGGAGGCCTGTAGTTCCCAGGAGCATTTTTTCTAATGTTTCTCTCTGTGGCATTTTTATATCTAAGCAAAGTTTAATAATAAAGATTAGAGGAACAGAGTACTACAGTGTGGGAGGATAAGAAAGATAGAGTGTCCTATTCTGAAAGGGAAAAATGTCTTTGTGGAAGTTAAAATGGGGTGAGGGAAGGATTTTTTAAGTTGGTCCTTATTCATAAATGTTCTTCTTTACCTGGTATGCTAAGGAAGGTGTCTATCTACAACCCTACCAAGTCATGTGCCATTTACAGTTGCTTAGACTGTCATATGTAAAGGTTACTTCTTTATCTTTAGTTAAAATTTCTGTAACTAAATTTTTAAAAGGGCTGTGGAAAGAGGGGAAGAAGAAAAAAGTGTGAAGTGTCAGGATCCTTCTGGTGGGAAAGAGGTGATGACTTAAAAGAAAAATTTAGTTTCCCCCACTCTGCTGGTGTTTTTTTCACCAGCATCCTGCAGATTCCTTTTGGGGTGTGGTAATTAATGTCCTCTTGGTCTGTAGCCCTGGTGGTTGCGTGGAGAAGTTCTTAAAGCAATTACAGGAACTCAAAACCTAGATTCATCTACAAAGAACTCTCAATGCATTATTTAAAAGGGAGGAGAAGCTTAAATTATTAATTAGTTATTAGACAGTGAAGTACCTATTCAGAGCAAGAATCAGGTTTTGACTTCCTGATAGTCCCAACAGTGAAAACTAGTGAAGCTCGTCTAGAATCCATCCCTCATGCTGAACACTTTAGCTGAAAACAAGAAACCAATGAAACAATCCTCCTGTGTGAAAAAAAAGTTACTTTACCTATTAAGCCTGTGGACATAAACATCAAACTAACAAAAGGTGCTTGAATAATTGGTTTGAAGCCTAATCTTTGCAAGGGAGTTCACAAAGGTTTCACAAAGCTGGGAGTCATTCTACTGCCTCAGAGTTTTTTGTTTACTTCAAAATTTCAGCCATAGTCTGGTTCCCAAACGCCTCAATGTGATTAAAAAAAAATTTTAAACCAGTATTCTCAGCTTTAGGGAGCTGAATACAAAAAAAGATCACAACCCAAATAAAAGATAATAAAACCTGTCTCATTCTTTTCTGGTACACTGTTAAAAGAGTACATTTTTTTTCTGTAAATGTTATCTGAATGATGATTTCATGATCTGGATGAGGGGATTGAGTCAGTCATCAGTAAATTTGCAGATGACACCAAGTTGGGAGCAGGTGTTGATCAGTTAGAGGGTAAAAGGGCTCTGCAGAGGGACCTTGACCAGCTGGACAGATGGGCAGAGTCTAACAGGATGGCATTGAACAAGTCCAAGTGCTGGGTGCTGCACTTTGGCTACAACAACCCCATGCAGAGCTACAGGCTGGGGTCAGAGTGGCTGAGAGCAGCCAGGCAGAAAGGGACCTGGGGGTACTGGTTGACAGTAGGCTGAACATGAGCCAGCAGTGTGCCCAGGTGGCCAAGAAGGTCAATGGCATCCTGGCCTGCATCAGGAATAGTGTGGCCAGCAGGAGCAGAGAGGTCATTGTGCCCTGTGCTCAGCACTGGTTAGACCACACCTTGAGTACTGTGTCCAGTTCTGGGCTCCTTAATTTAAGAAGGACATTGAGATACTTGAACATGTCCAGAGAAGGGCAACAAGGCTGGTGAGGGGCCTTGAACACAAATCCTACAAGAAGAGGCTGAGGGAGCTGGGGGTGTTTAGCCTGGAGAAGAGGAGGCTCAGAGGTGACCTCATTGCTGTCTACAACTACCTGAAGGGAGGTTGTAGCCAGGTGGGGGTTGGTCTCTTCTGCCAGGCAATCACCAACAGAACAAGGGGACACAGTCTCAAGCTGTGCCAGGGGAAGTTTAGGCTGGAGATGAGGAGAAAGTTCTTCACAGAAAGAGTAATTGGCCATTGGAATGTGCTGCCCAGGGAGGTGGTGGAGTCACCATCCCTGGAGGTGTTCAAGAGGGGATTGAACGTGGCACTTGGTGCCATGGTTTAGATAGTCATGAGGTCTTGGGTGACAGGTTGGACTTTGATGATCCTTGAGGTCTTTTCCAACCTTATTGATTCTGTGATTCTGTGAATGACTTAGAAACTTTGGGTAATTAAGGGTCGCTAGAAAACCATAAGGTAAGTGGAGGAAATACGTAGTTTACCTTACTGCCCCTGAAAGGTGCTGATACAGATGGGAAAAGAAGTTCTATGGACTTCCTGAAACAGAGATAATTGCTCTAAGTCAAATGTTTATTGAAGACCCCTGCATTTTCATCAGTCTAGTTAGTGAGTTAGTTCTAATAAGTACTGAGAAGATAGCAGATGTATTTAAAGATATTGATTACGTATCATAACCCAGGTAAATGAGGAACACAGGATTATGAGTAACTTCATTTTTTTTCCACAAGTCAACAGATTCTGTAATGTTATTCATCCACTTTTTGTTTGAAGATGCAGGAGCAGGAATGCTTTCTACTTGTCAACTTTTACACAAAGGCTGTTTTTTTTCATGCTGAAATACTGACTTTGAATGCTTGGGTTTATTCTGGTTTGCAAAATCTGATGACAAAACTGTTCTTGTCACCTGGAAAGACTAGGATTTGTAATTTAGTTCTCTGATAATGTAATGGTTTGGGAGTTATGATTAGAGCTCTTCCATAACACCAGAGAGAGAGGGAGTTCATTCAGTATTTTCTGAGATATTGAAATGACAAATACATCACTTATTTCATAAAATGACTATGAAGAACCACAAGTGGCATTCTTCAGAAATACATTTGCAACTCTTGGTCTTTCACAGGGTTATCAAAGTTTGTTATACTGTACTTCCTCTTTTGCAACATTACCTGTCACTATGAATGCATTTTTGTTTTTTTGGTTTTTTTTTTTTATACCAGGTAATCTGTGGGTATTTCTTGCACTAAGCATGTAATTTGCTAGATATGGATATTGTCTTCCCTTACCTTTCAAACCTCTAATCTCTACACATTTGACCATTTCTATAGCACTGTAAAAACTAAATAAAAAATCAGATACTCTATAATACGCTGTACTGTTTCCTTGTCAGTTTTCAGTTCTGTTGCTTACTGCAAGCCCAAATTAAATTTCCTACACCAGAATGGATGAACTGAAAAATTATCCTGGCACTTCAAATCTGAAAATGTAATATTAGCAGATTGAGGTCAAGGGTTAGCAACATGAAGCACATCAGTAGAATGCTAATAGAAGCAAACCTTTCCTCCCTTCCTATGCCTTTAATATCTTGGTCAATTGGCAGTCATTTAGTAGGCCTGGGTCATCACAACAGAGACCCAGAAAGGACTCCTTTATGATCAGTATTGGAAACAAGCTGTATATAAGTTTTGGACTTAAAAAGCTTGCAGGGGTGAAGTGGCAATGATGTCTCATATAGTCCAGTAAATTTTATTAGCAGGAAATAGTAAGAGGAACATTAATCAAAAGATGCCTTTTTTCAAGGTATCTTACACAATTGTCTTGGTTTGACAGCCTGGTTGTTGCATCAGCCATCAATTTAAAGAGAACGTTAATATTCTGAAGGTGTATTTAAATCAAAGAAAAAAAATAAAGAAAAAAAATATAGGACATTTGGACTACCAAAACAAATAAGCACTTTGCTGAACATTCCTACACTCGTGTTTCTTGAAAGCCTGCTCTGCTTTCTCTGTGCATGAAAAATAAAAATAAATAAATGTTTTTTTCAAGTGTTCTGCTTTAGGTGACAGCTTTTAAGAAGTGAGAAAAAAAGTAAGGTGACATTTCTGATGAGCAAGCATGCCTTGCTGATCATTTCTGCTCCTAGGGCTTGGAGACATTCCAAGAAATGCAGTAGGGAAGTGGCACCAAAGTCCATTCTCCAAAAGAGCATTACAGATACAACACATCAGCTGAGAGGATGAAGCAAGAGCAGCTGCCATTATCTGCTTATGTCTCGTGGAGTCACTGGGGAAATCTGTCTTTCATTTCTCCCTGCTTCAGCTCTTGCATGGTACAACTGTAAATTGTCTCCCCTTCAGTCCTGTCCCTGCGTCTTTTGAAACTGGTCTTTGATAGGCAACGTTGTGCTGGCAGTTTTGGCTTCAGAGTAACTCTTAGGTCTGCAGTGTATATGGTGGCTTTCAGAAAGTATTCAGGAAGAAGCAGAAAAAAAAAATAAGAGGTTCAAACAACATGGCTTCATCTCCCTTTGGCTATAATTCAGGGACACACGGTGGTTGCAAAACTGTGCTTCGCATATCAGCCTAGAGGCTGGCATCACTTCCTTCCTGTGTGTGGAAAATGAGTTCAATAGGCTGAGCTAATCTGGTCTGCAAAAAGTAGTATGCATCTCTTGCTGTATGGTATGTCATTAGCTGAATCTCTTGCTCCCACATAAGGTAGTGGGTATTAATCTGTCAGAAAATGGAAACACGGTGACTGATAATGTTGTATGAGTGGAGAAGATGTGCAGAGGAATGGGGGAGCATCTTGTTAGAAGTTCTGCTGTTCTGTTCATGAATTTCATCCCAGGTGGTTGGTCTGAATAGCACTTTTTGTTTCTAAGTGATTTGCTGAATGAGGAAAAGAGAATTGTGAGTGCATACATATTACTGAGCTTGTATGTCAGGAAGGCTCCTTTTTTCCCCCCTCTTTCAGAACATGGAGGATTTTTGAAAGAGACTTTCAGCTCTGTTTCTAGATGAAGCCAATTCATAAACAAAGGTCAAGCAAAACATCCAAGTCTTTGTGCATTTTCCTGCTGCTGGGATGTTGTATTCTTTCCTATTTTTCATGAGCCAGACTTAATGAACAAATCTGGTGGGTTTATTGGCATACATTCACCAGCAAAAATCCCCAGTGATTAAGGGTGGTTACTCCACTTGTCCAATTAAACAGTAAAAACACTTTGGGAGAAAAGGTTTTCCTCTCCAGGGCTCCTAAGGAAGCTAACATGTTTCTCTCTTCATGTTTGTTTAATTTTTCATTCAGCTAATGAAATAATTGCGAATCAGACCTTAAAACTATGATTATGTTATTAATAATGGATGGGCAGCATTAGAAAGGGCTAATCAACCTGTTAGACTGTTCTTTAATAACGTGTGCAACATAATGTCAGCCTTGTAAAGTGCTCATTTGAAGGGATATTTTCCCCAGTGGTTGCATTTTCATTATTACTGATTCATATACTGCAAGTAGCAATTTAAATCTACTTCTCAACTTATCAGTGCTATTAATTGAAATACATTGGGTGAGATAGTGTAGCTTTATTTAAGTGCATTTGATTTATCTTACCCAGAATCTTAAACTGCAGTTTAGGCCATTTCTCAACAGGTCTCAGGATCACTTGCCCACCTGCCCCTGTTTGCCTTCAGTGCACTCCTGTGCTCTGTGTCTACCTCCTCTCCTCCACTATGTTGCACTAGCCACTGCTTTTGTCTCTAGCCTTCATTTCACTTTAGGTAACTAAGCTAAGCATGGAACCAATTAAAATTCAGTTATAACGACAGCCTGAAACTGGCTTTTCGAAATACTTTTTTCCCCTAGCATGCAGCAGTAGTTTCAAAACGTTTTATGCATTCAAGAGTTTGGAGATGGGGCATTAGTAAAATTGAATGGGATATTCTGATGTGTTTATTAACTACAACAAGGGCTGGGTGGCTTTCCTGAGGTGTTCCACAGTGGTCTTTTCATTCAATAGTGTGTGTTAGTTATACCCCATGTAGCTGGGAGATGTCTTTAAATGGAAATATATGAAATGAATGGTCAGGGTGAAAGCCAACACAGCTTGAAATGTGCTTTGGTATTTTGTCAGTCTTGGTTGAAGTAGACAAGCTGAGGGCTGCAAATATGATAGTAGTTTGGTGAATTCCTGTCATTTGTTCTCTAAAATACATCCTAGAGCTCTGTCAAGGTATCTCAGCAAAAAAAAAAAAAAAAAAAAAAAAAAAAAAAAAAAACCCAACAAAACCTCCCACATGTTATTTCCTATAAATATGTGTACAACATAGGTGTAATTAGACAGGCACATAGAGTGATAAGTGGGATCCGTATGCACACCTAAGTACATTCACTCTACATGTGGTTATAAACATCTTTCCAATGAATCCAGTCATGGTACTTTCAGGCTGGGCCTAGAAAATTTTCCACAGATCTTGAGCAGAAAGTTATAGAAGGTAAATAAATTACTATTGGGTGTAAAAAGGAAAATAATGTTAAGTTCTAAACAATCCCATTGGATCGATATCTACCATAAGAATCAGTTTGGTAACCTTTCTCTCCTTTTGGCTTCCTCATTCTGGGAGACACTAACTTGTGTTTCTGCTTGGCTTTGCTGACCTTGGTTGTGTTCTTTGTTAAGGCTGAGTATCCTAACAATTAACTCTCTACTCTTTCTCTTGTCTCGTGTACAAGGGGGTAAGGAAAGCAGCAGGGAGAAGAAGCTGTTGCAGCTCCCCTGGTTTTGTCCAGGGGAGTTCTTTTGCTGTTTATAAACTGTAAATACCTGTAAATATATGTAAATATTGTATATTTTGTGCATACTCATTGCATTTCATTTTAGATTGTAGTTTTGCTTGTAAATACAGCTTTCATTTGCTTCTAAGTGAGCTGCTCTGGCAATTTTATGTTGGGGGGAGTTTCCAACCCACCACACCAGTAATTAAAAAAAACTCTACAAATCCAATATGCAAAGCTTTGGCAAGTTTTTCAAAGTAATTTTCTTGGTATTTGCATCTTTCTTTGTGGCATTATTTGGCCACTGGTAAGAAGCTGTTCCCTGGAGTTGTCTTTGCCAATGGACTGGACTATTTTTAGCTCCTCCGAGTTGCTTAAGAGACAACTGTAGGATTTCATAATGCTGTCCAGGGAAGGGAAGGAAGGACATCTTAAGGCAATGGAAATTTCTGCAGCTGGAGCTGAATCAGCAATGCCATCAATATGTATAGCCTTGTGTGGTGTCAGCCCTCACAGAGCCTGGGAAAATCCTAAGCATTGGAATCTGTCCCAGTTAGGCAGAGTGAACAGCATTGCAAAAGTGCCAAGTGCCTCCTGTCAGGATGCCTTTTGTGTTGACATCTGCAAGAAGGGATTCCTTGTCAGCTCTTCAGACTATACACTGAAATCATCCCCCCTTTAATCTTGGCCTCATCACTTCTCTGTTCCATCATCAATATCAGCCTGAAGGTTTCCTTTCCCTTCCTATCAGAGTTGATGTGAAGAAGAACTACTGGAAACTTTTTCTTTCCATCACAAGCTGTATTACACAAAAATATAATTTAGCTAACAACAGTTATAAATCTCATGAAATAATAGGCTGAATGACCTTGTACTCTATCTACACCTTCATTCAGATGTGAAAAGCTGGGAAAAACACTTGACAGGCCACACAGGAAATGATGAATACACATGAAAATGTGATTTTTGCAAAGTTCTCTTAGAATAAAACAACGAAGGAAAGCTTTTCACTTCTTTCACAAAAGAGTTTATTTCTGCCAGTGTCAATATTCCACTTTTGCCCTTAAGCCCTTTTGGGTTAACATTTTCTTAGGCTTCATAAGACAGTCTTGTTGAAACAGATAGTGGAAACCTTTATGTTAAAAGCTAGTACCATAATAAGATCTGGTGCTATATCTAGCCCTGATTTCTTCCTACTTACCCTTTCTTTCCCTCCTGTGTTTCCAGTTTTACCTCTGTTGCTGATGTTTCTCCCTTTTTAATTTTTATCATGCCAGTGGCTGATTGTATAAACTGTACAGGCTAAAACCTAGCTTTTTCACAATCCTTTTCACATCTCACCTTTATTCTCCACCCTTACAAAAGGAGCTGTTTTACTGTGTACATAGTGCCACAAAATAAACCCAGATGCACTTCAAACCCCATCCTTCCCTCTCTTGCTGGTCTAGAGATTCTGCACTTGCACCTCTGAACAATAGCAGCAGCAGGAAAAAAATTTCTTTTCTCCCATTAACTGTTTCTAAGCTATTCCCTGGATATGTTTTCCCTGTAAGGTAGTGCAGAACATAATTAATGCAGCTAGTAACATATGTCCTATTAGGAAAAACTGAAAAGACATCACCTGGGAGAATTCAATGCATTTCTCTCCCATAGTGAATTCCTGCCACAGAACAGTGCAAACTGGTTTTGCAGGTGCAAATCCTGCCTGGCCTTTCTGCACCATGCTGTAAATCTGTGTGCAGTGGGCTTTTTCCTTCTAGATGTCTCTGCATACTTCTCAGGTGGTAGCAACTGCCCCTAGTGTAGGATGAGATCCCTCATGGACTTCTCCACATCCCCATTTCTTTCTGCATTTCTGGGCAGAATATGTCTTTGAAGCTTCAGCATGAGACAGGAGGATAGGGATGAATGGTGTAAGGGAGGGTTCCAAGAGATTAAAGGTGCCTGGGACTGGAAAAGGAGCATCAACCAGAAATATGTCTGCAACACCAGGCAGATGAAGTGACCTGACTCCTCCTAACTACTCGATTAGGCCTCTTGACAGGCAAAGCTATTTGAAGAACTCTTGTAATGCTGTAGAAGAGCTGAAATAACACTCATATTGTTACTGAAAATGATGTGGGTAAAGATATATTTTAATACTTTCTTGATTTTCCCTCTTCATACGGTTTGAAAGGCAGTCCTCCAAAAAAAGCTCATATAACCTTAACAGGTGCACTTGACTGCTGCCCTAAGTAGACACATTTTAAGTGTGGAAAATCAATATATGGTCGTGTGGTCATTCTTCACCTTGCCACAGTGTCTCTGGCTTCAGTGCCTCTACAGAGTCAGGTACAAGCAGAAAGAACAGCAGTGAAATGTCACCGCCTTAGCTGCGGCCAAGTGGTGAATGATTCTCATCTGGAGAAGAGAAGGAGCCAGGGAGACCATAGAGCTGCCTTCCAGTACCTGAAGGGGACCTACAGGAAGGCTGTGGAGGGCCTTTTTACAAGGACTGGCAGTGACAGGATGAGAGGAAATGGATTGAGGCTTGAAGAGGGCAGATTTAGACTGCAGAGTAGGAAGAAATTCTTGACAGTGAAGGAGGTGAGACACTGGAACAGGTTGCCCAGGGAGGCTGTGGATGTTCCCTCCCTGGAGGTGTTCAAGGCCAGGCTGGATGTGACCTTGAGCAACCTGGGCTAATGGGAGATGTCCCTGCCCCTGGCAGGGGGTTGGAACTGGATGATCCTTAAGGTCCCTTCCAATCCAACCCATTCTATGGTTCTATAGTTCATCTTATTTCATACCTTTGTTTAGATGTCCATCCGGAACACACACACCTGACATTCACCTGCAGCTGCCAGGATCTGTCCCTTCCATTGTCTATGCAATGATTTCCCTTATTTGAAGCAAGAGTTGCTCTTCCTTTTTTCAAGTCTTGTCATTGCTTGCATACACCTCAACAAACCTGGTCATCAGCTGCTTTTGTACTGTATATATATATATTTTTTTACTTACAGTAAAATATCTATGAGCTATAATTGGAAAATTTAACCTCTTGCAGCTGTGGGTAGCTTAGGTAGACAAGAGAACTTCTGAATGTGAGTGGAGCACATGACATGTCAATTGAAAAGTGACTCTTAAAACTGTTTCAGAATGATTATTTGTTATGCCTAAATTAAGTTTAGAATGCTTGTAGTTTCTTCTTTGTTTATCTTGGTATGTAGTCATATTTGGCTAATTAATATCTTTTTTTGGCTTGTTTGGCATTCCCAACAATACTTTCTCACAAATATAACTGAAAAATCACACCAAAAAAAATTTTCCATTAGACATTATTAACATTCTTCACCTATTATTTACTACATTGAGCTAAATGCACATAATCATAAACTTGTGGTTTTGTCTTACTGGTTTAAATAAAAAAATGTAAATGATGTGGCTTATCTCTCTGAATTTTATGCTGCATGCAAAATTTGTCAAGCTTTGCAGATTATCACTTAAGGGTATGGAAATCTCTGGTGATTATTGTTTTATCACAGTCGTCATGAGACTTCAAACAGGAATTAAAGTAGCCTCAGTACTGGTCTCATGTCTATATAGTAGTCATTCACATCATTAGTTGATTACAGTAATAAGCTAAATCCAACATAGATTTGAGCTTAATTTGGGTTGCAAATTAGAGATGAACCTGAGTTTCCAAACTGTGAATACTTCTGAGCTTGTTGTCTGGGTTCAGATTATGAAAAAACGAAGAGACAACTGTAATGAAGTACAGTTTATTTTGCACCCAAACATTTCTCTTGCACTTTGAGGTTAAACAAGTTCAGCACTAGTTACAGATCTGAGATTTTCAGTTTTGGCCTGTTTCTCACCATGCAGCATGCAGAGACACCACTTAGGATGTTAGGGAAGATATGAAGCAGGTCCCAGAGAGGAGCTGAAATTATGACTTCTTTTTGTTGTCATCATGATGAAAATAGCTTCCCAAAATCTGAGGTTTCTAACTGCTTTTGTATCTAGAATTTACCTTCTAATTAGGTTTCTATGTTTTCCTCTCTTTGTCTTCATCTAGTCTTCTGTTTTTGTCAGTAAGACTTTATATTAGAAAATGTCATGGTAATTCATTATGTACTTTTTCCTATAAAAGTCCACTTGATATCATTGGCTGAGGTCAGAGTGGCTGGAGAGCAGCCAGGCTGAAAGGAACCTGGGGGTACTGGTCAATACCCCCAGGTAGGCTGACCATGAGCCAGCAGTGTGCCCAGGTGGCCAAGAAGGCCAATGGCATCCTGGCCTGGATCAGGAATAGTGTGGCCAGCAGGAGCAGGGAAGTCATCCTGCCCTGTACTCAGCACTGGTTAGGCCACACCTTGAGTGCTGTGTCCAGTTCTGGGCTCCTCAATTCAAGAAGGATATTGAGATACTTGAATGTGTCCAGAGAAGGGCAATGAAGCTGGGAAGGGGTCTGGAGCACAAGGCCTGTGAGGAGAGGCTGAGGGAGCTGGGGGTGTTGAGCCTGGAGAAGAGGAGGCTCAGGGGAGACCTCATTGCTGTCTACAACTACCTGAAGGGAGGTTGTAGCCAGATGGGGGTTGGTCTCTTCTCCCAGACAAGCAGCAACAGAACAAGAGGACACAGTCTCAAGCTGTGCCAGGGGAAGTTTAGGCTTGAGGTGAGGAGAAAGTTCTTCACAGAAAGAGTAATTGGCCATTGGAATGTGCTGCCCAGGGAGGTGGTGGAGTCACCATCCCTGGAGGTGTTCAAAAAATGATTGGATGTGGCACTTGGAGCCATGGTTTAGGTGCTGTGAGGTGTTAGGTATTAGGTAATAGGTTGGACTTGATGATCTCCGAGATCTTTTCCAACCTGGTTGATTCTGTGAATGCTTGCATGTTTACATACTCTACCAGCCAAAATGAGAAAGAAGGAAATACACTGAGGTGAAGGAAGGAGCCGAAGTTACTCCAATGTTTTAAGAGATCCATTTTGCTGTCTAAATGATGTGAAGCTAGCAGATTTAAAAAGAAAAAACAGCCAACATCTGAGTCTACCCTAGCTTTACACTAAAATAGGATTAGGTTTGCTCATTTTGAGAGTCTGTTATTTTAAAAGACATCAAGAGTTAATTTTTATGTTTCTTAATTATTCTTGCTGTGACTTGATTCTTTCCCACTGAAAAGTTCAATATGTGTATCTGATTTAAAAAAAAGCAAAACAAAAAAAAAAAAAACCCAAAAAAAAAAGAAGGACTGGTTCCATTTAGAAATCGCTGAACTGGGTTTAGGATTTTAGATAAGATGATGGGCTGAATGGCTGATTATAAGATCTCATTAGGGACATGCTTTGAAGCCACACTGATTGAAGCTATTACATCAAGACTGAACAAAATTGTGGCAAATATCCAGTGCAGACAATTTAGAAATGAGTTTCTCCTTCAGAGGAAGCTGTTGTTTCAATCTGCTTAAGCTTACAATTATTATATTGCTTTATTTTCTTCTAAATTAAACTGAAGCACTTCAGGAGAATTGATGTTAGTCTCCTTGAAGTCGGAATACGTTTGCCAAAATGTAAATCAGGGGGAAACACAGTTTTGGAACAGAAAAAGGCATTCAGTATGGTGTCACACTGGTATTTTATGTTTTTATGTGGTAGAAAAGACAGCTGTTAACTGAACATACCTGACATCAAAGAGGTGATTGAATATCTTAGGCTCCAAAAAAGAAAGCTCTGTGCTATTTCTGTGAATGAAACTACTGTTGTTAGCCAAGGGCTCTACTATATATGCATATATATATATATATATATGTGAGTGTGTTTGTATGTTATATATATGTTTATAATTCCTTACTTGTGAGGGAAAGTTTAGTTGCAAATATTTCCCTAAGTCTTCCTTCTGGGCACAGACAGTAACAAACTAATCAGGGCTGCACAGGCAATTTGTGTTTTGTCCCAGCTTAGGGTAATATGTAGCCAGCAAAATTATTCATCTGCAAATGGTGTAGCTGGTTCTGTCACTGTACTCAACCTTAAGTGTCTGTTTACTTCAGATGCTACAGAAGTGTAGTGATATTTTCATCTCACATCTTCAGGGAAGTCCTTTTCATCTGCCCATATTCTTTTGAAGTAATTTTCTGTAGCCTTCATCATCTCCTTAGATGTTAGTATTTTTAAATAGTTTCATTTTTCCTCTGACAGTTGATCTTCAAACCTAGTAAAAGTTCAGCTTATGTATTTCCTTCTCTATCTTCCAGAAAACTATTTTCAAGCTCTATTTTTTACATCACCCTTTCAATTCTCTACTTCCGTTTTTAGATTTTAATACCCTAAAATCTCAGCTCTGTTCACCTGCCTCCTACAACACTTTTTTGTTTTCATTTAAATTTTGACTCTCCAGGTGGCTATGTCTCTCTAGGTTTTTTTTTTTTCTGGGGTTTTTTGGTGGGTTTTTGGGGAGGGTGGGGTTGTGGGGTTTTTTGGTTGGTTGGTTTGGGGTTTTTGGGGGGGGGTGGTATCTTGAATTCTTTCTTAGTGCTGTGCAGTCAGTCATATTGTCAGCTTCTCTGTTAGCTGACCTCTATGTGATCATTATTTTCAGTGGGCTCTTTACACCTGCTTCTGGTTTCTAGTCTTTATGCTTAAAAAACTAAAACTGCCTCAAAGTACTCATCTTCAGTACTCCAGTTCTGTGCTTCAGCTGAAATTTCTGTTCCTTGTGTCATTTCTTAGGCTTTATATGACCCCATGTAGTCAGAGTAGCAGTCACAAGAGCAGCTAGAAGGCTGTGCAAAAAAACAAAAATAATTCTCATAAATGAAAGTTCTTCAGAACCTGAGAGTCAGAAGAAAAGCATAATAGGCCTTGCATCTGGCAAGTTTATGGTCTCTGTAGGTCTTTTATTCTGAGTGTGACAGAGTATATGGACTGCTGTAATAAACGACACACTTTATACTCCTTAGCAATACTTCATTCCAGGGATCACAGACTTTAAAGGATCCAAGAGGAAAGCACCCGAGTCAGTATTTTACACGAGTCCGGCTTGCAGCCATTACCACTGAGTCTTGTAATTTCTTGTTTAAAATAGCTGTAATCCTTGATGTCATGTGTTCATTGATCTTGACATACCGTGGCAGATTAAGATTCTATTGCAATATTAGCTTGCCAGGTGCTTGCAATGTTTGCAAATGCAGACAACATAAGAGTTCTGGGAAACAAGATATCTGCTGCAACAGTCCCAAACTGTGTAACCATCCCAGGCTGAGTTGTGAAATCCAAAGTGGAGTCTTTCAGAGCTTTCAGTATTGTTTGTGGGTTTTTGTCCTGTATCAGTGACACTGGTAACTTTTACATGTTCTGGTCTAAGGCATGCTGTAATCTCATTGAGAGACAGACCTGAAGTTCATGTGAGATAGCCAAACACTTTCATCTAACAACCTGTTGTTCACCATGAATATTTAGGGAAGCTTCTATATGATGCTTCTCAGTGCAACCTTTGAGTGATACAAGTGCATGAATACTTTTGTAACATAAGGTAAAATAGGGAAATGCTACTATATTTTCATTTTTGAATGAAGAAGTGAACTGTGTAGATGAAATGCCATGCTGAAGGACTCAAAAGAAACCTTTTGGTGGGACTGGGAATCAAAAGTCCCTTTCTCAAAGTTCTTGTGGGATGCTGTTAAAAGGATGCAAGCAGCACACAGGCATGTGCCTAAAGGCAGTCAGTTGTAGAAACTGAGCCTGAGGAAGTAACAAGAGGTTGTGACCACAGGCATAATTTCTCTTTTAATACAGCAGAGAAATTCCTCTCGGAATTCTTCCTGACAGATGTCAGCCACGGGAATCTTCTACCTGGTTTCAGATACTGTTGCTGAAAGCATGTAAATGCTTTGTTCAAATTCACTCTCAAGTCTGTACTCATTCTCAGGTTTAAGAGCTTTAGAAATCAGTCAGTCACCATAAAACAGCTTTGCTATTTGACAAAACATGTTGCTTCTTGTTTTAATTCTACTGAAAAAAAAGAACACAAGCCAAGTAGTGCATTGTGAATGAGACAGTTGTTCCTACAGTCCTGGATTTGTCTGTGCAGCTCTTCTGCCCAGAGCAGTTCTCCCCTATGAGAGTTTCCTTCCTCTGGTCTAGGCAGGCTCAGAAGTTGGCAAATTGTTAGTCCTTCTCTGGACACCATCTCTAGATTAGAAGTGCTTCTCTGGAAGTCTGTCACCTGCCCATAACCTGTTTCCATGTAATGAAAAGAGGCTTTTCAGTCAGGCTGGTGCTTCATGTTGTCTGCTCAGATTCTGTCACTTCACTGCTGATTGTGTTTGGAAAGCCTAACCTTCCAAAACAAATCAAGAGCCTCTGGAAGAAACTAGAAGCCCAGAGCTGACTGGTTTTCTGCTTTTTCCAAGAGAGGCCTTTGGTTTTACCTTACCCAATGCAGTAGTTCATGTAGCAGGGAATATTTGCCCATTTTTATGGGCATATCATGAATATAGCCATATGAAGAAGTTATTTTTAGTCACAGCATTTTGCCATGTGCTACAGATAATGTATGATGACACAGATTTCAGAAAAAGAGAAAAAAAATTAAAATATTAATTAAAGTAAATTAGTCCTATCTAGAGAGGAACTTTTTCTTTCTTCTGTGATGGAAAACAGCCAGTTGTTCTGGGGTTTATGTTTCTCCTCTTACAAACAGATTTCCTTTGTGTATGCATTTATCACATCTGTCTTCTTCCTGTGCATCCCTTAGGAAACAGTTTTTTGAAGACTAGGAAAAAAACTAAAGCTCAATATGGCACAGTAATATCCCCTTTTAAGCTCAACACAGTAATTTTTATCTATTATCTAGCATATATTATTTTAAATACCAGAAAAATTATACCCTAGACTGAGCTGTACTGCACATTGGGTTTTAATCTCCTTCTCCCTAGCAACCATCAAAAGGAACAATAAGGGCAACGAACAGCCAAATAGGGCATCAAAATGAAGAAAAATAGTGTCTCTGTGGGGGGAAATTAATCTTTAATCACTTTTTCTCTGCTGTCCCTAAAACTGAAGGTTAGAACAATAAACATTTTGAAAGAGCAGTTGCAAAATAGCCTCAGAAACGGTCTTGGTTTCCAGAACAATCAGTCTTTTTCCAAAACAAACATGATAATACCTAGAGAATCCTACTGACTTCAGGAAATTCAGAAGACATCCATGCTCCAACACACAGAAAGGAAAAGCAGCAGCCTTAGGTCCTGTCTTCACTGGAAAAAAAAAAAAAAAAGGGATGTCTTTACAGTGCATTAAATGTGTTGAGATGGCAGTAGTGACAAGAGTGACATAGCTCTAGTTTGGTCACAGGTAATCTGAGGTTATCCTTATGCTGAAATACAAAGCCAGCCGTGGTGAAGTTCAATAATTTCTTTAAGTGGGGGTTTCAAAGGAAAGAGATTTAATGGCCATTCTGGGTTATTTATTTAAATGCAAAATGGCAATGATTTGCCTGTATCCATGGGAGGTCAAGCCTGAACCTGTTGTGCACTGGCAAGCTGAGTACAACCTTATAGCCAGGAATTAAAACTCCAGCTGCTTTGACTTTCTGTGTTCAATACAGGTTACATTATAATAAGTAATGATCTCTCTTTCAGTGCAGGCTCAAAGGGTGAGTTTTGTACTTCCAAGGGTCAGTCTCAAATTGAAAAGGACTGCATGTGGTTGAAGATGCCTGTATTTAGGTAAATGAATAGCAATCAGGATTGGATTTTAGCATTGCTTTTTGCTCTGTATGCAGTGCAAGGGAACCTGTGCATGTTTCAGAAGTGTATTTCAACACTACATCTCTCTGTAGTGTTACATGTTAGGGGAATTTGATCTCATTCTCAGTAGCCCTTTTAGGTAGAAGCAGCAGAGAACCAGGGCTGCACCTCATTATATTGAATTTCAGACTGAATTTTGCTAAATGTGAGAGCAATAGGACATAGCAAAGTGCCACTTACCACTACTACTTCACTATGGAAGGATTCTAGGAAAACTGGCTGTCTATATTTTAGCCTGGAGAAGAGGAGGCTGAGGGGAGACCTTATTGCTGTTTACAACTGCCTAAAGGGAGGTTGTAGCCAGGTGGGGCTTGGTCTCTTCTCCCAGGCAACCAGCAACAGAACAAGAGGACACAGTCTCAAGCTGTGCCAGGGGAAGTTTAGGCTTGAGGTGAGGAGAAAGTTCTTCACAGAAAGAGTAATTGGCCATTGGAATGTGCTGCCCAGGGAGGTGGTGGAGTCACCGTCCCTGGAGGTGTTCAAGAAAAGCTTGGATGTGGCACTTGGAGCCATGGTTTAGTTGTTGTGAGGTGTTAGTTCTTAGGTAATAGGTTGGACTTGATGATCTCCGAGATCTTTTCTGACCTGGTTGATTCTGTGATTCTGTGATATTTGTTGGTTCACATCCCATGGCCCAAGCATATAGTGCTCTCCAAGCGAACTGTATACAGATGGCATTTTACTACTCTGAGTGACTGACCATGGTGCTGTGCTTTGTGGCAGTTTCAGTGTTCAGTTTCTCAGACTGCTGATGTATTTTTTTCAGAAGGGCTTGCAACATTTCACAGAAGCCAGTGGAAGTTTTGCCACTGACTTACATCAAGAGGTTTTCCAAACCCCACTCCCAAGAACTCTAACTTCTACCTAAAAGTGATGCCTTACATCAGAAAGTGAAATTCAAAGATATTGAGGGTGCAATTCATCCTTCATTAGTGACAGAATGCTATTGTCTGCCCAAAGGAAGTATTCATTGTGTAGGATTTGTCTGTGGGTGGGAACTGATGCTGCAGTTAGCTGTGCAGGTTATCCAGACCACCAGTTCAATCTACAGCCACTTGTATTATTGTGCTTCCAGTCCAACAGGGAGGATAAACTTTTCAAAAGCCTGCTATGGGCTCTTGGTATTAATTGCAGTTTGGACAATTTTTTTTCACTTGTTTCAATAATTTTTATTTCCTATCGATTTTGCTGCCTTTTTAAATCTTTTAAAATGAAAAATAAATTAATCAGTAGTTTAATGGTAACAGTCAAAAATGAATGAGGATTTTATATTGATTAAGAAATATGGTGAACAGAAAATCACTGTGGTTGCTTTCAAAACAAAAAAAAAAAGTCTGATTTGAAGCAATCTACAGTTTGTAAGAGATTTCTTATCCTTGAGGTACTGTAGAGCTAAAAATATTTTTCAAGGAGAAATATTTCACCAAAGGCAATTTTATTTTGTTATTTTATTTTATTATTTTACTGTCTTGGTGTTTAAAGAGGCTTGGTGATTTTCAAGTACTTTGTGAGAAGAAAAATTAAAGACAGTCTCAAAACCATCACAAACTACAAATAAAAACAAGGACTGTAATTTTTAACTCATTTTTTTAGAATCTGCTCTCACAGGTTGTTCTGAGCTGAAGATAATTTTTGCTTCTTAGTTTTTAATTTGGTCTTGCATGTTCATAGGAGAAAGTTGGCAGATAGTGCTGTCAAACTGGTCTTTCACACATGAGTTACTCGGTGAGTTAGACTGTGCATTCACATCAAGAGGTGTGAGCCACAACATTTTCTGAAGCAAACCTGTGCAGTGCAGTAAAACCACTGTCAAGAGATGTTTCCTTGTCTATTATTACCTCAGGTTTGCTTTTTGTTGTGATCATTCAATTATCACTATTTTTTGTCCATTAAGTGGCTGTTATTTCTCTCCCATTTCATTGCTTATGACTACCTGCTGGCTGACAGCCAGCTGAATGTGAGCCATCAAGTTTGCCCAGGTGGCCAAGAAGGCCAACAACATTCTGGCATGTACAGTGTGGCCAGCAGGGTTAAAGAAGTGATCACACCCCTGTACTCAGCACTGGTGAGGCCACATCTTCAATACTGTGCTCAGTTTTGGGCCCCTCATGCCAAGAAGGACATTGAGCTGCTGGAGAATGTCCACAGATGAGCAATGAGAGCTTATGAAGGGTCTGGAGAACAAGTCTTATGAGGAGCAGTGGAGGGAACTGGGATTGTTTAGTCTAGAGGAGAGGAATCTGAAGGGAGACCTCATTGCTCTCTACAGCTATCTGAAATGAAGTTGTAGTGAGGTGAGGATCAGTCTCTTCTTCCTAGTATTACGTGAGAGAACACGAGGAAATGACCTGAAATTGCACCAGGAAAAGTTTAGGTTGGATATTAGGAAAACCTTTTTCATTGACAGAGTGGTCAGGCATTGGACCAGGCTGCCCAGAAAGGTGTTCCCTGGAGGTGTTAAAAAAAACTTATGGACATGGCACTTTGGGACATGGTTTAACAGCCATGATGGTGTTATATCAATGCTTGGGCTCAATGGCCTTAGAGGTCTTTTCTAACCAAAACAATTCTACAGTTCCAATATTGCATATATACACCCTTTCACCAGAGCCTTAATTTAAGCAGGCATTAACCTTTGATCTTTACACATAAATCACAGTGTCCTGTTCTTGAATTCATTCTCCTTTTCTTTAAATTCCCCCCTGCTTTTCAGATGCAGGAGCACAAAGCATTAGATGTCATCCCATTGCTAGATTCAATGAGATCATAGAATCATAGAATCAGTCAGGGTTGGAAGGGACCACAAGGATCATCCAGTTCCACCTCCCCTGCCATGGCCAGGGACACCTCACATCTTTCTTATATTGTGCTGGAGTTAAATAATGCCATAAAATGTTATCAGTCTTGTATAGCTTGTAATAGTTTGGGGTTAGATTAACAAAGTGGGAATTATAAAAATCTAGTTATTTTTATTTTCCCAACCCCCCACCCCAAAACTATGTACAAAACTGATAAAAATTATTTACAGGGTGTGAATCCTTCCAGGATGCTTATGGCAATTTTTGACACAGTTTAGAGAGTTCAGAGACTGGAAAAGGCTAAACCACTAATAGCTTCACCCACTTATAAATCAAAGGCTGACCAATAACCCTTAGGTAGCTATGAGCAGCCGGGGTTTACTTATGAAAATCGAAGTAGGAAGTTGGAGATGGTCCCTAGCTCGCTCTCTCTGCTGACAGGCTCCAGAAACTGTCGAGTTGTGATCTGATTCGAGGGTCAGGCTTTACAGGATCCGTCCCAGGGAGAAGCGAAACAGCAGACAGGTCCCAGGCAGGCAGGGTCACGGCTTTGCTGGCAGGCTCCCGAGCAGGATCGGTCCCAGGCTGGCGGTGGCAGGCAGGTCCCAGGCAGGGTCACGGCTTTGCTGGCAGGCTCCGGAGCAGGATCGGTCCCGGGCTGGCGGTGGCAGGCAGGTCCCAGGCAGGCAGACTCCTGAGCGGGATCGGTCCCAGGCTGGCGGTGGCAGGCAGGTCCCACGGCTGGTGGGCTGTCCAGGGAGAAGTGAGCAAGAGCGGCGAGAGATGAGCGTCCAAAACGGCAGAGCCGAAATGAGCGGCCCCAAAAAACACGGGTGAGCAGTGTGAAATTGAGAGTAGCAGAAAGTGAGAGCCCCCACTGCTCCCTGCTCACCATTTTGTATATTCCTAGACAATCTGTTCAGGCCAAAATGTGAACTATCTCCCTTATCACGTTTCACAAATCATAGAATCATAGAACCATAGAATCAGTCAGGGTTGGAAGGGACCACGAGGATCATCTAGTTCCAACCAATCTAGTTTCCAAATCCTAGCAGGCTTCTCCCCACACTGGTAAATACCCGTGGGGCCTCCACCGGGCAGGGACAATAGGTGGCTATTACTGTCATCATGGCAGGGGAAGAGCCTTTCACACCTTTGTCTGACCTGTTCAGACCTCTGCTGATAGACAATGAGGGAAGGTGGGGGGGATTTGGAGCACCCTGCAACACAGCTAAAATGTCTGTTGGGTTTCTTGTTTTCTTTTTAGCATTGGATACTCATGATGTAAAATAGGTCCTGATGACAGTCCAGTATGGTCTTCAGCTGGAAACCATTATGATAGAGGAACTTCCCTTACCTCCACTGGTCAATGACTAGTGAAGCAGACACACTACACTTGCTCTTGGAGAGCACACTGTCCCCTGTGCATCAAGTTGTGCCAGGGGAGGTATAGGCTGGAGATTAGGAGGAAGTTCTTCACAGAGAGAGATTGCTCATTGGAATGGGCTGCCCAGGGAAGTGGTGGAGTTGCCATCCCTGGAGATGTTCAAGAGAAGACTGGCTGAGGCACTTAGGGTGATAGGTGGACTGGATGATCTTGGAGGTCTCTTCCAGCCTGGTTGATTCCATGATTCTATGACTTTTTACTCACTTCTATATGTACAAATGACTGCAAAAGAGGAAGACTAGAGCCAGCAAGTTAATTGTATGTTTAGATAGCTGTAGTCATTGTATCTTTAGATAAATGTGCATGGAAATCATCATATCACCTATGTTTCAGTTGAATGTTACTGCTGATCCAGAAGAAAAAATTCAATATGTTCTCCCTCAAGGAAATTAATTAGAGACATCAGTCATGTAAACACATAATTTGTTTTACCAGTTGAGGTTTGTGCTCCTAGGTAGTTTTTTGTAACAACGAATTTGCTGCGCACATCTGCAATCAAATCTTTACAGCTAGCCTTACAAAGAGTAAGATTGCTACAAGACATGGAAAAAAACAGGTTCCAATTTTTACTCAGATGAAGCCTTTTTTTTTTTTTTCCTTGTGTGACTCATTTTCAGGCAGAACTGAATTTCAGTAAAATTATCTGTTGCTTAGGATTGTGGAAGAAGCCACTTTTGTTTATGCATTGCAGCTCTGTGGCAGCCATTTGTGTACAGAAAAAGTGAAATTTTAAAGATTTTAATGTGACTGCTTCACTGTGGGAATATATAAATGCTTCTAGGTACATGAGTGACCAAGCTCTTTGATGCACACAACAAACTTGTCACAAATGCTTTCTCTTTCATTAGCCCTTCAGGCAATTCAGTCTTCTATAGCCTTCCGTTTTTCTCACCAAACACACACTTCTGGCACAATCTATGCTCTGCCTTGGAAATTATTCTTCAGCAGACACATCTTCTAGTCTTCATCTCTTCTTTTCCTCTTTTCTTTTCCAAGAGGAAATGTTGTCTATCTGGTTAGCTAACCCTTCCTAAAGCATTCATGCTTTATTCTCCTTTTCTCCCTCATATGTATCACTGATCTGTAGCACATGACTCCTCTGTATATGGGTTTGGAGATGTTTCAAAAATAAGGAGGGAAGAAAATTATTACAGTTTCATAGTATCTTGAAGGTTGGAAGGGACCTCAAGAGATCATCAGGTCCAACCCCCCTGTCTGAGAAGGATCACTTAGGGGAGTCTGCACAGAAATGCATCCAGGTGGGTTTGGAAAGTCTCCAGAGAAGGAGACTCCACAACCCCCCTGGGCAGCCTGTTCCAGTGCTCTGTCACCCTCACTGGAAAGAAGTTTCTCCACCTGTTGAGCTAAAATCATCTACGTTGAAGTTTGGACCTGTTGTTTCTTGTCTTATTGTGCACCACCAAGAAGAGCTTGGCCCAATCCACTTGACACCCACCCCTCAGATATTTATAGACATTGATCAGATCCCCACTCAGTCTTCTCTTCTCAAGACTAAACAGCCCCAGGGATGTCAGTCTCTCTTCATTACAGACAGGTAACAGTGAAGAAAAAGTATTTGTCTACATAAGTTGCACGAGAGCAGCCCTGATACCAGTTGGAGCTTTTGCAGAACCGGAGGAATTCCCATTCTGCTAATGGATTCCTATAGTCCTGTTCAAATGGTCAGTATGATGGAGCAATCAGGGCTGACAGATGTCCAGTAACTCCCAGAACAGTGATTTTGTTTCATCTAAAGAGATAAAAAGCAATACTGGCTGACACAGCAAGGTCTTAGGAGCAAAATATAGCAAGATGTATCCTGCTAAGAAAGGCTCCAAAGCGCTCAGTATCCCGTGGCAACCTCTTTTCTTCAGGGAGCTTTGGATTTTGACATATCATTAACAGATGAGTTCAGGAAGCAAAGCTGCAAAGCTGGAAATTGGTTCATGGATTTTAGCTGAGGTAAAGAGTAAGGAAATTTAAAAGCAGGACGAATCAAATTTTATGGTCCATCCTTTGGGATTAATGCCTAAATTTATTTGTCTGGTATTGAAGAAAACTTACCACTTCCAGGTGCAGGTGGAAATTGCAGAGGAGTGATGTTTTTAAAGAAGAAAGCTGCAAGATAACAAGGCCAAATATTTTTCAAAATTAGTGGCTATTACAGGATCTGTGTTGAAAAAAAGAGGGCTTGTGAAATTTGTGCAGTACAGGAATACTGCACAGTGACTGCAGAATACATATTAATGGTAGGGCAGCCAAAACTTAAGCTGAAGTATAAAGCTGATATTATTCATGTACACTTTGTTGTGTTACAGACTTCAGAAAATACAAATGCCTCAGCTCATCCCTTTGGTTGTGTTGAGTCTTCAGGTCCTGGAGGGTAGTTGTTTGCTTTTTTGCCTCCCATATGTTCTAGCAGAGGCATTTGCAAGGTAGGAGACTCATCTATCAGATGCAAGAGATGATATGGATCTTGCACAGCTGTGAAAGAGGGTAAGAAGCAAACACTGATGGTACTCTTGAGGATCATGTCATTATTCATTGACTAACCTCTATCTTTAATTTCTGTCAGTCTTAAATATGATGATTGTGCAACAAAATACAGTCCCCTTTCCTCTGGAGTGCACATGGCCCTGCTTAGCAAGGAAGGTACAGAATTTTAGCATTTCCATGTGTTTATTGCCTACCTAGATAGGCTTTTATTAATACTTGGATTGTATAGGAAGGAAACATGCATGGATGCAAGCACAGAACCAGATTTTTCCATTTTTATGTATGAGATGCAGGATTTTTTTTCCCAGATTGTGTTTCCCAAGATGCTTGCTGGTTTAGCTGAGGACAATTTCTGAAATAGGTGCCAGATCCACAAAGGAGTACTTGAAGACAACAGCAATTTGTGAATTTTCTCCTCAGCTGTCACTTGGTGCAAATTTGGCAGAATCTGGCTTCAAATTTCAAAACTAGGTGCTTATAGTTGTGACTGAAAGGATAATATTTATAATTTGAGGCTTGGATTTAGCTAGTAGTCAAACTTGGTCAACACACCATTAGCCTATGACAGAGCATATAGGCAGAATATACCCACACTTGGAAGAAGCACAAGCATAGCACAAATGTTCTACAAGGTGGACATGTGCTCTTGTTTAACCCAGCAAGGTAGTCTGGGTTGTTTACCCTGACTTCTTGACACCTGGCCCTTTATTTTCTCAGCTCTGGGCTGGATCACAGAATCAATCAGGTTGGAAGAGACCTCCAAGATCATCCAGTCCAACCTATCACCCAGCCCAACCTATCACCCAGCCCTATCCAATCAACTAGACCATGGCACTAAGTGCTTCATCCAGTCTTCTCTTGAACATCTCCAGTGATGGTGACTCCACCACCTCCCTGGGCAGCACATTCCAATGGGCAATCACTCTCTCTGTGAAGAACTTTCTCCTCACATCCAGCCTATACCTCCCCTGGCACAACTTGAGACTGTGTCCCCTTGTTCTGTTGCTGGTTGCCTGGGAGAAGAGACCAACCCCCACCTGGCTACAACCTCCCTTCAGGTAGTTGTAGACAGAGTACCCACTCCAGAAAGAAGGAGGAAGGGGGATTTGAACAAAACGTGTAGAGACGTGTTTTGGCAATATTTGGGGCATAATTCTGGGCCTAATGCAGCCTTTGGAACATTTAGCTTGTGGGCTCAACCATAACTCTTGAGACACAGTTTAGAACATTGAACAGTTTGTCATCTGTTTATAACCAGATGGCCACAGTCACACAGTATGTCTTGCTCATCTCTCATACCCAAATTTCTAATGATTAAATGGCACAACACAGTGCTAATAATTCAGGTAGTGTTAACACAAAACATGTGTTTAAACATACTTTAGCAGGGGGGTTGAACCTGATGATCTCTCGAGGTCCCTTCCAACCTCTAATATACTGTGATACATTTTCCTTAAATCCACAGTTCTTGGGAGAAGCCAATGGCAGAAATTTACGGTCTTCAAGATTGCTGAGGAAAGTATGAAAACAGGGTCTGATGCATTTAGAAGGTTCAAAGTCACATATAGAACTTCTAATTTTGTTACTAGCCAGCTTGTCTTTGGCTAAATAGTTGTTGTCCTGTTTGAAGCAGGTGGCAGAAATTTAATCCTCAGCTGCAGGTTGGTGTTTGTAAATGCAACTTTAAGCTAAGCAATAGTAGCTACATAAGTTGTAACATTGTATCCTCAAAACCTTTAAAGTGAATTACCTGTTGTGACTATCATGGTCCAACAATCACCCTTCTTTCCATGTTTTTCAAGGGTGACTTCTCACAAAGTGGGTGCTCAGAATTCCTTCCACTCTTTGGGGAATGGCACAAACTGAACGCTCAAGCACGGATGTGATGGTTTTAAGACTGCCTTTTTAATTTTTCTTCACAAAGTTCAAGCAGAGAAAGTGAAAGAATGTAAATAAATCACTATTGGGTGTAAGAAAGCAAAATAATGATTGTTCTAAACACTTCCATTGGAGAGAGAGAAATGCTTAAGAATCTCTACTCAAAACAAGGTTGGGGAGTTGGGCAGTATCAACTTGCTTGGCTTCTCTTTGCCTGCTTCTTTTCTGGCTGAAGACAAGACACTGATCTTGACAAGCTAAGTCTAACAGCCTCTCTGCTTCTTGACTCTCTGCCTTCTGCCAGGGGATTCTGAGGAGAGTCCTTCTGGCTGCAGGGGGAGGCCCCTTGGGGGAAGCAAAGGGAGCTTGGTTGTGCTTTTCTGTTGATTGTACCTATTTGTAAATGTTGTGAGTAGTGTCTATTTGTACATATTCATTGCATTTCATCATAGATTGTAGTTTTGCTTGTAAACACAGCTTTCATTTGCTTCCAGACTGAGCTAGCCTGGTCATTGTCAGCGTGGGAAGGGGATTTCAGCTCTCACACTGTTACAATGGAGATTATGCATTGATGAGCACATGTGGAAGATTCTGAATTGTATCTTGACTTAGAAAAATGTGCTCTGTTTGAACTTTAATGTGCCTCCAATCTAAGTTTCTTAGGTATTTTATTCAGCAGGACTTCCTGTTATTGAAAGATATTTCAATGGAAAAAAAAAGACCCAGGAAAATTGCACTAAGTGAATAAAATGAGTATATATATGCTACTTGGGGTTGTCAGCCAATTACCTGTACATGAGATACTCTTTATAAGGGTAGTTACAAGCAACATCCTACAGACCTTGATCATATTTACACCAAACAATCACACAGCTACCAGAGAAAAGAGGGGACAGCTGTGAGAAAGTAGTGCATTTCTTATCATGCCTTCTTAAGAGGCAGGTTCCATGTCAGAAACACCAGAAATAGCAACAACAAAAAGAGCTTTCAGCTGTGACCAGGCTTAGGTGAACTGACTGGCTACAGATGGCCTCATAAATAACAAAACAAATAAGTGATAAAAGCAGCTTCACATACCCTTTCTGTACTTAAGAGACACCAACTTGAGTGGATGGTGTTGTCTTTATGCATTTTAGTTTCCCAGCCACAATACCTAGTAGATATGACTGGGAATTTTTCATTTAAAATTAATTTTAAAGGTACTGAAATGCAACTGTGCAAGAAGGATGAAAATGTGGATGTGTAGCAGATCCATTTCTTCATCACACACCACTCCAAATCACTAAAGCTACTTTTAAAAAAAAAGTCTCTTATGACAATATTTGTAATTGATGATAATTTCCATTTGGTTGAACAGAACTTGCAATTTCTGCAAGCAGAATAATGTAGATGAAGCTCAAAAGTTGCAGCTGCAAGATATTGTGCATCTCTCTATACATGGAGAAAGAAAGTGTTTATTTAGGTAGTGGCCTTGCCTTGGCATGACTTGACACCATGACCCCAGGCTTCAGAAGTGGATCCATTTGGAGCACATAGGCAAACATCATCTTCACCTCAATTTAAGAAGGACATTGAGATACTTGAACATGGCCAGAGAAGGGCAACGAGGCTGGGGAGAGGTCTGGAGCCCTGTGAGGAGAGGCTGAGGGAGCTGGGGGTGTTTGGTCTGGAGAAGGGGAGGCTCAGGGGAGACCTCATTGCTCTCTACAACTACCTGAAGGGAGGTTGTAGCCAGGTGGGGGTTGGTCTCTTCTCCCAGGCAACCAGCAGCAGAGCAAGAGGACATAGTCTCAAGCTGCGCCAGGGGAAGTTTAGGATTGAGGTGAGGAGAAAGTTCTTCCCAGAAAGAGTAATTGGCCATTGGAATGTTCTGCCCAGGGAGGTGGTGGAGTCACTGACCCTGGAGGTGTCCAGGAAAAGCTTGGATGTGGCACTTGGAGCCATGGTTTATTTGTCACGAGGTTTTCAGTCGAATGACAGTTCCCCATTATTAATTGTTATTGTTTTCCCTAAAATCCTTTTTTATTTTCTTTTTTTTTTTTCAGTTGCTCAAATTGCATGGTGACAGATTTAAAAGGGGACCCTGTAGCTTCACTTCTGAAATAGAAAACAGTAGGATCTTTGTATCATATCACAGATAATTTAACATCTGTTTGCATGTTTTCGTCAACAAAACGTCTGAATTTTGGAGGAAAAGAATTGCATCCTAATTGGAAAGTAATATCTTTAGCACACTTTAGTCTTACTCAAGTTCCAGTTTCTCTAGAAGTGTCCTTCCAATACCCCACATCCTTTATTTTCCAGATGGAAGATAGTATTTGTAGCCTCTTGAGCATCCTCTTTCAAGCTCTGCGTGGTGATAGTTGATACCTTTATGGAAGTAAAAGGGACAGTGTAAGAATGGAAGAAAATGAGGGAGCTGTAGAGGTTTCTGTGAGATTCACTGGGCCTCTAGAATGAGCAAAAGTAATGCCAGTAATATTACCCAGGAGTTCAGTTCACATCCTTCCTGCCTTAAAGACTCAGCTGTTACTTATACTTCATAAAGCTATGCATCTCTCTGTGGAGTTTAATAGCCCTGGGCTTTACCACCGATTTTTCACAGGAAATATAAAGTGAACGTCAGCTGCTTCCTCTCCCTTCCTCATCATCAGTTTCTGTATTGCTTTCTAACGCTCTGTGCCAACTGACTGCAAAGCTTAATGCTGGTGGACAAATGTATAATCCAAGATATGGTTTCCCACCTGTTTTTAGTAATGTTACTCCCATTTAGACAAAAACGTTGCCCCGGAGTTCCTTTGAAGCACATGACAGCTGATGTGATGGACATTTTCATTACAGGGGAGATATTTGTAGACTATTGTAGGTCTGGCTGAGAGATCAGAACTGCAGGCTGTACTTGAGGCTCCTCATACCAGGACCATCTTTACTGCTAAGGATTTTGCAAACCACTCCCAGCTTTCCCTTTGGGATGTATTGCACAGGGATTGTGAGGTGCCTCCTAAATTTCTGGTTTTCCTACATGCAGGAGCAGACATTTCATGTGTATCAGTGTGAGCTGATACACCATCACATCATCATTTAAACCATCACATCATGTTTTCTAGATGAGTGGAAGGTGTTATGAGTGGGCTGATGGGGAAGTCCCCTCTCCTGGTAGAGTTGTGAGAGAGTCTAAGGATTCAAGACTCAAACTGGTTGCACCCTAGTGAAAAATATGTGAAATAGAAAGAGAAAAACATAGCAGGTGTGTTTACAGGGGTAAGATAAATGAGCCATGGTGATTTCCAACACCATGTAGCATTGTCCCACGAATTTCTTAACCTGTGACTTAAGCAGAGGCAGAGCTTGAGGAATGAGCTCTGGGAGAAGCCCACCTCTAGCTGAGGAAGTCAGCAGGGCCAGGGGCAAGTCTCACCCTGGCTCTGATCTGGAAGCAGCACTGGTTCTGTGAGGCCTGGATGCTTTCAACTGCTGCAGTGTGAGAATCCCAAACACTCTGAAGGTGTTAAAACATAGCTGCTTGTGAAGAACTTTGGCATCATCAATGCTGGCAGTTATTTTGCTTTTTATAGAAGTAAAAATCAAAGATTTTTTTTTTCCCCATAGCCCTGCAGAACCTAATTATGACCTGCAAGAAAGTTGTTCTTGTGAAATAAATGCCTTTGGGAATCCAGATTCAGCAGTAGCAACTTGTATGAGCAGTGCTATTGAGGGAACTGTACCACACACCTGACTTAAATGATTTGGCCTAAATGGTTGCAGGACTTCATATGCATTATTGTTCCTTTTAATTCTTTAAATATTTGAGGGAATTTTAATGTATCTCACTCGAAGTGATGAATCATTGAGATATTACTGTTTTCCCCTGTCCTTAGAAAAATTGCAGATATAATGCCTTTGCTAAGGAATTTTGTCTTAGTAAATATATCCATCCATCTCCTTCTGAGAATAGTCTTAAAAGCAATGGAGTATTGCATCAGTGTGAGACAACTTGTGTAAAGACTTTGGTCTGACTTAATGAAAATACTTAAACACAGAACAAACTTCCTTCTTTCTAAAACTGTATATTTTCCATGGCTTATAAGCAAGCAAAAGCAGCTTGTAAATATACTAGTGGTGAAAGACATAAGGTCAAACAGATTTCTTTCTCAGTTCTGAAACTCAGCTTAACTGCATATTCAGAGAATACTTATCTCCAGGTCTCAGTTTTCTATTAGGGATAGGTCAGCTAAAACGATTTAAAGTGCCCTCTCATGCCTGTATCCATGAAACTTCACATGCATTTCAGATCAGAGAGTTCTGAAACTTCCAAGAGTTTTAATGATGTCACCTCCCTTGCTCCTGGTGTTATTTGCATGTTTCCCTCCAGGTTCAGGCAGTGCCTCGGTGTTTCTGAAGCAAGATATTGCAGCTCTTTTTTCCATTAAAATTGTCTGGGTTTGCCTTTGATCTCAAAACTGTGAGTTACTGATGAACAGAAATTCTGTGTACTAGTCAGTGCAAATCAAAAAACCAGCCAAGTCTTGCTTCAGAGTATCACAGTCTCACAGTGTATCAGAGGTTGGAAGGGACCTCAAGAGATCATCAGGTCAGAGCAGGATCACTTAGGGTAGTCTGCACAGGAAGGCATCCAGGTGGCTTTGGAAAGTCTCCAGAGAAGGAGACTCCACAACTTCCCTGGGCAGCCTGTTCCAGTGCAATGTCACCTTCACTGTAAAGAAGTTTCTCTTCCTGTTGAGCTGAAATCTTCTATGTTCTAGTTTGAACCCATTGTTCCTTGGCTTATCACTGTGAACCACCCAAAAGAGCCTGGCCCCCTCCACTTGACACCCACCCCTCACATATTGATAGACATTGATCAAATTCCCTCTCAGTCTTCTCCAGACTAAACAGCCCCAGGGCTCTCAGTCTCTCTTCACAGGGGAGATGCTCAAGTCCCCTAATCATCCTCCTGGCTCTCCCTTGGATTCTCTCCAGCAGGTCTCTGTCTCTCTTGAACTGGGGAGCCCAAAACTGGACACAGGATTGCAGGTGTGGTCTCAGCAGGGCAGAGTAGAGAGGTAGAAGAACTTCCCTAGCCCTGCTGGACACACCTTTCTTGATGCATCCCAGGATCCCATTGGCAATCCCTTAGAGATACTTAGGATGCTCAGTCCCAGGGTTAGAACCTCTCTCTTCTGTTCTTTCTATGTTCTTTCTGTGATGTTTAAATCAAAGTAAACCCCTGCCTTTACTCAAGCAAACCCAAGGGCCACACAAATGTTTTTTGAAAACAACAGACAGGCAAAGTATTAGTTGCCATATTGAATTTAACGTACAACCATTTAAGTTACAAATTGCAGGAAATCAAAAGTTTATTGAAGTTCCTTTACATTATTTTTATTTTATTCTTTCTTGGTTTTTCTACTTGTAATGACTGGAAATAGGCACACCATTCTTAAAAATCTTTCATTAAAACCAAAAGGTTCCCTGATTACTTCTTGGAACAAAGTCCAAAGTCTCCTGAGTCACTACTTGACTAACATTGTTCTGTCATATGGATAAAGCATAGCTAGATCAGACAGAGTTTGAGAGAAAATTGTTTTCAGATGAGCTTTCTTAGGAAGTGAGAACAATCACAACTTGCCTCTAGATAAGGGCACGTGTCTTCAGCACTGCTTTTTCTAATGAATAAATAGTATAGTCTATTCTTATTATATATATTATATATATATTTATATATATTATATATATATAAAATAATCAAAAGAGAGAAAAACTGTTCCTAGACTGGGCACCCCCCTGCACAGGGAGAAAGAAAAGCTAATGAAAAGCATGTGTCAATTATTAATCATGTTATCTAATTAACGGTTGGAAAGTGCTAGTAGCACAATTTATGATTTTTATTTATTTCCTTACTTTTCACTCAAGTTATTTGGAACTAAATATTTACTGACTTTTTTATTTTGTTTTGCCTTTTTTTTTTTAAATACAGATTAACTTCACATTGAAAATTTTGAGTGGGTCATCCCTCATCCAGTTCTTAATCTGAGTGAACAAGAATCATAATGCAAAAGAAAGACTGAAATAATTTCTCTTTGTATCTCAGTTTTCCCTTGACCTATAAGAAACAGAACTTCCAATTTTCTCCTTATGTTCTGTGAGCAGAAAAATGTTGCAATTTAAATAAAACACATGCATGCAAACCCTATTATTTCTGCCTGGAAAGCTGGTTATTACAATCCACAGATGAAATCAGAAATGAATGTGCTGACTGAATCCTGTTTAATATTTACCAGAAAGTCTTTAACCGAGTTGTGAATAAGAGCAACAAAATACGTAATTTTCAAATGTGTTTTACACTTTAGCTGTCAGGAAGAGTCAATAAGAAGTTTCCATATCGACTGTGCTGCTATGGTTAAATCCATTGCCAGATTTCATCTGTGGCATAGGGATGGTGTCTATTTCACAGTCTCACAGTATATCAGAGGTTGGAAGGGACCCCAAGAGATCATCAGGTCCAACCCCCCTGCCAGAGCAGGATCACTTAGGGGAGTCTGCACAGGAATGCATCCAGGTGGGTTTGGAAAGTCTCCAGAGAAGGAGACTCCACAACCCCCCTGGGCAGCCTGTTCCAGTTTCTTCTCCTGTTGAGCAGAAATATTCAAGTTTGAAGCCATTGTTCCTTGGCTTATCACTCTGAACCACCAAAAAGAGCCTGGCCCCCTCCACTTGACACCCACCCCTCACATATTGATAGACATTGATCAGATCCCCTCTCAGTCTTCTCTTCTCCAGACTAAACAGCCCCAGGGCTCTCAGTCTCTCTTCAGAGGGGAGATGCTCAAGTCCCCTAAGCATCCTCCTGGCTCTCCCTTGGATTCTCTCCAGCAGGTCTCTGTCTCTCTTGAACTGGGGAGCCCCAAACTGGACACAGGATTGCAGGTGTGGTCTCAGCAGGGCAGAGTAGAGAGGTAGAAGAACTTCCCTAGCCCTGCTGGACACACCTTTCTTGATGCATCCCAGGATCCCATTGGCTCTCTTGGCCACAAGAGCACATTGTTGTTCCATGGAGATCTTGCTGTCCACCAGCACTCCAAGGTCTTTCTCTGTGGAGCTGCTTTCCAGCAGGGCAGCCCCTAACCTGTCCTGGTGCCTGTTGTTATCTCTCCCCAGATGCAGGACCCTGGACTTGTCCTTATTGAATTTCATGAGGTTTGCCTGCAGCCAGCTCTCAGCCTGTCCAGGTCACGTTGGATGGCTGCGCAGTCTGACGGGGTGTCAGCCAACCCCTCCCCCCCAGTTTTCCTTGCTGTAGGAAATAATGAGTATATCAACCTGAGAATTATGCTTCTTTGCCTTGTGGTATTAAAATGTGGATAGGTGCACTTCCATGGTGCTGTATGCAAGGCAAGCAATGCTAGATGGTGCCTAGTGCAGAATGAAAATGTGAAACATGTCACCTAGGACTGCCAGGAAAATCAAAATTCACCTGGGAGAAGAGAATGAATTTTTAGAAGCTTGGTAGAGCTTGGCGTCAGGAGGTTCATCCTTTATCAGGACAATGAGAATCATAGTGCTGCATTACATAATAAAGCACTGAGTAGATAACCCTGCAGTCCAGATGCTGACTGCTGTGGTTGTTCCTACATTTTTTATATGATGGCATAGAAATTCTGGTGTTGCAGCTGGTCCCTCGCAGGTATCTGGAAATTCCCAATAACATGTCACTGCCTCTGGCAAGTGTTGTCAGAGCACAAGCCAGTGCTTTTGGCTGTGCAGGATGCCTGTCTGCAATGATAGTATTCTAATAAAGGGGTAGCATCTCACTTTCAGCTGAAGAAAGAGTGACAAAAACTGCAACTCTCTGGAAGCCCTCAAGGGACAGGGAACTGCAGAGCACTGCTTTATGCAGCAGGGACCACACAAGGAAGGCTAAGGACACACAAGGAAGGCTAAGGAGACACAAGGAAGGCTAAGGACATGCAGAGGCAGACAGATCCTTTGTCTAAAATCAAGCCCAAGGTAGTGACAGTTTTATGATTCCATGTACTTAAATCAAAATCAAGAAAGAGTGATTTCCCATTGGAATGTGCTGCCCAGGGAGGTGGTGGAGTCACCGTCCCTGGAGGTGTTCAGAAAAGCATTGGACGTGGCACTTGGAGCCATGGTTTAGATAGTCATGAGGTGCTGGGTGATAGGTTGGCCTTGATGATCTCTAAGGTCTTTTCCCACCTTGTTGATTCTGTGATTCTGTAAACTGAATTTGATCTTCTTTTTTTCTAATGTGATGCTAGTTATGGCAATCAAACTTTCTTCTATAAATAAGCTAGATTTCCTTTGCACTCTACACTGAGCTAGACAACAGGAGGCAGCTCTGTGATAGCTACAGTCACATGAAGTAAGTTGACAGTAGTCATTAAAATACCACAAACCATCAATATGGTCTTTCAAATATCACAGACCTGCAAGAAACTCCAGAGGTGTTTTTGAATGAGCTGTTGGTAAAACAGGCAGGTAAGGGGTGTGGCTCAGAAAGATAGAGGAGAATAAATCTGAAAATAAAAGCTTTGACTGGAAGCCTTGAAGTGCAAAGGAGATGAGTGCATGGTTAAAAATTAAAATGTTTTACTACAGGTATAGTAAAACACTTGTAAAAAGGAGTGCCTCTGAGCTACAATGTCAGCTCATTACTACAGGTATAGTAAAACACCTGTACAAAGGAGTGCCTCTGAGCCACAGTGTCAGCTCATTACTACAGGTATAGTAAAACACCTGTACAAAGGAGTGCCTCTGAGCCACAGTGTCAGCTCATTACTACAGGTATAGTAAAACACCTGTAAAAAGGAGTGCCTCTGAGCTACAGTCTCAGCTCATTACTACAAGTATAGTAAAACACCTGTAAAAAGGAGTGCCTCTGAGCTACAGTCTCAGCTCATTACTACAGGTATAGTAAAACACCTGTAAAAAGGAGTGCCTCTGAGCTACAGTCTCAGCTCATTACTACAAGTATAGTAAAACACCTGTACAAAGGAGTGCCTCTGAGCCACAGTATCAGCTCATTACTACAAGTATAGTAAAACACCTGTACAAAGGAGTGCCTCTGAGCCACAGTATCAGCTCATTACTACAAGTATAGTAAAACACCTGTACAAAGGAGTGCCTCTGAGCCACAGTATCAGCTCATTACTACAAGTATAGTAAAACACCTGTAAAAAGGAGTGCCTCTGAGCCACAGTATCAGCTCATTACTACAAGTATAGTAAAACACCTGTACAAAGGAGTGCCTCTGAGCCACAGTGTCAGCTCATTCCAACGTTTTCATGAGTGTGCAGTTGCCACTGAAGTGAAACAGTGTTGATGAAAGTGTAAGATATGGATGTGGATAGCAAATGAAAGATGATACCGGTGTAAATTATTGATGCCTTCAACGTTTCTTGATTTCAGAGCTCAAACAAATTCTGCTGGGGATTGTTTTGTGATGGTAACTATTGAAAGTGCCAGAAGTTCTTCTTGTATTTTGCTCTTTTCTTTAACTTTAGGTAACTGTGAAGCAAGCAAGTTTTATTAGTGAGTGGGCTATTGTTTAAGGAGGTGATGAAAACCCAGTTTTCTTATGGTTTCTTCAGGAGCATTTGAAGTTCTTCTTGACAGAAATATAACAGTGGTTGTAGGAGGCAGTGGACTAATATGTCCAAAGAGAGTAAGGAAGAAGTTCTTCCCCATGAGAGTGGTGAGACCCTGGAATGGGTTGTCCAGGGAGGTGGTTGAGGCCCCATCCCTGGAGGTGTTTAAGGCCAGGCTGGATGAGGCTCTGGCCAGCCTGATCCGGTGTGAGGTGTCCCTGGCCATGGCAGGGGGGTTGGAACTGGATGATCCTTGAGGTCCCTTCCAACCCTGACAGATTCTATGATTCTATGGTATCAGCAGAAATGTGAGACACTTTCTCTAAGAACTTTTTTTATTTCAGAAGGACCACTGCTATACATTAAATGTGTGTTGGTTGAGCCTCCCAGTGCTCTGCTTTGGTGGCACTGTGGATAATGTCTTGTGCTTGTTGGTGAGCTTGAGTGTAAAATCATCAGTATAAAACTAGAACAACTTTGCCTAGTCTGGGGAAGAGAATGGCTGCTAGGTATGAACACTTGGCAAAGGCTGATGTAAAAACTCTTACTCTGCATAAGCTCTGCCATTAGCAATAGGACTAACGTAATAGATTTTGCACTGCTCAGAGAAAATAAATATGAAGTCCTGCTTATGATGCATTTATCAATGTATTTTACAGATAACCATTATTCATTAGGCACAATGAATCAAACTTAAGGCATAAACTTGGCTATTCATTTTTTCCAGGTCAGTGCAGAAATGCCTGAGCAAAAAATGGCCATAGTGTTCTGCTTGTGATAGTGAAACTGCATTTTATCATCTTTTGTACAAGCTGCAGAGGAAAAAAAGTATTACCTGTCTTGCCACTGTCTTTCAAATTCCCCATAAGAAGGGCAACTCTGACTCTGGGGGGAGATGTCATGGTTTAAGGTCACAGCTGGCAGCTAAGCACCATACAGACACTTGGTCACTCCTCCCTGTCTTCCCTCATAGCAAGATGGGGAGGAGAGAAAGAAAAATCCCATGGGTAATTTCATAGGACAACACAAAGAGAGGAGAAACAGTAATAACAATACTATCAATGAAGTAATATATAAAGCAAGTGACCTACAACACAGCTGCTCACCATCTGGGACCCTCACTGCCCCACCACATAACCTGGCCCAGCTGCCAGGTCCACTCCCCTGGCCAGCTCCCCACCACTCCACCCCCACCCTTGGTATCATATGGTATCGAATATCCCATTGGATGGTTCAGTTCAGCTATCCCAGCTGTAGACCCTCCCAGTTTCCTGTGAAAATGAGCCCTGTCCTAGCCAAACCCAGGCCAGCATGTGCACATACACTTGCTTTTATAATGCCACTTAAAAGGCAAAATAAATCTGAAATGCTTCTTTATTATTAACTAAATAAAGTCTACTACTCTGCAGTCATATTCACTGTAGAATTAAGATGATTATTAGAAGTCACTGTTTTAGTTTCCATTTGGTCACTTCAAAATCTTCAACCCATTTGCCTTCACAATAGTCCCAAAAGATGATGAAGAACATACATATCCACTTTACAGGTGGGAATTAAATACACAAAAACTATCAGAGATATTAGTTCTAGTCCTTTTCCAAACCCAAGTCACTGTTGTTCTGCACCAAACTCTCCCCAGGCTAGCAGAAAAGAAGAAAAATCAGAAGAGCTGATTCAGTTTCTCCTCAGCAACACTGAACTGGCATTTTGGGAGCACTGCTTTCAATCTCCCAATACTCACTATTTTCTTTGCAATATAGCAGTAGTAACACTTACTAAGCACTCATAAGAATGCAAAAAAGAACCTGAGAGATTATGATGAAGAGCACAAGTAGCTTTTACAGTAGAATCATAGAATCATCAAATTGTTAGGGTTGGAAGGGACCGCAAGGATCATCCAGTTCCAAACCCCCTGCCATGGGCAGGGACACCTCACACCAGATCAGGTTGCTCAGATTCACATCCAGCCTGGCCTTAAAAATCTCCAGAGATAAGGCTTCTACCACCTCCCTGGGCAACCTGTTCCAGTGTTTCACCTCATGAGGAAGAATTTCTTCTTAACATCCAATCTGAATCTACCCATTTCTAGTTCTTCCTAACAAAGCACCACCCAATTAAACCTGTAACCATCTTAAATTGATTCTTTCTCTGTATTTTATCTCTTTCTCTGTGCTGGGTGATGGTGAAGAGAAGGCAAACTTGGTATCTTGCATCACACTGTCCTGTGCTGCTGCAGCTCAGTTGGGATGGAGGTTTATCCTGCTCACTGCCTGTTGGAGTCATGCAGAGCAGATGATATGCCAGGTGTTAACTTCACTTACAGACAAGGACAGAGCAAGGATAGAGCTTCCTCAGTGAGAACAGAAGGTCCAAGCATTTTAGCCAATCCTTAGAAATCTCTCATAAGTGCATAGGTGTTTTTCATAGCTGTAGTTCACACGCTCATTCTTTGGACATCTTTGGGAGAATTTGCACGAGAGAGAGGAGCATATTTCTGACGTGAAACTTGCCTGCCAATCTTCCAAATTTCGACTTACTATTCCAGGGTGTGAGATGCTACAGCTTCTCAGGGAATTATCACCTGAATTGTCTGAAATCATAGGATCATAGAATTGTTAGGGTTGGAAGGGACCACAAGGATCATCTAGTTCCAACCCCGCCTGCCACAGGCAGGGACACCTCACACTACATCAGGTTGCTCAGAGCCACATCCAGCCTGGCTGCAAAAACCTCCAGGGATGAGGCTTCTACCACCTCCCCTGGACAACCTGTTCCAGTGTCTCACCACTCTCATGGGAAAGAATTTCTTCCTAACATCCAATCTGAATCTCCCCATTTCTAGTTTTGTTCCATTCCCCCTAGTCCTGTCACTACCTGACACCCTAAAAAGTCCCTCCCCAGCTTTCTTGTAGCCCCCTTCAGATACCGGAAGGCCACAAGAAGGTCTCCTCAGAGCCTTCTCTTCTCCAGATTGTATAGCCCCAACTCTCTCAGTCTTTCCTCACAGGAGAGGTGCTCCAGCCCTCTGATCATCCTGGTGGCCCTTCTCTGGACACCTTCCAGCATGTCCATATCCCTCTTGTAATAAGGGCTCCAGAACTGGATGCAGTACTCCAGGTGGGGTCTCACCAGAGTGGCACAGAGGGGGAGAATCACCTCCCTCGACCTGCTGGCTATGGTTCTCTTGAAATACCTAAAGAGTTGTGTCTGAAAAGGAATTGTGTGATTGTGTATGGGAAATCCAGCTGCAGACTGTCAAAAAACATCAGCCCAGTTGTTTATTTTCCCTTCTCTTCAGAGTTTCAGAAAAAAAAATTGGCAGGTAGCCCTAATAACTGGCAAAGCTGTGATTTCTGCCAGTGATAATGTTATGATACCACTACCAAGGTCGTTGGCTTTCTATCAGTGCATGTTGGCTGAAAATGACTCGTGCTCTTCCTTCATGTAGGGTTTTTTTACCTGCTAACCAAAGACCAATCTTAATGATGCCAAACATACCACACCAGGCACATAAATATGTCCCTTTAATGAGTGGCAATGCTGGATGTTGAAGCTTTTGATGTGTTTATCAACTGTTTACTCTTTGTGGGTGTATGAACATCTAGCACAGTACATGGCTATGATATAGTCTACTCCTTTATGCTGAGATGTACATGAGAGTTGTTCTAGAAAAATACAGTAAATATGATTTTGGCAACTACTGTAAGTGGAAAATTTAAATGAGATTCAGCTTTTAATTAAGAGAGTCACTCTCTTTCATCTCTGTGCTAGACATGTAATTCTAGCTGGTCCTTCATTAGCACAGCTTTCATCAGTGTGAAGATAAAGCTGTGTTTAAGAAATTACTTAAGATTTGAGTTCAGTATGAATTTTGTTTGCTATGTGCAAATGTGTTGTATTTTTCAAATTATGGAGTTTGCTTGAGCATAACACCAAAAAAAAAAAAAAGTGTTTCTTTTGATATTTTTTTCTTTTTATATTCTCTTTTTTTTTTTTTTTTTGGGGGGGGAAGGGATGTGACAGTGTTCTGGATGCCAGAGCCACTCTGAAACCCTTAAGATGGACACGATGTCTAGCACACACACTTGTGAATTAGGGAAGGAAAAGGTTGAGAGTAAATACTGTTAGCAAAGGTAATGTTACATAATTTATTGTAAGCAGTGTTTGTCATGAAAGGATGTATTATTAATTACCCTCACAACAATAATAAATGATATGGCAAATGGGTATTAATAAAAATAGTAACCCTTTATTAATGAGAATTGCCAAAACTTGTTGATTAGGATGATTGTACAGTTGGAATATATATTTACAATGGGAATATGCAGTCTTGGGGCAAAATACAAACAATTTTATGCAAACTAGAAGGCAATATCTTGGAAAGAGAAGGTCCCTGAGAGCAGACAGTGCTCAATTACAGTGGAGGGAGGCTCGTTAAGAACCTTTAAACTCAAAGGGCAATGAATTGATTACTCACAGCTGGTTTTACCCCCATGGGGGATGCTGCTGCTGCTGTGTTAGCTGTGGGCACGGCAGATTGGTGGCAAGAAGAGTTTATCATGAGGTCCCAGGCTGATCTGGCTTCAGCAGATGGCAGGCAGTTAACGACACTTCTCATGACAGGCACTTGCTTGGTTCCTGGGGAAACTGAGGCATGGCACAACTCTAGTGCAAGGAGAACCAGGCTCAGCGGATCTGGCTTCTAGGCTTATGGCTTCTCCAGCTTGCTGTGTATGGCTCATGGCTTTATCCCAGGCTCTGGACCAGGCACTTCGAGGCAGGGCAAGACAACTTGAGGCAGCTTCTACAAGATGGTTCTACAAGTAGGTTCAAGAGCAGGGCTTGAGCAAGGTTTGAAGCAAGGCTTGAAGCAAGGCAAAGGTGACTACCAAGTCACTTGTACATGTACAAATTGCCAGTGATCAGTTGGTCCAATGGGGCACTGAAGCTAAGGTGTAGCTGCCCAATGGAAAGGTGTCTGCCAGGCTGTAACCATCAAAGGCAGAAACAAGGACCTTGTATCTGGGGGAGCAGTGGTCAGCTTACGTGCTCTCACTCCAGATACACAGCTTGTTTACCAGACAGGCAGGAGTCCTGTCCCCTTTGTTATTTTTCCCACATTGCCCTGTCTCACTGAGGAAAAGAGGGAAGAGAAAGGGACCTTGTCTAGACATCTTAAGGCCTGTCTTGGTTTGTACTGGGCCATACTGTGATAGTGTTTTGTAAAATTAATATAAAACCTAATGCAGTCTTTAAATATTTAAAGGAAAAAAAGATGGATTGTGTCAGATCCATTCTGTTTTCTTTCCTGGTTAGTGAATTCCAGCTGACAGCCTAGGAAACCCATACCTCATTACCACATTTTGAAACATCTGTTAAGGGAAATAGGGAAATTCTGGTTACCAGAATTCATCTTCCTCTCAGCAGTGCCAACTATGTGAACAGAACCATTATTGCTTAGGCAAGGAAGATCATGTTCAGCTTTGCTGTCATCAGCCACATTAAGGATTTATTTGGCACAAAATGTATGTCATTAATTGTGGGGAGCTATTCATACAATGTCATCATAATTACTGAAACATGGATGTTTCTCCCTTGTTTTTAATCTGAGAAGTAATCCTTGAGTATCAACCACCTTCTTCTTAATTCCATGTTTTAACAGCTTGCTACCTGCTAATGTTATAATTACGACACCAGAGCTGCTGCTCTGCAAATGAGCTTCCATCAGAAGCCAGATGCTGAAGCTGTGTTTTACGTGAAGGGAGACAGTGTCCTTTGGTCCACAGTTCTCATTGTGCTTTCCCTTTATACTTTCATCTTTTCCCTGCACGTCAGACTGTGCCATGCATCCGGCACTGAATTTACCGCATTAGGTCCTAACATATCTCTGGCCCCTGCTAGATTTAGGGTGCCTTTCATTATGCTAAATCCATGTCTGGATACATGGATTACTATCCTTTTCCTGCTCTTTGCATCTGCTTAAAACCCTGCTGCATATGCGTGGGCACCACCTGTTCAGGAGACCTCCAGCAGGGCTCAGCACAAGCCACACCTTCCAGGGTCAGCACAGAAAGGCAAGTCACACCTTTGCATTGCTATGGGAGTGTATTTGAAGGGTGAAAGGAAATACAGCTTGAGGTAATCCAACAGTTTCCTACAGCCACCAAGAAGGGACAATATTGTGCTTCTTTCCATCATCTTCCCTGTTTATCCTGGTCACACAGTTCTGTTCAGTACCTTGGGCCAGCTCTTGTGCCTGTCAAGCCTCCCCTTGAAATGCTTCATTCCCCTTGACCTGATAGGAAACCCACTCAGCAAAGAGTAGATAGATCCAGTACAAGAAAAGAAGAGTTATAGGCTGTGTAGGATAGTGAATGGGAGGGAAAGAGAGGAGAAATAGGAAGTGAGACACTGCACTTGAATCAGTGGCTTGGTTTGGGTATCCTTATTGTCAGGTGGACCTCACTAACTGAGCTTCCATTTGACAAATTAACTGTTGATTGCTGCATTCAAGTGGCAACATCTGTATAGGCTGGTGCTGATTGCTAGCCCATAGCCAGGCCTGTCCTACTCTGTAAGTGGGCAAATATTGGTGAGAGGTTGTTATATTGCTATTAGGAAAACTGGTGACACACAGAACTGTCAGTAGTCCTTGAAAAGGCCAGCATGAGATAATCCCAAAGTCCCCTGTCCAAGCTCTTATTATCCTTAGTAAAGTAGCTGCATTGCTCTTTCTTGCCTTTCCACTTGTTCCCTGCTGCTGGCTGAATAATTTCTGCTCCTCTTTAACTCAGCTGGTGCTCTGTCAGGTGAAGCACCCAAAGCAGCTAGTGTAGTGATCACTAAGTGGCTTTGTAACAGTATGAATACCACTCATCAGTCATCTGTTAATTACTGTCCAAACATCTATTCTGCTGTGTCCAGACTCTGCCTTTGCTATTTGGCTGTAGAGGATCTCATACCACCACCATAAGAGAAGACACATGTAGCTGCAGATCAAGTGAGCCAAATCTGAGGCCCCTGACCTGCTTTTGGCATCATATATCATCACATATGCTGACCTGCTATTCAAATCTCTTTGATCTCCGTAACTAATCCAGGGGGAGGTTGCTAACCTCAGACTTCCTTTTTGTGTGCAAATCAAGCATTCTGAACAGTTTAGCAAAGTACTGTTGTGATATTTCTTTAGAATCTGGTTTACTGTTATTAAAAACAAAAATTATCCTTCATTAGTGATCCTCCTCAGAAGACTTTCTTCCTATGATGCAAAATAAGAGCAGTTATGATGAAAAAAAAAAAAAAGGCATGTATCATGGTGGTAGTCTGTTATCAACCATTCAGCCAGGATGAAGAGACAGAGTATTTAGGCATCTGGAAGAAGTCTCATGATCCCTACCTCATGTTCTCATGGGGAACTTCAACTTCTCTGACATCTACACAAATGCAATACAGCAGAGTTGGAGAGGTCCTGAGGCTTCCCAGAGCGTGGAGGATAACTTCCTGACACAGCTGGTGACAAAAACAGCTGATGTACCTGCTGTTTATGAATAGAGAAGGACTTGTGGGGGGATTTTAATACTTGGAAGACATCTTGAGCACAGCAAACAAAATGACAGAGTTCTCTGTTGCTGGAGAAGAGGTGCGTCAACAGAACTGCAACCTTGAACTCCCAGCAGGCAGAGTTTGGCCTGTTGCAGAGTCTGCTTGACAGGCTTCCTTGGGAAGCAGTCCTGGAGGGCCAAGGAATCCAGGAAGGCTGGGCATTCTTCAAGAAGGAAGTCTTAAAGGCACAGGAACAGGCTGTACCCATGTGCCAAAAGATGAGTCAGCAGGGAAGAAGGCTGGCCTGGCTGAATAGAGAGATGTGCTTGCAACTCGGTGGGGAAAGGAGTTCATGGTCTTTGGAAGAAGGAGCAGACACAAAGCTGTTCTGAGGTTATGCATGGAGAAAATGAGAAGAGCCTCCAGCTGTAGCAGGGGAAGTTTAGACTGGATAGTAAAAGAAGCCTCTTCACTGAAAGGGTAATTAAACACTGGAATAGGCTCCCCATGGAGGAGGTTGAATCCCCATCCCTGGAGGTGATTAAAACACATGTAGATGTGGATGTGGTGCTAGCTTAGTAGCAGACTTGGTAAAGTTAAATAATGGTTGGGCTCAACGTTTTTTCCAACAAAAGTGGTTCTATGACACAGTAAAGGACCAACTCCTGCTCCAGCCATATTTAATACAACAGGAGGAGGACTCTAGTTCAGTGACACAGCTGTTGGATTGCTTTCCTTTTCTGGGTTCAAGGCTATTTCTGTTCCACTGACACTGGTGAGTTGATTCACTTCTGCCACCATGTTCATCATTCAGATATTAAAATTAGCCAAGACAGGACAACATTCACACTTTCCTTTCTTCTCTGTTAATGATGGACAATGTTGCTTGTAATTCTATTGCTTCTTATAATAAAAATATATCACTTTACTACTTTTAAGAGAGACAAAATATGTTGTTAAACATTCACAGAATCAGTCAGGGTTGGAAGGAACCACAAGGATCATCTAGTTCCAAGCCCTCTGCCATGGCCAGGGGCACCCCACACTAGATCAGGCTGGCCAGAGCCTCATCCAGCCTGACCTTAACCACCTTCAGACATGGGGTCTCAACCACCTCCCTGGGCAACCCATTCCAGGCTCTCACCACTCTCATGGTGAAGAACTTCTCTTTAGAGGAATATACCTGTATGATATTGTAAGATAAATGAGAAAGAGAGAGGTGAGGAGAGAACGTGGCCTTGGGGGATGGAATAAGGTGGCAACTTCTGGGTGAGCTTTTACCTAGGGGGAAAGAAATGGCTTAAAATAGGCTTCCTTCCTTGCTTAAAAGAAAAATAAGATATATTTTGTTGATTGTGGAGCTCATCCATCTCTTTCCAAACCCTTTTTTTCCAATTACAGTCGAACCTTCACTACTCTGTGCCTATGGGAGCAATTATTCTTCATTTGTCTGCCTATTTGGGTTACAAATTCTCTCACTGACAGCTATCTGTTACTGAATATTTTTGCCATTTCTCCCAAAACAGGACTCCTAATTCAAAAATGGCCTCTTAGTGAGACTGCTTTTTAAATAACAGATAGGGCTAATAAAAATCAGTCTTATGGAGGATGAATGTGAAGGCTGGTGGAATTTCAGCAGACTCATCTCAGCTGTATTGAAGATGTAGAGAATCTGAATGCTCAGGTACACATTTGAAAAAAAACCTTGAGGGATTGCTTTCCTTGACACATATAGTCCTAAGGACTGGAACTGGTGGTAATTGTTGCTATCTTTTGGAGCTGGTTGGAGTTTTCTTCCTTGGAATGAAGTGCTGTTTTTCATGAGCTCTTCCTCTGCATCTCAGTCCTCCTGTTGAGAACTTTCTCTGTCCCCCTTCCTTGTTTAAGTCTCAGGAATATGTTGCATGGAAAGCATACCTAGGTGTCATGCTTAGCATACTCCCATTCACCAGGAATCAGGAAAGAATTTGGCTTATGTGCAACATCCAAACATAGCTTGGACTTACACTTTGCACCTGTAGATAAGGTAGCAAATTTTGCCTGAGATATTTTCCTTCCCTATCATGGCTACCATTTGATATCTTGGAGACTGAACTTCCTTGGCAATTCCACTTGATACTTCCTTTCTTACTTGGATGTCAGACAAAATTGTAGAAGTAAAATGTTGCTACTACTTTTTATTTGTCCCTCATTTCACATTCACAGTGCTTCTCCCTCCTCCCTTCTCTCTCTAAAGGTTGAGAGTGTTTAAAGTAATTTATGCTCCTGAATTTTGATTTTTTCTGAACTGCTTATAATGTGATTGCCAAATGCTTTTGTGACTGAAAGAAACTAAAGAGATCCCAAAGGTATAATATAAAACACTCTGACTGACTTGAAATAAACAAACAAACAAAAAAAAAAGAGTTATGTTGAGTTTACCATCAAGATTTGACCTTTCTGTAATTTTATGGGACTGTGAAGGTCTTCTGTTACAGAAACATTTTTTTTTTTTTAATTCTATTTGTAATACACTCCACACAGTAGAGTACAAGTCCATCTCCAAGTATACTGCAGCTGAAACAATAATAACCTGTATTTCTGTGTGTGTAATTTGTAGGTTACCTTCTTGCAAAATAGAAACTTGTTCAGCAGTAGGGTTGTGTATGTGTGTAAGTAAAAAAAAAAAAAAAACAAAATTCCTGAGACCCCTCCATTGCCTGTTCCCTCTCTTTCAATAAATCCTCCTTCACCTTCCCTTCCTCTTATTTTCTTTAAGTTATCTGAGGGTACAGTATGACTTGTTAAGGAGCAGTGCTATTAGAAGTGTGTGAGGTTATCTGAGGCCAAGGGCTTTATATATGAAAATACAGTGCTGCTAATAACATTGTCTGTTTGTGTTAATTACCTGCAATCAGCCATTAAATTCACTTTAAAACAAAAAAAAAAATTATTCCTCCCACACACTCTCGGACTGAAAACAGGAGGGGGTTGAATGGTAGAGGAGAATTGCTCTGAGTTAATTTTCATTGCCTTCTTAATTACTAATACTTTTTGAAATCATATTTTAACAGCTAGCATTTGGCTGTCCTGTGCAATAAAAGCCACAGGAGTGCACAATAAGGTAGGGCACCCTGCAGGAAGCTACATCAGTGAGCATACCATAGCTGTGCCTATGCATTTCCTCCTGTAGAAGTGAAAGGGACTGTTCTGCTGTCTCCTTCAGCTCTTTGTGGAGCCACAGGGAGCAGGCTTCTGTATGGCGGAGCAAATTGGTGGGCCAGACTACTTTCTTTGTACATAACATTTAGTTTTAAATCCAAGTATACGTAGTTTCTGCTCACATGCTAGAGTGAGATCCCAGTGACCTAAGATAAAAGAAGCTTTTGCCACTAGTGTCTTGGGAGTAAGATTTATTCCTAGGTAAAGAAAGCAGAGCTGTCCTGAGATTGCTTATTAAATCTTTCCAAAATATTATTTTCCAAGGGAAGCTTCAGGGTGTCTCACACCTTTCCTAACCTCCATGAGCTCTCTAAATATGAATGCTTAAGCTTTTAGCATGTCTGAGACTATTAAAATGCATCAGGTATGCATTGTGCAACCAAACAATATCTATGTGTTGTAAGGCAATCTTTAAGTTTTCATATATCTTAGGGTTGAGAATGATGGGCTGTGCTAGGTTAAACATCACAGTATCACAGTCTCACAGTACATTAGAAGGTGGAAGGGACCTCAAGAGATCATCAGGTCCAACCCCCATGCCAAAGCAGGATCACTTAGGGGAGTCTGCACAGGAATGCATCCAGGTGGGTTTGGAAAGTCTCCAGAGAAGAAGACTCCACAACCCCCCTGGGCAGCCTGTTCCAAGGCTCTGTCACCCTCACTGGAAAGAAGTTTCTCCTCATGTTGAGCTGAAATCTTCTGTGTTCCAAGTTTGAACCCATTGTTCCTTGTCTTATCACTGTGAACCACCAAAAAGAGCCTGGCCCCCTCCACTTGACACCCACCCCTCAGATATTGATAGACATTGATCAGATCCCCTCTCAGTCTTCTCAAGACTAAACAGCCCCAACTTCAGCAGCAAGGACATTACTGCTTCCAGGTGGCCATATGCTGATCCATGAGAGACCAGCAAGTATGTTGTGGAGAGGCAGAAGGTAATGCTGTTCTCTTCAGCATCCTGCTGAGGACTGGTAGAACCCTGCAGCTAATTCCAGCAGACTGAGGGTACTTTAAACTGATGTAACAAACTTGTGACCTTCAGTGTCCAGAGAGCCATTGCTTTTTTTTTTTTTTTTTTTTTTTTTTTTTTTTTGTAAATTGCTTCTGTTTTCCTTGCTGTGGAGACAGTAATTGCTAAGAGGGTGGATGTCAAGAATGTAATATCTTAGGTTTCAGCATTTTAATCCCACAGAACAAGTCTGTGGGAACACTGCAGGAGATCAGATCCACAGTTCAGAAACTTTGGTAGGCTTGCTTTTTTCTGCTCCTAAGATCATGACTAAATATATACTTTCCTTCTGGGTACAGAATCATAGAAACATAGAATCAAGCAGGTTGGAAGAGACCTCCAAGATCATCCAGTCCAACCTATCACCCAGCCCTATCCAATCAACCAGACCATGGCACTTAGTGCCTCATCCAGGCTTTTCTTGAACATCTCCAGGGACAGAGACTCCACCACCTCCCTGGGCAGCCCATTCCAATGGGCAATCTCTCTCTCTGTGAAGAACTTCCTCCTAACATCCAGCCTATACCTCCCCTGGCACAACTTGAGACTGTGTCCCCTCCTTCTGCTGCTGGTTGCCTGGGAGAAGAGACCAACCCCCACCTGGCTACAACCTCCCTTCAGGTAGTTGTAGACAGCAATGAGGTCACCCCTGAGCCTCCTCTTCTCCAGGCTAAACACCCCCAGCTCCCTCAGCCTCTCCTCATAGGGTTTGTGTTCCAGACCCCTCCCCAGCTTCATTGCCTTTCTCTGGACACGTTCCAGTACTTCAACATCTCTCTTGAATTGATGAGCCCAGAACTGGACACAGGACTCAAGGTGTTGCCTGACCAGTGCTGAGTACAAGGGAAGAATAACCTCCCTTGTCCTGCTGGCTACACTATTCCTGATCCAGGCCAGGATGCCATTGGCTCTCCTGGCCACCTGGGCACACTGCTGGCTCATGTTCAGCTACTATCAACCAGCACCTCCAGGTCCCTTTCTGCCTGGCTGCTCTCCAGCCACTCTGTCCCCAGCCTGTAGCACTGCTTGGGGTTGTTGTGGTATGTTTGTTGTTGTCTTAGTTTTAAGACTGGAGATGGAACTTACTGTGCTGTTCTTTACAGTGGCTTTCCTCTCAAAACCCCTTCAGTGTGTTTGCTACGAATACAAATGTGCAACGCAGAAAATAGGTCCTGTAGTAGAGAACAGAACCTATCCATCATCATTTATTCACTCAGCAAAGCTATAAAAACAGTTTACTACATAACAAACCAAAGTTATTTCTTTAGTTCCATCGTTTATTTTAACTACATTACCCTGGGGGCAAATGTGAACCAACCAATCTGTGTAATGGTGCTTCACCTGCTAAGCTGTAACAGAGTTTTAAAGTTCCTCAGGTGTGTTGCATGTGATGATACAGGACTTAGCTGTCTTTCAGCGTGATCCTTTCATAGCTGTAAGGTCAGTCTTTGTTTAGTTTCATGGAACAAAGAGTTTGACTCCACTGATTCCATTGTTGATATATATCTTTTGATGGTTACAAGGTGAAATAATCCATGAAAGTACATGGTTATACCAAACATTAGATCAGAGATGGAGAGGAGCCAAACCTTGAATTAAGACATCCTTCTGCATTCAAATGCATTTACAACTGCTGTCAGACTTGGAGAAGGAGCTGGGTAGCACAGCTGTTGTCCAAAGAAATCTTGGTTCAGCACTGTGTGTCATCCTGGTGATACCACTTGATATTGCCTCTGCTTACTGGACAAATCAGAATGGGAATCTATGGCCATGCGCTTGCAAATCCTGGCTGCAGTACATCTCATTCTTTTAGAGTCAGCTGAACACCAGCAGTGTGTATGTAAGATGCTGTGATTGTTTTTCCTTAACTACTTGTTGGAAAGTAGAGATTTCTAATTTTATCTTCACACCAGGAAGGAAATCAAGATCATCTTCTTTTATCCCCCTTAGAAAATTCTGCCAGTGTTTGTCATCCTTATAGACTCTATTCTTGGCATACATCTTTTTTGTCTGAATTCTCCCCAGTGATACCAAGCACTCCATGGAGCTGGAGTGGCACGGAGAATAATTATTAAGCCATACCCCAAAACACCCAACAAACCAACCAAACCAAAAAAACACAAACAAACCCCTTCCTCCCCCTCACCAAAACCACCCAAGCCAACCACAACCAATTAAACCCCCACTCAGTAAGAAAGGAAGACAAACTTCTACAGGAAATTCTCCCTTTTATAAGCTTTTCAGTATTTCTTTGAAAGACAAGAATGCCTGGTAGTCTTCAAGTACCTAGTGAAATATCTAACAACTTTTTTAGGCACACACTTACTATAATTTTGTTACTCTGTGCAGGGCACTTAGCTTAATAAGTTAGAAGGTTGTGTTTTTAATTTTTTTTCCCACAGAATATTTTATTCAGAGATGAATTTTCCTTCAGAGGTGAGTCTCCCCACTCAACTTTTGTGAAAATTTTCTGTGAATAAGGTTAAACTGAACTCCCTGACCTAATACAGAGGATAATGCTGTGTTATGTGGATAACCAAGCCAAATATACAGATCCTTCTGACTTGGTAGTCCTCAAAGTTACTTTAAACTTTACAAACCATTGGACCTCAAGACCTATTAGGCCCTCCTTTCAAGCACATGAAATTACAATGGGTTATTGAATCAGAGCCCAGATAGTTTGAAAATCAGAAGTCAGCATAAATCTGACATGCCCAAGCCTCCAGACTAATACTTCAAGGTATTATTTTACTGCAGATAATAAAATTTTACTAGGAATAAATGGGAACCATTACTTCTTTTTTTCCCTCGTTGTCAATATCAGATTCTGATGATAGTCACTTTATTGCTCTGCATGAAGCTGCAAGTATTATTTAATTGCCATGATAGATTTTCATCTATTCTGGCAGGGCAGTGTTGTCAGGCTTTACTTTGGTTAAGTACATTAAAAGAAATTGTATAATCTGTTACAATATCACAGTACATTAGAGGTTGGAAGGGACCTCAAGAGATCATCAGGACCAACCCTCCTGCCAGAGCAGGATCACTGAGGGTAGTCTGCACAGGAACACATCCAGGTGGGTTTGGAAAGTCTCCAGAGAAGGAGACTCCACAACCTCCCTGTAAAGAAGTTTCCCCTCATGTTGAGCTGCAATCTTCTATGTTCAAGCTTGAACCTGTTGTTCCTTGTCTCAATCCTGTGCACCATCGAAAAAAGCCTGGCCCCATCCACTTGACAGCCACCCCTCAGATATTAGGAGGAAGTTCTTCACAGAGTGATTGCCCATTGGAATGGGCTGCCCAGGGAGGTGGTGGAGTCACCATCGCTGGAGATGTTCAGGAGAAGCCTGGATGAGGCACTTAGTGCCATGGTCTAGTTGATTGGCTAGGGCTCGGTGATAGGTTGGACTGGATGATCTTGGAGGTCTCTTCCAACCTGCTTGATTTTATGATTCTATGATTCTATCAGCTGAAAGTGTTGTCTTCTGTTCCTGCCACTACTCATCAGCCCTTAACTGTGTCCTTGGACTTCTCTCTGTAGGTAGTTCTAATAGTGCCTGCTGCTTTTTTCTGCTGGGGCCTCACTTGATTGTGTCTCTGAACTTCCAGTAACACAACATTCTCAGGCACTCCATTGCAGGTCTTTGTTTTCCCAGAACTTTACACTTTCAATAATTGTCAAGAAATAAAAAGAGTGATGTTGAGTCAGAAGTTCTATAAAACTAGCAGCACAGTAAAGTTTAACTGTTCAACGAATTAGAATAATGGGAACAATCACAAAGCCTTTAATGCAAGCATGGTCTTTTAGTTTATAAACACCTGCCACAATGGGTTCTCCCATTTAATGGCTGCAGTGCTTTGGCTCTTTCTCATTAAAAGATACTAATTTTTGAAAATAACAGCAGCTCTCTAGCTGAAGGCTGTGAGTCCATGGAGAATTTGCATTCAGAGAAAGAATCTGCACTCAATAACACACTCCCATCTTGTTCTATTTCATCTCATTTGACATTGGCTTTTAGACTTTATTGGGGTGAAATGAAAGAATAAGGTAGAGTTCAGAAATGTATTGTTGTACTTCTGAAATAGATGCTTATGCATTGCTGTAGAATCTGGTTAGAGACCTAGGTTATGTCAATCACCTCTGGCCAATGCATTAAGGCTTGTCGGGCTTTGATTTTCCTCTAAATGTTGTTCACCTAGAAGAGTTTGCTTCCATACATATCCCTCTATTTTATAAAGCAGCATGAACAGTGGCAAAAATCCTTCAAGAATGGACCATGCTACAGATCATCCTGATGGCTTAACCACTTTGAACAGTGGTGACACTACACTGACTGCTAGAATGGGAATTAAAACTGTTTTTAAAGAGCATAGTAGGCATGCCTAAAGGACAAACTGCCTATTTGAGAGATAGTGGAAAGAAAAAAAGGTAGGAAGAAAATACTTCAAAATAATAAAGCATACTTTAAGAGTTTAACTTAATCTTAGCAGGTGGCAATAATCAACAAGAGTCTGACTGACACACCATTAATCAATGTGAAAGGTGACAGAAAGAAAAACCTCCAAAGAAAGAGATAAACTTAAGACCAAATACATCATCAGTCTTCTCATTTCTGGTGAGAGTCTCAAAGCCAATATTTTCTCCAAGAATTCCTGGGAAAATGTTATGGAACATGCACTCTTATTAACCTTACTCCAGGCTTTTTCTTTTTGATGTCCAAATCTGATAGATCAGTGTCAGAAGCATCTACTACAGGCTCAAGCCCTTCATTTCATGACTCCTGGGCATCCAGTTTTCTGTAGATCTGTTTATTATCAGTATCAGCAGCAGAGAGAAAATTCTGAGACAGCATACTGTCGTCACTCTGCTTCCCAAACTTCAAGCATGTGCTTAGTAAATCTTCTTGAGAACCATGCACGTGATTTCTTTAGAATTTGTTTAGGGTCTGAATGAAGAATATTGTAAGGAGGCATTACAGATGGTGAAGAAGAAGGAAGTAAATACATATACATATACATATATTGATGGAGATACAGATATAGACAGATCTGGATATATAGATCTAGATATATAGATATAGACATAGACAGAGATGGAGAGGTAGATAGAGGAGATAGAGAGATATAGAGATGATAGGGATAGAGCTAGAGATAGAGCTAGAGCTAGAGCTAGAGCTAGAGCTAGAGAGAGAGAGAGAGAGAGAGATAGAGAGAGAGATAGAGATAGATACATACATTGAAATTCCTTAGATCAGCCTCTGAATTTTTCTTAATTTTCTTCTGCTGTAAGTTCTCTATTCAGTGTCTTAGAGTTCTCTTTTATTGGTATGTTTGTGGGTGCATTACTGGCAAGTAGCTATAGAAGGAAACCTATAATCATTTGAATACTCAAGAAGCAGCTAAAGGCTGGAACAGCTATACAGTCTAGGAACCTGAGTTGAGATAAGGAATGTTTAATGAAATGATACAGGTACAATTGCTTTAGCCTGTTTTGCAGAAAAACTCAGGAAAAGCAGAAGCAGCAGCAGAAGCCAGGGATAAAATGACACCCCCTTAGATCCTAAGTCTGCAGTCAGCCCAGTGGAAAAGACTAAAACCCCAAACCCTGAAACCAGAAGCAGCAACTGGAACAGGAAGCCTCTCATGTTGCAATCCGAGCCCCATGATACTTTGCTCCAGCCAGCATCTTTGTTTTGAAGCTGGCATGATGTCAGCTTGGTTTTGAATACACATCAGCAGATTCCATTTGCTGAACCCACAACACAGTGTATGCTAAGACAAAGGGCACAGCATTAAAAGACAGGTATTACAGGCTGGGGTCAGAGTGGCTGGAGAGCCACTGAAAGGGACCTGGGTGACAGCAGCTGAACATGAGCCAGCAGTGTGCCCAGGTGGCCAAGAAGGCCAATGGCATCCTGGCCTGCATCAGAAATAATGTGGCCAGCAGGGGCAGGGAAATCATTCTGCCCTATACTCAGCACTGGTTAGGTCACACCTTGAGTACTGTGTCCAGTTCTGGGCTCCTCAATTTAAGAAGGACATTGAAATACTTGACCATGTCCAGAGAAGGACAACAAGGCTGGTGAGGGGTCTGGAGCACAGCCCTGTGAGGAGAGGCTGAGGGAGCTGGGGTTGTTTAGCCTGCAGAAGAGGAGGCTGAGGGGAGACTTTATTGCTGTCTACAACTACCTGAAAGGAGGTTGCAGTCAGGTGGGGGTTGGTCTCTTCTCCCAGGCAAACAGCAACAGAGCAAGAGGACACAGTCTCAAGCTGCACCAGGGGAAGTTTAGGCTGGAGGTGAGGAGAAAGTTCTTCACAGAAAGAGTAACTGGCACTTGGAATGTGCTGCCCAGGGAGGTGGTGGAGTCACCATCCCTGGAGGCGTTCAAGAAAAGCTTGGATGTGGCACTTGGAGCCATGGTTTAGTTGTCAGGGGTTGTTAGGTATTAGGTAATAGGTTGGACTTGATGATCTCTGAGGTCTTTTCCAACCTTGTTGATTCTGTGATTCTGTGATAAGGAAGAGAAAGGAAGATTTACAATAAGGGCAGTTCAATGTTCATTTTTAAAACACAAATACATGTTGTAGGGAGCTGCCTGTCCTGGTTCCACATAGATGAATTACTGCAAGCTCTGGGGGTGTCTGTAGACACCTAATCCTGGGCAGTCAGTTCAGTAGAATTAAGACCTAGTCATTAAGGTTAATCACCAATGTTTATAGAGCATAAAATGTAGATATCTGATATACCACCAGTGACGTAACAAGTGAGAACCTGATTTCTCAGGGCTCATTATGTAATTAGTTCATATTTTATACTGGCTGGTTTTTACTGTAATGCCTTCATATCAGCTGCAAAATCTATAAGGTAATTTTCACAGAAAAATTATCAGAGAGTGCAGAAATTCTGCAATGATAAGTATAAGAAATGCATCTGTGAACATGCTTAGCACTTCCTATGAAGTCGCTTGCAAATGTATTAAAGGAGTTTATATCATTAAGTATATAATCATGTTTTGGAAAGCATACAGTTATTTTTACTGTGTTCTTGTGTTTCTTGTTCTATAAGGGTGTGTTAATGCATTATACAGATGTGGAATAAATCATTCATTCATATGAGGAAAAATTCTGCTACTCCCTCAAGCTTCCATCTAAAAGCATATTGCAAAGGGAGTTCACCAAAATCAGATTAAATCCTCTTATGTTTGATACCTTGGTTCTTCTTTGGTCTGTTGACTTGCGCAGCCCTTCCTCCCACCCATGCTACATGTGGCAGCAGGGAGGGGCACTGAATCATCTCAGGGTCTCCTGCACCACCCACTGTGCAGATACTTCATCAAAGGGGAGTCTTGGGCATCTTCTCTGCTCTTCTGCTTCTGGCATTGTCCAGGCCGGGAGAGAAAACAAAAATTTTCTCCTTGCAGCTTCATATGGATAAAAAGGCTTTGCTCATCCTCACAAGGAACTTTATTGTTGTAAAATAGTCCAGCCCAGATACTTGAAAATATCCTGATTTCCTTCTCTCACCTTTCTGCTGTGGTGCAGATGTGCAGTATGGACACCACGTGGACTGTACTGTGCTTAATTTGCAGAGGGAAAGGGGTGAAGCAGGGCAGAAGGGTGGCCTGTTATCAAGTGGTCTCTGAAAAATCCCCTTGGTCTTGACCACCAAGATGAATGTAACGATGTAGCTTATTTACTCTGAGTTAATAGACTCAGTGCTTGATATTCATTGTATTTGATTAATGAAGATTTTGCTGTTCCTTTCCTGAAGGAAAGGACAGATGTGTTTGTGGTCCACTGCTTTCACCTAAACAAACATGAAATCAAGTTTCAAATCTTACTCAAGGGCATACTGCCTCAAGAGGACGATACATGGCCTTCAGTATGAGATCAGCTGTCAGAAACGGAAAGCACTACATGTTTTAATCATAGCTGAGAGAGTAGCTGTCCTTGAGCATCTAACTTTCCATACCATTGACCACTGCCCAGTGTTCAGAGCCAGTGGGAAGAAGCAACTGCTCTGGAAAACCAAGGTTGCTTCAGCCTTTATATTTTTCATGTTCATCAGCATAATATCCCCACATCCCCTGATTCAGTTTCCCTTTCAGATGCCCAATACCCACAGCAGATGCTATCTAATCTGAATCACAAAATGATAGAATCATAGAATCAGTCAGGGTTGGAAGGGACCACAGGGAATGATAGCTTCCATCTTATATTTACTTTGATGTGCAGTACTGATTCTCAGACACTGCATGTAATTTACTGCCATTTACTCAGGATCTGTATGCCAAGCATGTAAATCTATTAGTCTATTCCTCCCTTCATCTGCTTTGTTTACTTTTTATGAACAGAAAGCACATCTCAAAAGCAAAATCTGTTTTTTGTCAGACATGTCCAATGTGTAGAAACTTTGTATTGTAATAAAATTAGCAGAAATATGCAGTGAGTCATATTACCAGTAGTCAGATGTCCCCACTGGCCGTGCTTTAAAATCATAATACAAGACCTTTGGACTAAAGTTCTGACTTTATTCACAAGAAAGCAGACAGTGTCACCTGATGGTGCCACCACTGCTGACTCTCCAGCTGGTGATGTGCACTGCAGAACATTTGCACATAAATGTTTTCCAGGACAGAGACAATAAGGTTGGATGTGCTGTGCTAGGAAAATGTGAGCATTACAGCTGCTGAAAATATTCAACTGGAAGTGAAAATGTTTGGCATTTTTCAGGCATTGCTACTAAGAAAACTTGGAAAAAATAGCAGAAGTATGACTTTGTGCATGCTGGTGCTGGATGGAGTGACTTGCTTTCAGTGCACGGACAGTCTACTAGTTCATCAGTATAAGCAAGGCCAAACAATGGTGTGCAGTTGCCATGTGTATCTGGAGACATGACAGTTTGTCCACACCCAATACTTCCACTGGATGAGGCACTTAGTGCCATGGTCTAGTGGATTGGATAGGGCTGGGTGATGGGTTGGACTGGATGATCTTGGAGGTCTCTGCCAACCTGCTTGATTCTATGATTCCAGGTCAAGAGATTGACCAATTGGGGAATTAGGCTGCCTGAACAGCTCCCGTCAGTAGCAGCTTTTACCACAGACTTTAACTGACACAGGTCCCTCCTATTGTTTGGCCTTGTCTCAGCAGAATATTATGCCATGTAAGTCTTATGTGACATACAGCTTCCTCTGCAGAGGGACTGCCTGCAAGGTGGGTAGCACTAGGTCAAGGGGCAATGGTTTTAAACTAGAGAAGGGTAGATTTAGACTGAACCTCAGGAAGAAGTTCTTTACAATCAGGTGCTGGAACACTGTAACAGATTGCCCAGGGAGGTGGTGGAAGCATTGAGTAGAGACATTCAAGATCAGGCTGGATGGGCCTCTGAGCAACCTGCTCTAGTTGGAGATGTCCCTACTTACTGCAGGGGTGTTGGACTAGATGACCTTAGAAGATCCTTTCCAACCCAATGTATTCTATGATTATATGATTCTTGGGAGTCTATTGTCATCTTGGGCTGTTGAAAGGAAGAACGACTTACAAAGCTTTGGCCTGTAATACAAAGGCATTTTTTTCTCTTTAAAAGAAAAGATTCTCCCAGAAAAAAAAAAAAATTACCTACATTCTGGATGTGGCCAAGTGTTTTCACATCACTTAAAGGCACATATGCTTGACCAGTCTTACATTTATTTCAGTATAGATAGACATATAACTGTGTCTACAAATCATTCTGTGTATAAACAACTGCCTGTTCAGGTTTCCACTAAACTTCTCAAATCATTTCCACAGTTGCTGAAGCATGGTAATGAGTTGATTTAGGAAAAGCATCATGTTTTTGCTTTATGTTTCTTCCTTTTGCTGAGGGTCTCTTTTTGCTAGGAGATTGAGCAAACAGGACTTAATACTCTTAGTGAAGTTTACAGGGGATTTGCTCAAGGGAAAATACGAAGGCACAGCTTCAGTTTTACAGGTGGGCTTGTGCTTTTATATCAGATACAAGGCAGAGATAGGCTTAAATAACAGAATGGCTGTCACAGAAGTGACAAAAAATGGTCAGGTGTATGACACAAGGGAGGAATCATAGAATCAACAAGGTTGGAAAAGACCTCAGAGATCATCAACTCCAACCTATCACCCAGCACCTCATGACTAACTAAACCATGGCTTCAAGTGCCATGTCCAATTCTTTTTTTAACACCTCCAGGGATGGTGACTCCACCACCTCCCTGGGCAGCACATCCCAATGGCCAATCTCTCTTTCTGTGAAGAACTTTCTCTTCACTTCAAGCCTAAACTTCCCCTGGCACAGCTTGAGACTGTGTCCTCTTGTTCTGCTGCTGGTTGCCTGGGAGAAGAGACCAACCCCCACCTGGCTACAACCTCCTTTCAGGTAGTTGTAGACATCAATGAGGTCTCCCTTCAGCCTCCTCTTCTCCAGGCTAAACACCCCCAGCTCCCTCAGCCTCTCCTCATAGGGCTGTGCTCCAGACCTCTCCCCAGCTTTGTTGCCCTTCTCTGGACACATTCAAGTGTCTCAATATCCTTCTTAAATTGAGGAGCCCAGAACTGGACACAGTACTCAAGGTGTGACCTAACCAGAGCTGAGTACAGGGGCAGAAAACTTCTCTGCTCCTGCTTCACTAGCAAGCTGGTAAGCTGTTAGATACTGCTGTAAAATTACCAAACAAGGGCACTACTGAGGCACTGAAGGACAGAACGTTACTTCGCATTTCTTTTTCTGCCAGTGTTTTGTGGCTACTGGGGAGCAGTAATTGAGGAATATTTAAATCCCCTTTAACAATAATTTAAGAAATAATATAAGTTGAAAAATGTTTGCCTGTGGAGGTGGAATACTTTATCTGAATGCACTTATGTCTTTAGAGTAAATACCCAGTTAGGCAGTTGTTTGAAATGTTTATCATTTTCTTCAAGAACCACTGATATCGGACCATTAAAATCAAGTTTACAAGCAGATTGAGGCCACTGCTTTATACATTATATTTAAAATGGACAGAAGGGACCCTCCCTTTTTGAATATTCCATGTTCAGCTTAATACAAGCCAGGCCAAATTTCCACATCAGTTCAGATCAGAGGTTCATAAGCTTCTTTTCATAATGACTAGATATCCTGGTTATTTCATGTGCAGGGTCAGAAGGTAATTACCTTCTTTCTGAAATACCCAGGAGCTATGTCTGTGCTCAGGACAACATGGAAACCACAGCTTGCTGTACTGAAAATAGTGATTTGGGCTTCCATTTCCCTGTTCTCTCTTTTCTTTTGTATGCCTTCAAAAATTCAGCAACCACAATTGTATTTTATATCCTCTCTAAAACTGACACAGTTTTGTGTGAGTGTAGATAATCTCAGATCAAAAAACTACAACCAAAGCTAATCACTAAGGTCTGACACTTTGTTGCTAGGTTTTGGGGATATTCTTCGGTTGGGGTCTGTTGTTATCATTGTTGTTGTTGTCTGGAGGGAGAGGGGGTTCACTATTTGGAGCTCAAGGACATTTTGCTTGTTATGGGAGAATTATTTTCTTTCATCAAAATATTTTTATTTGGAAAATTCTAATAGACTGATACAGAAGTTCATTGTACCCAACGCAGTGTGGTCCTCATCCCGTTCAGTTGCAATGCTGTTAGCTTGGGCAATGTCATGTTGATATAATCTGGACCACTGACTGATCTACCTTAATAGGTACAACCATCAATTATATGCATAAACACCTGACATGCCTGGAGAGGAGGAGGCTCGGGGGTGACCTCATTGCTGTCTACAACTACCTGAAAGGAGGTTGTAGCCAGGAGGGGGTTGATCTCTTCTCCCAGGCAATAAGCAGTAGAAGGAGGGGACACAGTCTCAAGCTGTGCGAGGGGAGGTATAGGCTGGATGTTAGGAGGAAGTTCTTCACAGAGAGAGAGATTGCCCATTGGAATGTGCTGCCCAGGGAGGTGGTGGAGTCTCTGTCCCTGAAGATGTTCAAGAGGAGACTGGATGAGGCACTTAGTGCCATGGTCTAATTGATTGGATAGGGCTGGGTGATAGGTTGGACTGGATGATCTTGGAGGTCTCTTCCAACCTGCTTGATTCTATGATTCTATGCTGGTCTTACATATTCAGAGCTGAGCTTTTGTCAGCTTTACAGGTGCAGATCTGATTTAACACCAGTTAGCACAAGATAAATGTTTCCACTTGCACCTTGCTTTGCTGGGAATACAATTTGAACTACAAAATGTTGCTTAATCTTTGGGTGATGATCCATTCCACTTCCAGTGTGTATGAGGTTATCTTTCTACTCTGCATTACCTGTGATATCCTTACAAGAAGGAAAACTGGAAAAAAAAAAATTTCCTCCACTTTTGTCTTACTATTGGTAGCTGTGGAGTTAGCACACCAGCAAAGACTTCGTTGCTGGCTACTTTGTAATTTAATTCTTCTAGTTAGTGCTTCGTTAGGCAGTGTAATGATTTCATCAGTGTTAGACTCTTGTTTTAGAGGATAAAAAATGCATTTTGCTTGATGAGTTCTACAAAAACATCTGCTACCTTTTTGGCACTGTTATGGTAACCAGTTTCACAGTTTTCTATCCCCACTGCACAGGAAATACTGTGAAAATTACATCTGAATGCCCAGATAGGATTGTATGACAACTTCAATATATTTTGAAGTCCTTTATGCATAGTGGGTACAGCTGCCAACCTTCCCTGCTGATGATTTTGCACTAAAACATGCAGAATCAATACCAGCAAGAAGCTGGTACTACAACCATTGCCCAAGAGTGCAGTTGTTATGTCTCTTACCTAGAATATCTCGATACTGAGGGAACATTAAACATAGATGGAACAGCCCTGGAGATGTCAGGCCTCATCTCACTTGTTTTCAGTATCCTTTAGTATCATCTATTGCTCCTCTGGAAAGGTCAAATGTCTCCTAATTTTTTAAGGAACCTAGTTTTTTTTATTTCTTTCTGTACTTCAGGGCACATGAAACTAGATGACCTTAATCTGACAATCACAGACAAAAGATGTCAGTATCTCCTTGCCCTGTTGACTGTTGTCCCTTTAAGAACTTCCCATTCTCATGAGTTACTGTCAAGGAAGGAAGACAACTCCTGTAATTTGGAGTAGTGGCAACTGAGAGCGTGGAACTCTAGGACAAATAATTCTCCAGTATCATTTTCTAGTTTGGAAGGAGGAAGGACTCCAGTAAATTTTCTGTCAGCCTATGTTTTTTCAAGCATGTTTACTAGCTGAAACATAACATGGATTTCTGAGCTAGACTGTTCTTTTTCTTCTTCTTCTTTTTGTGAGCCAAATAATCACATTTCAGCTGTTCCACTGGCTGGTGGAAGAATCTCATTATCACAAAGTTCCCTATGTTAATCACTGATCTTCAGCAGATGACTGTTGTAATTTGGATGAGCACCTACGTGGCAAAAGGTTCAGTTGCTTTGTTACCTGGGTTTGAAGGGCTTCATTTGTGTTTCATTTGGGGGGCAAGAGCTCTCTGTGTTCTTTTTATCATTTTATGGAAATTTAGCAAGGTAGTAGAGTAAAAATCAATTAACATCCAAACTTTTTTCTTCTACAAAAATTATTACAAGAGACTAGCACAATCAACAAATCGAATTTGCAGCTGGAGTCACACTGATTTTTTTTCCTAGTTGATTAAATTGATCTTTTAATGAATTAGCATCCATGTGAAATCAAATCAACAGCATTCAGTTGTAGATGGAAGGAAGATTCAAATTATTTTCTGCAGTGCTGCCACACTAATGAAAGGGTTTTATCCACCTCTCCAGCTTTTCAAGGCACTGCTGTGCCAGTCAGACTTGCTTCATGAGCTACTTTTTTTTCCCCTATTTGTTCTCTTGTACAGAAGGTGAGATTCACAATGCCAAAAAATAAATATTTATAAATCTCTATAAATCTTTATAAATTAATGAAGACAAGCTTATCAGTTAGCACCTTTTCAGTTCATAGACAGTAATAAACACTTGTAAGATTTAAAGTTTCATTCTAAATTACGTGTTTTAAAATGGTCTCTTAAATCATACCTTACAAGTTTTTATTTCTCTCCATCGACTCTAAAGCAAGTGCAAGACTTTGGCTTGGCTGTAGGCATCTGCACTGTAGATATCTAGTATTAGATGGGAATTAGCAAAATGGCTCTATTTATTTTTTTCCAGAAGATTAATTTCACACAAACATACTCTGGCTGTCTCCAAGGAGGCATGTTTATTGAAGGCAACTTTTGCTAAAGTGTAGATACTGAAGCGTTAGCACTTCTTGTGCCTACAGATTTGCATTCACACCTTCTGAAGTGTTGCAGCAAGATCTGTGATAAGGAGGCAGAAAACTCCAGTGCAATAACATATTGGGGGGGGGAAAGAAAATAGTATTTAGAGAAAAAAG